>NW_027316167.1:32741948-33306948 GCF_026437365.1 Eucyclogobius newberryi | reverse complement strand
CGATTCCAGACCCTTACGCATTGGAACAGAATGTGGGCGGGGCTGGCGGGTCAGGCAAGTCGGCCTGTAGGGGGCATGCAGGGCGTCAAACAGTACGCTTACGTGCAAACAAAAAAAACGAATTGTTGCTTTAATCCGATCGTGTACATGTAAACACCTTACTCCGATAGAAATTGTTAAAAAATCTCCGATTGAGACACCCAGATTATGCGTTTGTGTTCGGTTTCCTCGTGCCATGTATATGCCTTAATCGGACTGAAACTAGACAAGGCTTGTGCGCATGCTCCACGGCCTATGACCCCGGAACAAAATGACGAAGACATGCTATTGTTGTAGCCCTCCAACAGCATACGCCGTTCTTGAAATCACCATGAACACCAGGTTTAGCCTGCACTTTATCTGCACAATAACTAACACGGACATTACATACGAGATGAACAAAACTATCCATCTTGCTGTTGTTCGAAAATGCGCATGACAGTTGTTTATATGTGACGCAAAAGGTCAATCGGAATGGGGGTTGTATTAGTCCGCTGAAACTACGCATATCTTCACCTAGTGTTGGCGACACGTTCTTGTCAGAAATGTGACTTTCTCGTCTGGATGTGTATTTGGACAAGGACAGAGTGTCGTCAAGACGTCAAAACCGAATGTTATAAAAAAAAAGTTTCTTTCGTAACCATGTAAACGCACTGACAGAGGTGTGGGAGTGGAACGAGCCTGCAGAGGTCGATTTACGGCAGTGTTTCTGAATTGCCATGTTTTTTTTTTTGTTCAATTAAAAACATGATGAAAGTGTTGCTGTTCCTCCTCGAAAGGTCGAACAAGTCCAAAACCGTCTCATTACATCATCCTTTTGATCCTTTAGAGGGTTGAAGCGCTCCTTTGTTTGAAAAAGGAACTACAAACACAGTTCTAAGGCCTTGAAGGGGACATACTATGCTAAATCAACATTTACGAGCTTTTAATCTTGTTTAACAGTGTTTCCTAATCATTAGTGCGCTCCAACTTGTATTTCGAATGTAATTTCCTGCTAAGACTCTTGCTAACTCACAATCAGAAGACAGGAAGGGCATCAGGAGGTGTTTTATTGTCCTCCTGGGGACTGAGCCATGGATATAAACCACCTGCACCAGATAAACAACATGTCAATCTATCTTTGTTGTATCGAAAGACATTAAATCTGCTCTTTTGAATGGAGGTAAATCCCATAGGTCTAAATAAAAACACAGCATCATGTATAAAAGTGATGCCACTGCAGGATGTGATTAAACCATGTGAAATACTCACCTGGGACTTCAAAGCTCTTCTCTGCAGAGACAGAGACAGAGACAGAGACAGAGACATGTTGACCAGATGTGGCGGTGCTGAAGTGTAAATGCTCTGCGTGAAAGGACAGCCCGATGATGGAGCTTCTATGAACTCCAGAGTCTGTGAGGGTAGAAACCAGAGGAGGCAAAGTAATGGAGTACAAAAGTAAAAGTACTTAAGTCAAATTTACTCTTTTCTTTTACTTCACCACTTCTAGTCCGATACATTTCTAACTGGACTAACCCTAATCCTATTTTTAGGTGACCAAAAATTGAAATTTAAGCTCCATTAAACTGAAACGCTGATTCTCCATGTTTAGTCCTGACTCTGGCACCAGCAGGAGGCCGGTCCATGTTTAGTCCAGACTCTGGCAACAGCAGGAGGCTGGTCCATGTTTAGTCCTGACTCTGGCACCAGCAGGAGGCCGGTCCATGTTTAGTCCAGACTCTGGCAACAGCAGGAGGCTGGTCCATGTTTAGTCCTCACTCTGGCACCAGCAGGAGGGCCGTCCATGTTTAGTCCTGACTCTGGCACCAGCAGGAGGCCGGTCCATGTTTAGCCCTGACTCTGGCACCAGCAGGAGGCCAGCCCATGTTTAGCCCTGACTCTGGCACCAGCAGGAGGCCGGTCCATGTTTAGTCCTAACTCTGGGCACCAGTAGGAGGCCGGTCCATGTTTAGTCCTAACTCTGGACACCAGCAGGAGGCCGGTCCATGTTTAGTCCTGACTCTGGCACCAGCAGGAGGCCAGCCCATGTTTAGCCCTGACTCTGGCACCAGCAGGAGGCCGGTCCATGTTTAGTCCTAACTCTGGGCACCAGCAGGAGGCCGGTCCATGTTTAGTCCTAACTCTGGGCACCAGCAGGAGGCCGGTCCATGTTTAGTCCTCACTCTGGCACCAGCAGGAGGGCCGTCCATGTTTAGTCCTGACTCTGGGCACCAGCAGGAGGCCGGCCCATGTTTAGTCCTGACTCTGGCACCAGCCATGTTTAGTCCTGACTCTGGGCACCAGCAGGAGGCCGGCCCATGTTTAGTCCTGACTCTGGCACCAGCAGGAGGCCGGCCCATGTTTAGCCCTGACTCTGGCACCAGCAGGAGGCCGGCCCATGTTTAGTCCTGACTCTGAAACCAGCAGGAGGCCGGTCCATGTTTAGACCTGACTCTGGCACCAGCAGGGGGCCGGCCCATGTTTAGCCCTGACTCTAGCACCAGCAGGAGGCCGGTCCATGTTTAGTCCTGACTCTGGCACCAGCAGGAGGCCGGTCCATGTTTAGTCCTGACTCTGGCACCAGCAGGAGGCCGGTCCATGTTTAGTCCTGACTCTGGGCACCAGCAGGAGGCTGGTCCATGTTTAGTCCTGACTCTGGCACCAGCAGGAGGTCGGTCTATGTTTAGCCCTGACTCTGGGCACCAGCAGGAGGCCGGCCCATTTTTAGTCCTGACTCTGGCAGCAGCAGGAGGCCAGTCCATGATTAGTCCTGACTCTGGCACCAGCAGGAGACCGGTCCATGTTTAGTCCTGACACTGGCACCAGCAGGAGGCCGGCCCATGGTTAGTCCTGACTCTGGCACCAGCAAGAGGCCGGCCCATGTTTAGTCCTGACTCTGGTACCAGCAGGAGGCCGGTCCATGTTTAGTCCTGACTCTGGCACCAGCAGGAGGCCGGTCCATGTTTAGTCCTGAATCTGGCACCAGCAGGAGGCCGGTCCATGTTTAGTCCTGACTCTGGCACCAGCAGGAGGCCGGTCCATGTTTAGTCCAGACTCTGGCACCAGCAGGAGGCTGGTCCATGTTTAGCCCTGACTCTGGCACCAGCAGGAGGCCGGTCCATGTTTAGTCCTAACTCTGGGCACCAGCAGGAGGCCGGTCCATGTTTAGTCCTAACTCTGGGCACCAGCAGGAGGCCGGTCCATGTTTAGTCCTCACTCTGGCACCAGCAGGAGGGCCGTCCATGTTTAGTCCTGACTCTGGGCACCAGCAGGAGGCCGGCCCATGTTTAGTCCTGACTCTGGCACCAGCCATGTTTAGTCCTGACTCTGGGCACCAGCAGGAGGCCGGCCCATGTTTAGTCCTGACTCTGGCACCAGCAGGAGGCCGGCCCATGTTTAGCCCTGACTCTGGCACCAGCAGGAGGCCGGCCCATGTTTAGTCCTGACTCTGACACCAGCAGGAGGCCGGTCCATGTTTAGACCTGACTCTGGCACCAGCAGGGGGCCGGCCCATGTTTAGCCCTGACTCTAGCACCAGCAGGAGGCCGGTCCATGTTTAGTCCTGACTCTGGCACCAGCAGGAGGCCGGTCCATGTTTAGTCCTGACTCTGGCACCAGCAGGAGGCCGGTCCATGTTTAGTCCTGACTCTGGGCACCAGCAGGAGGCTGGTCCATGTTTAGTCCTGACTCTGGCACCAGCAGGAGGTCGGTCTATGTTTAGCCCTGACTCTGGGCACCAGCAGGAGGCCGGCCCATTTTTAGTCCTGACTCTGGCAGCAGCAGGAGGCCAGTCCATGATTAATCCTGACTCTGGCACCAGCAGGAGACCGGTCCATGTTTAGTCCTGACACTGGCACCAGCAGGAGGCCGGCCCATGGTTAGTCCTGACTCTGGCACCAGCAAGAGGCCGGCCCATGTTTAGTCCTGACTCTGGTACCAGCAGGAGGCCGGTCCATGTTTAGTCCTGACTCTGGCACCAGCAGGAGGCCGGTCCATGTTTAGTCCTGAATCTGGCACCAGCAGGAGGCCGGTCCATGTTTAGTCCTGACTCTGGCACCAGCAGGAGGCCGGTCCATGTTTAGTCCTGACTCTGGCACCAGCAGGAGGCCGGTCCATGTTTAGTCCTGACTCTGGCACCAGCAGGAGGCCGGTCCATGTTTAGTCCTGACTCTGGCACCAGCAGGAGGCCGGTCCATGTTTAGCCCTGACTCTGGCACCTGCAGGAGGCCGGTCCATGTTTAGTCCTGACTCTGGCACCAGCAGGAGGCCGGTCCATGTTTAGTCCAGACTCTGGCAACAGCAGGAGGCCGGTCCATGTTTAGTCCTAACTCTGGGCACCAGCAGGAGGCCGGTCCATGTTTAGTCCTCACTCTGGCACCAGCAGGAGGGCCGTCCATGTTTAGTCCTGACTCTGGCACCAGCAGGAGACCGGTCCATGTTTAGTCCTGACTCTGGCACCAGCAGGAGGCCGGTCCATGTTTAGTCCTGACTCTGGCACCAGCAGGAGGCCGGTCCATGTTTAGTCCAGACTCTGGCAACAGCAGGAGGCCGGTCCATGTTTAGTCCTAACTCTGGGCACCAGCAGGAGGCCGGTCCATGTTTAGTCCTCACTCTGGCACCAGCAGGAGGGCCGTCCATGTTTAGTCCTGACTCTGGCACCAGCAGGAGGCCGGTCCATGTTTAGTCCTGACTCTGGCAACAGCAGGAGGCCGGTCCATGTTTAGTCCTAACTCTGGGCACCAGCAGGAGGCCGGTCCATGTTTAGTCCTCACTCTGGCACCAGCAGGAGGGCCGTCCATGTTTAGTCCTGACTCTGGCACCAGCAGGAGGCCGGCCCAAGTTTAGCCCTGACTCTGGCACCAGCAGGAGGCCGGTCCATGTTTAGTCCTAACTCTGGGCACCAGCAGGAGGCCGGTCCATGTTTAGTCCTAACTCTGGGCACCAGCAGGAGGCCGGTCCATGTTTAGTCCTCACTCTGGCACCAGCAGGAGGGCCGTCCATGTTTAGTCCTGACTCTGGGCACCAGCAGGAGGCCGGCCCATGTTTAGTCCTGACTCTGGCACCAGCAGGAGGCCGGCCCATGTTTAGACCTGACTCTGGCACCAGCAGGGGGCCGGCCCATGTTTAGCCCTGACTCTAGCACCAGCAGGAGGCCGGTCCATGTTTAGTCCTGACTCTGGCACCAGCAGGAGGCCGGTCCATGTTTAGTCCTGACTCTGGCACCAGCAGGAGGCCGGTCTATGTTTAGCCCTGACTCTGGGCACCAGCAGGAGGCCGGCCCATTTTTAGTCCTGACTCTGGCAGCAGCAGGAGGCCAGTCCATGATTAGTCCTGACTCTGGCACCAGCAGGAGACCGGTCCATGTTTAGTACTGACACTGGCACCAGCAGGAGGCCGGTCGATGTTTAGTCCTGACTCTGGTACCAGCAGGAGGCCGGTCCATGTTTAGTCCTGACTCAGGCACCAGCAGGAGGCCGGTCCATGTTTAGTCCTGACTCTGGCACCAGCAGGAGGCCGGTCCATGTTTATCCTGAATCTGGCACCAACAGGAGGCCGGTCCATGTTTAGTCCTGACTCTGGCACCAGCAGGGGGCCGGCCCATGTTTAGCCCTGACTCTAGCACCACCAGGAGGCCGGTCCATGTTTAGTCCTGACTCTGGCACCAGCAGGATGCCGGTCCATGTTTAGTCCTGACTCTGGCACCAGCAGGAGGCCGGTCTATGTTTAGCCCTGACTCTGGGCACCAGCAGGAGGCCGGCCCATTTTTAGTCCTGACTCTGGCAGCAGCAGGAGGCCAGTCCATGATTAGTCCTGACTCTGGCACCAGCAGGAGACCGGTCCATGTTTAGTCCTGACACTGGCACCAGCAAGAGGCCGGCCGATGTTTAGTCCTGACTCTGGTACCAGCAGGAGGCCGGTCCATGTTTAGTCCTGACTCTGGCACCAGCAGGAGGCCGGTCCATGTTTAGTCCTGACTCTGGCACCAGCAGGAGGCCGGTCCATGTTTATCCTGAATCTGGCACCAGCAGGAGGCCGGTCCATGTTTAGTCCTGACTCTGGCACCAGCAGGAGGCCGGTCCATGTTTAGTCCTGACTCTGGCACCAGCAGGAGGCCGGTCCATGTTTAGTCCTGACTCTGGCACCAGCAGGAGGCCGGTCAATGTTTAGTCCAGACTCTGGCAACAGCAGGAGGCCGGTCCATGTTTAGTCCTAACTCTGGGCACCAGCAGGAGGCCGGTCCATGTTTAGTCCTCACTCTGGCACCAGCAGGAGGGCCGGTCCATTTTTAGTCCTGACTCTGGCACCAGCAGGAGGCCGGTCCATGTTTAGTCCTGACTCTGGCACCAGCAGGAGGCCGGTCCATGTTTAGTCCTGACTCTGGCACCAGCAGGAGGGCCGTCCATGTTTAGTCCTGACTCTGGCACCAGCAGGAGGGCCGTCCATGTTTAGTCCTGACTCTGGCACCAGCAGGAGGCCGGTCCATGTTTAGTCCTGACTCTGGCACCAGCAGGAGGCCTGTCCATGTTTAGTCCTGACTCTGGCACCAGCAGGAGGCCGGTCAATGTTTAGTCCAGACTCTGGCAACAGCAGGAGGCCGGTCCATGTTTGGTCCTAACTCTGGGCACCAGCAGGAGGCCGGTCAATGTTTAGTCCTCACTCTGGCACCAGCAGGAGGGCCGTCCATGTTTAGTCCTGACTCTGGCACCAGCAGGAGGCCGGCCCATGTTTAGTCCTTACTCTGGCAACAGCAGGAGGCCGGTCCATGTTTAGTCCTAACTCTGGGCACCAGCAGGAGGCCGGTCCATGTTTAGTCCTGACTCTGGCACCAGCAGGAGGCCGGTCCATGTTTAGTCCTGACTCTGGCAGCAGCATGAGGCCAGTCCATGATTAGTCCTGACTCTGGCACCAGCAGGAGACCGGTCCATGTTTAGTCCTGACACTGGCACCAGCAAGAGGCCGGCCGATGTTTAGTCCTGACTCTGGTACCAGCAGGAGGCCGGTCCATGTTTAGTCCTGACTCTGGCACCAGCAGGAGGCCGGTCCATGTTTAGTCCTGACTCTGGCACCAGCAGGAGGCCGGTCCATGTTTATCCTGAATCTGGCACCAACAGGAGGCCGGTCCATGTTTAGTCCTGACTCTGGCACCAGCAGGGGGCCGGCCCATGTTTAGCCCTGACTCTAACACCACCAGGAGGCCGGTCCATGTTTAGTCCTGACTCTGGCACCAGCAGGAGGCCGGTCCATGTTTAGTCCTGACTCTGGCACAAGCAGGAGGCCGGTCTATGTTTAGTCCTCACTCTGGCACCAGCAGGAGGGCCGTCCATGTTTAGTCCTGACTCTGGGCACCAGCAGGAGGCCGGCCCATGTTTAGTCCTGACTCTGGCACCAGCCATGTTTAGTCCTGACTCTGGGCACCAGCAGGAGGCCGGCCCATCTTTAGTCCTGACTCTGGCACCAGCAGGAGGCCGGCCCATGTTTAGCCCTGACTCTGGCACCAGCAGGAGGCCGGCCCATGTTTAGTCCTGACTCTGAAACCAGCAGGAGGCCGGTCCATGTTTAGACCTGACTCTGGCACCAGCAGGGGGCCGGCCCATGTTTAGCCCTGACTCTAGCACCAGCAGGAGGCCGGTCCATGTTTAGTCCTGACTCTGGCACCAGCAGGAGGCCGGTCCATGTTTAGTCCTGACTCTGGCACCAGCAGGAGGCCGGTCCATGTTTAGTCCTGACTCTGGGCACCAGCAGGAGGCTGGTCCATGTTTAGTCCTGACTCTGGCACCAGCAGGAGGTCGGTCTATGTTTAGCCCTGACTCTGGGCACCAGCAGGAGGCCGGCCCATTTTTAGTCCTGACTCTGGCAGCAGCAGGAGGCCAGTCCATGATTAGTCCTGACTCTGGCACCAGCAGGAGACCGGTCCATGTTTAGTCCTGACACTGGCACCAGCAGGAGGCCGGCCCATGGTTAGTCCTGACTCTGGCACCAGCAAGAGGCCGGCCCATGTTTAGTCCTGACTCTGGTACCAGCAGGAGGCCGGTCCATGTTTAGTCCTGACTCTGGCACCAGCAGGAGGCCGGTCCATGTTTAGTCCTGAATCTGGCACCAGCAGGAGGCCGGTCCATGTTTAGTCCTGACTCTGGCACCAGCAGGAGGCCGGTCCATGTTTAGTCCAGACTCTGGCAACAGCAGGAGGCTGGTCCATGTTTAGTCCTGACTCTGGCACCAGCAGGAGGCCGGTCCATGTTTAGTCCAGACTCTGGCAACAGCAGGAGGCTGGTCCATGTTTAGTCCTCACTCTGGCACCAGCAGGAGGGCCGTCCATGTTTAGTCCTGACTCTGGCACCAGCAGGAGGCCAGCCCATGTTTAGCCCTGACTCTGGCACCAGCAGGAGGCCGGTCCATGTTTAGTCCTAACTCTGGGCACCAGCAGGAGGCCGGTCCATGTTTAGTCATAACTCTGGGCACCAGCAGGAGGCCGGTCCATGTTTAGTCCTCACTCTGGCACCAGCAGGAGGGCCGTCCATGTTTAGTCCTGACTCTGGGCACCAGCAGGAGGCCGGCCCATGTTTAGTCCTGACTCTGGCACCAGCCATGTTTAGTCCTGACTCTGGGCACCAGCAGGAGGCCGGCCCATGTTTAGTCCTGACTCTGGCACCAGCAGGAGGCCGGCCCATGTTTAGCCCTGACTCTGGCACCAGCAGGAGGCCGGCCCATGTTTAGTCCTGACTCTGACACCAGCAGGAGGCCGGTCCATGTTTAGACCTGACTCTGGCACCAGCAGGGGGCCGGCCCATGTTTAGCCCTGACTCTAGCACCAGCAGGAGGCCGGTCCATGTTTAGTCCTGACTCTGGCACCAGCAGGAGGCCGGTCCATGTTTAGTCCTGACTCTGGCACCAGCAGGAGGCCGGTCCATGTTTAGTCCTGACTCTGGGCACCAGCAGGAGGCTGGTCCATGTTTAGTCCTGACTCTGGCACCAGCAGGAGGTCGGTCTATGTTTAGCCCTGACTCTGGGCACCAGCAGGAGGCCGGCCCATTTTTAGTCCTGACTCTGGCAGCAGCAGGAGGCCAGTCCATGATTAGTCCTGACTCTGGCACCAGCAGGAGACCGGTCCATGTTTAGTCCTGACACTGGCACCAGCAGGAGGCCGGCCCATGGTTAGTCCTGACTCTGGCACCAGCAAGAGGCCGGCCCATGTTTAGTCCTGACTCTGGTACCAGCAGGAGGCCGGTCCATGTTTAGTCCTGACTCTGGCACCAGCAGGAGGCCGGTCCATGTTTAGTCCTGACTCTGGCACCAGCAGGAGGCCGGTCCATGTTTAGCCCTGACTCTGGCACCTGCAGGAGGCCGGTCCATGTTTAGTCCTGACTCTGGCACCAGCAGGAGGCCGGTCCATGTTTAGTCCAGACTCTGGCAACAGCAGGAGGCCGGTCCATGTTTAGTCCTAACTCTGGGCACCAGCAGGAGGCCGGTCCATGTTTAGTCCTCACTCTGGCACCAGCAGGAGGGCCGTCCATGTTTAGTCCTGACTCTGGCACCAGCAGGAGACCGGTCCATGTTTAGTCCTGACTCTGGCACCAGCAGGAGGCCGGTCCATGTTTAGTCCTGACTCTGGCACCAGCAGGAGGCCGGTCCATGTTTAGTCCAGACTCTGGCAACAGCAGGAGGCCGGTCCATGTTTAGTCCTAACTCTGGGCACCAGCAGGAGGCCGGTCCATGTTTAGTCCTCACTCTGGCACCAGCAGGAGGGCCGTCCATGTTTAGTCCTGACTCTGGCACCAGCAGGAGGCCGGTCCATGTTTAGTCCTGACTCTGGCAACAGCAGGAGGCCGGTCCATGTTTAGTCCTAACTCTGGGCACCAGCAGGAGGCCGGTCCATGTTTAGTCCTCACTCTGGCACCAGCAGGAGGGCCGTCCATGTTTAGTCCTGACTCTGGCACCAGCAGGAGGCCGGCCCATGTTTAGCCCTGACTCTGGCACCAGCAGGAGGCCGGTCCATGTTTAGTCCTAACTCTGGGCACCAGCAGGAGGCCGGTCCATGTTTAGTCCTAACTCTGGGCACCAGCAGGAGGCCGGTCCATGTTTAGTCCTCACTCCGGCACCAGCAGGAGGGCCGTCCATGTTTAGTCCTGACTCTGGGCACCAGCAGGAGGCCGGCCCATGTTTAGTCCTGACTCTGGCACCAGCAGGAGGCCGGCCCATGTTTAGACCTGACTCTGGCACCAGCAGGGGGCCGGCCCATGTTTAGCCCTGACTCTAGCACCAGCAGGAGGCCGGTCCATGTTTAGTCCTGACTCTGGCACCAGCAGGAGGCCGGTCCATGTTTAGTCCTGACTCTGGCACCAGCAGGAGGCCGGTCTATGTTTAGCCCTGACTCTGGGCACCAGCAGGAGGCCGGCCCATTTTTAGTCCTGACTCTGGCAGCAGCAGGAGGCCAGTCCATGATTAGTCCTGACTCTGGCACCAGCAGGAGACCGGTCCATGTTTAGTACTGACACTCGCACCAGCAGGAGGCCGGTCGATGTTTAGTCCTGACTCTGGTACCAGCAGGAGGCCGGTCCATGTTTAGTCCTGACTCAGGCACCAGCAGGAGGCCGTTCCATGTTTAGTCCTGACTCTGGCACCAGCAGGAGGCCGGTCCATGTTTATCCTGAATCTGGCACCAACAGGAGGCCGGTCCATGTTTAGTCCTGACTCTGGCACCAGCAGGGGGCCGGCCCATGTTTAGCCCTGACTCTAGCACCACCAGGAGGCCGGTCCATGTTTAGTCCTGACTCTGGCACCAGCAGGAGGCCGGTCCATGTTTAGTCCTGACTCTGGCACCAGCAGGAGGCCGGTCTATGTTTAGCCCTGACTCTGGGCACCAGCAGGAGGCCGGCCCATTTTTAGTCCTGACTCTGGCAGCAGCAGGAGGCCAGTCCATGATTAGTCCTGACTCTGGCACCAGCAGGAGACCGGTCCATGTTTAGTCCTGACACTGGCACCAGCAAGAGGCCGGCCGATGTTTAGTCCTGACTCTGGTACCAGCAGGAGGCCGGTCCATGTTTAGTCCTGACTCTGGCACCAGCAGGAGGCCGGTCCATGTTTAGTCCTGACTCTGGCACCAGCAGGAGGCCGGTCCATGTTTATCCTGAATCTGGCACCAGCAGGAGGCCGGTCCATGTTTAGTCCTGACTCTGGCACCAGCAGGAGGCCGGTCCATGTTTAGTCCTGACTCTGGCACCAGCAGGAGGCCGGTCCATGTTTAGTCCTGACTCTGGCACCAGCAGGAGGCCGGTCAATGTTTAGTCCAGACTCTGGCAACAGCAGGAGGCCGGTCCATGTTTAGTCCTAACTCTGGGCACCAGCAGGAGGCCGGTCCATGTTTAGTCCTCACTCTGGCACCAGCAGGAGGGCCGGTCCATTTTTAGTCCTGACTCTGGCACCAGCAGGAGGCCGGTCCATGTTTAGTCCTGACTCTGGCACCAGCAGGAGGCCGGTCCATGTTTAGTCCTGACTCTGGCACCAGCAGGAGGGCCGTCCATGTTTAGTCCTGACTCTGGCACCAGCAGGAGGGCCGTCCATGTTTAGTCCTGACTCTGGCACCAGCAGGAGGCCGGTCCATGTTTAGTCCTGACTCTGGCACCAGCAGGAGGCCTGTCCATGTTTAGTCCTGACTCTGGCACCAGCAGGAGGCCGGTCCATGTTTAGTCCTGACTCTGGCACCAGCAGGAGGCCTGTCCATGTTTAGTCCTGACTCTGGCAACAGCAGGAGGCCGGTCCATGTTTAGTCCTAACTCTGGGCACCAGCAGGAGGCCGGTCAATGTTTAGTCCTCACTCTGGCACCAGCAGGAGGGCCGTCCATGTTTAGTCCTGACTCTGGCACCAGCAGGAGGCCGGTCCATGTTTAGTCCTTACTCTGGCAACAGCAGGAGGCCGGTCCATGTTTAGTCCTAACTCTGGGCACCAGCAGGAGGCCGGTCCATGTTTAGTCCTGACTCTGGCACCAGCAGGAGGCCGGTCCATGTTTAGTCCTGACTCTGGCAGCAGCATGAGGCCAGTCCATGATTAGTCCTGACTCTGGCACCAGCAGGAGACCGGTCCATGTTTAGTCCTGACACTGGCACCAGCAGGAGGCCAGTCCATGATTAGTCCTGACTCTGGCACCAGCAGGAGACCGGTCCATGTTTAGTCCTGACACTGGCACCAGCAAGAGGCCGGCCGATGTTTAGTCCTGACTCTGGTACCAGCAGGAGGCCGGTCCATGTTTAGTCCTGACTCTGGCACCAGCAGGAGGCCGGTCCATGTTTAGTCCTGACTCTGGCACCAGCAGGAGGCCGGTCCATGTTTATCCTGAATCTGGCACCAGCAGGAGGCCGGTCCATGTTTAGTCCTGACTCTGGCACCAGCAGGAGGCCGGTCCATGTTTAGTCCTGACTCTGGCACCAGCAGGAGGCCGGTCCATGTTTAGTCCTGACTCTGGCACCAGCAGGAGGCCGGTCCATGTTTAGTCCTCACTCTGGCACCAGCAGGAGGGCCGGTCCATTTTTAGTCCTGACTCTGGCACCAGCAGGAGGCCGGTCCATGTTTAGTCCTGACTCTGGCACCAGCAGGAGGCCTGTCCATGTTTAGTCCTGACTCTGGCACCAGCAGGAGGCCGGTCAATGTTTAGTCCAGACTCTGGCAACAGCAGGAGGCCGGTCCATGTTTAGTCCTAACTCTGGGCACCAGCAGGAGGCCGGTCAATGTTTAGTCCTCACTCTGGCACCAGCAGGAGGGCCGTCCATGTTTAGTCCTGACTCTGGCACCAGCAGGAGGCCGGTCCATGTTTAGTCCTTACTCTGGCAACAGCAGGAGGCCGGTCCATGTTTAGTCCTAACTCTGGGCACCAGCAGGAGGCCGGTCCATGTTTAGTCCTGACTCTGGCACCAGCAGGAGGCCGGTCCATGTTTAGTCCTGACTCTGGCACCAGCAGGAGGCCGGTCCATGTTTAGTCCTGACTCTGGCACCAGCAGGAGGCCGGTCCATGTTTAGTCCTGACTCTGGCACCAGCAGGAGGCCGGTCCATGTTTAGTCCTGACTCTGGCACCAGCAGGAGGCCGGTCCATGTTTATCCTGAATCTGGCACCAACAGGAGGCCGGTCCATGTTTAGTCCTGACTCTGGCACCAGCAGGGGGCCGGCCCATGTTTAGCCCTGACTCTAGCACCACCAGGAGGCCGGTCCATGTTTAGTCCTGACTCTGGCACCAGCAGGAGGCCGGTCCATGTTTAGTCCTGACTCTGGCACCAGCAGGAGGCCGGTCTATGTTTAGCCCTGACTCTGGGCACCAGCAGGAGGCCGGCCCATTTTTAGTCCTGACTCTGGCAGCAGCAGGAGGCCAGTCCATGATTAGTCCTGACTCTGGCACCAGCAGGAGACCGGTCCATGTTTAGTCCTGACACTGGCACCAGCAAGAGGCCGGCCGATGTTTAGTCCTGACTCTGGTACCAGCAGGAGGCCGGTCCATGTTTAGTCCTGACTCTGGCACCAGCAGGAGGCCGGTCCATGTTTAGTCCTGACTCTGGCACCAGCAGGAGGCCGGTCCATGTTTATCCTGAATCTGGCACCAGCAGGAGGCCGGTCCATGTTTAGTCCTGACTCTGGCACCAGCAGGAGGCCGGTCCATGTTTAGTCCTGACTCTGGCACCAGCAGGAGGCCGGTCCATGTTTAGTCCTGACTCTGGCACCAGCAGGAGGCCGGTCAATGTTTAGTCCAGACTCTGGCAACAGCAGGAGGCCGGTCCATGTTTAGTCCTAACTCTGGGCACCAGCAGGAGGCCGGTCCATGTTTAGTCCTCACTCTGGCACCAGCAGGAGGGCCGGTCCATTTTTAGTCCTGACTCTGGCACCAGCAGGAGGCCGGTCCATGTTTAGTCCTGACTCTGGCACCAGCAGGAGGCCTGTCCAGGTTTAGTCCTGACTCTGGCACCAGCAGGAGGCCGGTCAATGTTTAGTCCAGACTCTGGCAACAGCAGGAGGCCGGTCCATGTTTAGTCCTAACTCTGGGCACCAGCAGGAGGCCGGTCAATGTTTAGTCCTCACTCTGGCACCAGCAGGAGGGCCGTCCATGTTTAGTCCTGACTCTGGCACCAGCAGGAGGCCGGTCCATGTTTAGTCCTTACTCTGGCAACAGCAGGAGGCCGGTCCATGTTTAGTCCTAACTCTGGGCACCAGCAGGAGGCCGGTCCATGTTTAGTCCTGACTCTGGCACCAGCAGGAGGCCGGTCCATGTTTAGTCCTGACTCTGGCACCAGCAGGAGGCCAGTCCATGTTTAGTCCTGACTCTGGCACCAGCAGGAGGCCGGTCCATGTTTAGTCCTGACTCTGGCACCACCAGGAGGCCGGTCCATGTTTAGTCCTGACTCTGGGCACCAGCAGGAGGCCGGTCCATGTTTAGTCCTGACTCTGGCACCAGCAGGAGGCCGGTCCATGTTTAGTCCTGACTCTGGCACCAGCAGGAGGCCGGTCCATGTTTAGTCCTGACTCTGGCACCAGCAGGAGGGCGGTCCATGTTTAGTCCTGACTCTGGCACCAGCAGGAGGCAGGTCCATGTTTAGTCCTGACTCTGGCACCAGCAGGAGGGCGGTCCATGTTTACTCCTGAATCTGGCACCAGCAGGAGGCCGGTCCATGTTTAGTCCTGACTCTGGCACCAGCAGGAGGCCGGTCCATGTTTAGTCCTGACTCTGGCACCAGCAGGAGGCCGGTCCATGTTTAGTCCTGACTCTGGCACCAGCAGGAGGCCGGTCAATGTTTAGTCCAGACTCTGGCAACAGCAGGAGGCCGGTCCATGTTTAGTCCTAACTCTGGGCACCAGCAGGAGGCCGGTCCATGTTTAGTCCTCACTCTGGCACCAGCAGGAGGGCCGGTCCATTTTTAGTCCTGACTCTGGCACCAGCAGGAGGCCGGTCCATGTTTAGTCCTGACTCTGGCACCAGCAGGAGGCCTGTCCATGTTTAGTCCTGACTCTGGCACCAGCAGGAGGCCGGTCAATGTTTAGTCCAGACTCTGGCAACAGCAGGAGGCCGGTCCATGTTTAGTCCTAACTCTGGGCACCAGCAGGAGGCCGGTCAATGTTTAGTCCTCACTCTGGCACCAGCAGGAGGGCCGTCCATGTTTAGTCCTGACTCTGGCACCAGCAGGAGGCCGGTCCATGTTTAGTCCTTACTCTGGCAACAGCAGGAGGCCGGTCCATGTTTAGTCCTAACTCTGGGCACCAGCAGGAGGCCGGTCCATGTTTAGTCCTGACTCTGGCACCAGCAGGAGGCCGGTCCATGTTTAGTCCTGACTCTGGCACCAGCAGGAGGCCAGTCCATGTTTAGTCCTGACTCTGGCACCAGCAGGAGGCCGGTCCATGTTTAGTCCTGACTCTGGCACCACCAGGAGGCCGGTCCATGTTTAGTCCTGACTCTGGGCACCAGCAGGAGGCCGGTCCATGTTTAGTCCTGACTCTGGCACCAGCAGGAGGCCGGTCCATGTTTAGTCCTGACTCTGGCACCAGCAGGAGGCCGGTCCATGTTTAGTCCTGACTCTGGCACCAGCAGGAGGGCGGTCCATGTTTAGTCCTGACTCTGGCACCAGCAGGAGGCAGGTCCATGTTTAGTCCTGACTCTGGCACCAGCAGGAGGGCGGTCCATGTTTACTCCTGAATCTGGCACCAGCAGGAGGCCGGTCCATGTTTACTCCTGACTCTGGCACCAGCAGGAGGCCGGTCCATGTTTACTCCTGACTCTGGCACCAGCAGGAGGCCGGTCCATGTTTAGTCCTGACTCTGGCACCAGCAGGAGGCCGGTCCATGTTTAGTCCTGACTCTGGCACCAGCAGGAGGCCGGTCCATGTTTAGTCCTGACTCTGGCACCAGCAGGAGGCCGGTCCATGTTTATCCTGAATCTGGCACCAGCAGGAGGCCGGTCCATGTTTAGTCCTGACTCTGGCACCAGCAGGAGGGCGGTCCATGTTTAGTCCTGACTCTGGCACCAGCAGGAGGCAGGTCCATGTTTAGTCCTGACTCTGGCACCAGCAGGAGGGCGGTCCATGTTTACTCCTGAATCTGGCACCAGCAGGAGGCCGGTCCATGTTTACTCCTGACTCTGGCACCAGCAGGAGGCCGGTCCATGTTTACTCCTGACTCTGGCACCAGCAGGAGGCCGGTCCATGTTTAGTCCTGACTCTGGCACCAGCAGGAGGCCGGTCCATGTTTAGTCCTGACTCTGGCACCAGCAGGAGGCCGGTCCATGTTTAGTCCTGACTCTGGCACCAGCAGGAGGCCGGTCCATGTTTATCCTGAATCTGGCACCAGCAGGAGGCCGGTCCATGTTTAGTCCTGACTCTGGCACCAGCAGGAGGCCGGTCCATGTTTAGTCCTGACTCTGGCACCAGCAGGAGGCCGGTCCATGTTTAGTCCTGACTCTGGCACCAGCAGGAGGCCGGTCAATGTTTAGTCCAGACTCTGGCAACAGCAGGAGGCCGGTCCATGTTTAGTCCTAACTCTGGGCACCAGCAGGAGGCCGGTCCATGTTTAGTCCTCACTCTGGGCACCAGCAGGAGGCCGGTCAATGTTTAGTCCTCACTCTGGCACCAGCAGGAGGGCCGTCCATGTTTAGTCCTGACTCTGGCACCAGCAGGAGGCCGGTCCATGTTTAGTCCTTACTCTGGCAACAGCAGGAGGCCGGTCCATGTTTAGTCCTAACTCTGGGCACCAGCAGGAGGCCGGTCCATGTTTAGTCCTGACTCTGGCACCAGCAGGAGGCCGGTCCATGTTTAGTCCTGACTCTGGCAGCAGCATGAGGCCAGTCCATGATTAGTCCTGACTCTGGCACCAGCAGGAGACCGGTCCATGTTTAGTCCTGACACTGGCACCAGCAAGAGGCCGGCCGATGTTTAGTCCTGACTCTGGTACCAGCAGGAGGCCGGTCCATGTTTAGTCCTGACTCTGGCACCAGCAGGAGGCCGGTCCATGTTTAGTCCTGACTCTGGCACCAGCAGGAGGCCGGTCCATGTTTAGTCCTGACTCTGGCACCAGCAGGAGGCCGGTCCATGTTTAGTCCTGACTCTGGCACCAGCAGGAGGCCGGTCCATGTTTATCCTGAATCTGGCACCAACAGGAGGCCGGTCCATGTTTAGTCCTGACTCTGGCACCAGCAGGGGGCCGGCCCATGTTTAGCCCTGACTCTAGCACCACCAGGAGGCCGGTCCATGTTTAGTCCTGACTCTGGCACCAGCAGGAGGCCGGTCCATGTTTAGTCCTGACTCTGGCACCAGCAGGAGGCCGGTCTATGTTTAGCCCTGACTCTGGGCACCAGCAGGAGGCCGGCCCATTTTTAGTCCTGACTCTGGCAGCAGCAGGAGGCCAGTCCATGATTAGTCCTGACTCTGGCACCAGCAGGAGACCGGTCCATGTTTAGTCCTGACACTGGCACCAGCAAGAGGCCGGCCGATGTTTAGTCCTGACTCTGGTACCAGCAGGAGGCCGGTCCATGTTTAGTCCTGACTCTGGCACCAGCAGGAGGCCGGTCCATGTTTAGTCCTGACTCTGGCACCAGCAGGAGGCCGGTCCATGTTTATCCTGAATCTGGCACCAGCAGGAGGCCGGTCCATGTTTAGTCCTGACTCTGGCACCAGCAGGAGGCCGGTCCATGTTTAGTCCTGACTCTGGCACCAGCAGGAGGCCGGTCCATGTTTAGTCCTGACTCTGGCACCAGCAGGAGGCCGGTCAATGTTTAGTCCAGACTCTGGCAACAGCAGGAGGCCGGTCCATGTTTAGTCCTAACTCTGGGCACCAGCAGGAGGCCGGTCCATGTTTAGTCCTCACTCTGGCACCAGCAGGAGGGCCGGTCCATTTTTAGTCCTGACTCTGGCACCAGCAGGAGGCCGGTCCATGTTTAGTCCTGACTCTGGCACCAGCAGGAGGCCTGTCCAGGTTTAGTCCTGACTCTGGCACCAGCAGGAGGCCGGTCAATGTTTAGTCCAGACTCTGGCAACAGCAGGAGGCCGGTCCATGTTTAGTCCTAACTCTGGGCACCAGCAGGAGGCCGGTCAATGTTTAGTCCTCACTCTGGCACCAGCAGGAGGGCCGTCCATGTTTAGTCCTGACTCTGGCACCAGCAGGAGGCCGGTCCATGTTTAGTCCTTACTCTGGCAACAGCAGGAGGCCGGTCCATGTTTAGTCCTAACTCTGGGCACCAGCAGGAGGCCGGTCCATGTTTAGTCCTGACTCTGGCACCAGCAGGAGGCCGGTCCATGTTTAGTCCTGACTCTGGCACCAGCAGGAGGCCAGTCCATGTTTAGTCCTGACTCTGGCACCAGCAGGAGGCCGGTCCATGTTTAGTCCTGACTCTGGCACCACCAGGAGGCCGGTCCATGTTTAGTCCTGACTCTGGGCACCAGCAGGAGGCCGGTCCATGTTTAGTCCTGACTCTGGCACCAGCAGGAGGCCGGTCCATGTTTAGTCCTGACTCTGGCACCAGCAGGAGGCCGGTCCATGTTTAGTCCTGACTCTGGCACCAGCAGGAGGGCGGTCCATGTTTAGTCCTGACTCTGGCACCAGCAGGAGGCAGGTCCATGTTTAGTCCTGACTCTGGCACCAGCAGGAGGGCGGTCCATGTTTACTCCTGAATCTGGCACCAGCAGGAGGCCGGTCCATGTTTAGTCCTGACTCTGGCACCAGCAGGAGGCCGGTCCATGTTTAGTCCTGACTCTGGCACCAGCAGGAGGCCGGTCCATGTTTAGTCCTGACTCTGGCACCAGCAGGAGGCCGGTCAATGTTTAGTCCAGACTCTGGCAACAGCAGGAGGCCGGTCCATGTTTAGTCCTAACTCTGGGCACCAGCAGGAGGCCGGTCCATGTTTAGTCCTCACTCTGGCACCAGCAGGAGGGCCGGTCCATTTTTAGTCCTGACTCTGGCACCAGCAGGAGGCCTGTCCATGTTTAGTCCTGACTCTGGCACCAGCAGGAGGCCGGTCAATGTTTAGTCCAGACTCTGGCAACAGCAGGAGGCCGGTCCATGTTTAGTCCTAACTCTGGGCACCAGCAGGAGGCCGGTCAATGTTTAGTCCTCACTCTGGCACCAGCAGGAGGGCCGTCCATGTTTAGTCCTGACTCTGGCACCAGCAGGAGGCCGGTCCATGTTTAGTCCTTACTCTGGCAACAGCAGGAGGCCGGTCCATGTTTAGTCCTAACTCTGGGCACCAGCAGGAGGCCGGTCCATGTTTAGTCCTGACTCTGGCACCAGCAGGAGGCCGGTCCATGTTTAGTCCTGACTCTGGCACCAGCAGGAGGCCAGTCCATGTTTAGTCCTGACTCTGGCACCAGCAGGAGGCCGGTCCATGTTTAGTCCTGACTCTGGCACCACCAGGAGGCCGGTCCATGTTTAGTCCTGACTCTGGGCACCAGCAGGAGGCCGGTCCATGTTTAGTCCTGACTCTGGCACCAGCAGGAGGCCGGTCCATGTTTAGTCCTGACTCTGGCACCAGCAGGAGGCCGGTCCATGTTTAGTCCTGACTCTGGCACCAGCAGGAGGGCGGTCCATGTTTAGTCCTGACTCTGGCACCAGCAGGAGGCAGGTCCATGTTTAGTCCTGACTCTGGCACCAGCAGGAGGGCGGTCCATGTTTACTCCTGAATCTGGCACCAGCAGGAGGCCGGTCCATGTTTACTCCTGACTCTGGCACCAGCAGGAGGCCGGTCCATGTTTACTCCTGACTCTGGCACCAGCAGGAGGCCGGTCCATGTTTAGTCCTGACTCTGGCACCAGCAGGAGGCCGGTCCATGTTTAGTCCTGACTCTGGCACCAGCAGGAGGCCGGTCCATGTTTAGTCCTGACTCTGGCACCAGCAGGAGGCCGGTCCATGTTTATCCTGAATCTGGCACCAGCAGGAGGCCGGTCCATGTTTAGTCCTGACTCTGGCACCAGCAGGAGGCCGGTCCATGTTTAGTCCTGACTCTGGCACCAGCAGGAGGCCGGTCCATGTTTAGTCCTGACTCTGGCACCAGCAGGAGGCCGGTCAATGTTTAGTCCAGACTCTGGCAACAGCAGGAGGCCGGTCCATGTTTAGTCCTAACTCTGGGCACCAGCAGGAGGCCGGTCCATGTTTAGTCCTCACTCTGGGCACCAGCAGGAGGCCGGTCAATGTTTAGTCCTCACTCTGGCACCAGCAGGAGGGCCGTCCATGTTTAGTCCTGACTCTGGCACCAGCAGGAGGCCGGTCCATGTTTAGTCCTTACTCTGGCAACAGCAGGAGGCCGGTCCATGTTTAGTCCTAACTCTGGGCACCAGCAGGAGGCCGGTCCATGTTTGGTCCTGACTCTGGCACCAGCAGGAGGCCGGTCCATGTTTAGTCCTGACTCTGGCAGCAGCATGAGGCCAGTCCATGATTAGTCCTGACTCTGGCACCAGCAGGAGACCGGTCCATGTTTAGTCCTGACACTGGCACCAGCAAGAGGCCGGCCGATGTTTAGTCCTGACTCTGGTACCAGCAGGAGGCCGGTCCATGTTTAGTCCTGACTCTGGCACCAGCAGGAGGCCGGTCCATGTTTAGTCCTGACTCTGGCACCAGCAGGAGGCCGGTCCATGTTTAGTCCTGACTCTGGCACCAGCAGGAGGCCGGTCCATGTTTAGTCCTGACTCTGGCACCAGCAGGAGGCCGGTCCATGTTTATCCTGAATCTGGCACCAACAGGAGGCCGGTCCATGTTTAGTCCTGACTCTGGCACCAGCAGGGGGCCGGCCCATGTTTAGCCCTGACTCTAGCACCACCAGGAGGCCGGTCCATGTTTAGTCCTGACTCTGGCACCAGCAGGAGGCCGGTCCATGTTTAGTCCTGACTCTGGCACCAGCAGGAGGCCGGTCTATGTTTAGCCCTGACTCTGGGCACCAGCAGGAGGCCGGCCCATTTTTAGTCCTGACTCTGGCAGCAGCAGGAGGCCAGTCCATGATTAGTCCTGACTCTGGCACCAGCAGGAGACCGGTCCATGTTTAGTCCTGACACTGGCACCAGCAAGAGGCCGGCCGATGTTTAGTCCTGACTCTGGTACCAGCAGGAGGCCGGTCCATGTTTAGTCCTGACTCTGGCACCAGCAGGAGGCCGGTCCATGTTTAGTCCTGACTCTGGCACCAGCAGGAGGCCGGTCCATGTTTATCCTGAATCTGGCACCAGCAGGAGGCCGGTCCATGTTTAGTCCTGACTCTGGCACCAGCAGGAGGCCGGTCCATGTTTAGTCCTGACTCTGGCACCAGCAGGAGGCCGGTCCATGTTTAGTCCTGACTCTGGCACCAGCAGGAGGCCGGTCAATGTTTAGTCCAGACTCTGGCAACAGCAGGAGGCCGGTCCATGTTTAGTCCTAACTCTGGGCACCAGCAGGAGGCCGGTCCATGTTTAGTCCTCACTCTGGCACCAGCAGGAGGGCCGGTCCATTTTTAGTCCTGACTCTGGCACCAGCAGGAGGCCGGTCCATGTTTAGTCCTGACTCTGGCACCAGCAGGAGGCCTGTCCAGGTTTAGTCCTGACTCTGGCACCAGCAGGAGGCCGGTCAATGTTTAGTCCAGACTCTGGCAACAGCAGGAGGCCGGTCCATGTTTAGTCCTAACTCTGGGCACCAGCAGGAGGCCGGTCAATGTTTAGTCCTCACTCTGGCACCAGCAGGAGGGCCGTCCATGTTTAGTCCTGACTCTGGCACCAGCAGGAGGCCGGTCCATGTTTAGTCCTTACTCTGGCAACAGCAGGAGGCCGGTCCATGTTTAGTCCTAACTCTGGGCACCAGCAGGAGGCCGGTCCATGTTTAGTCCTGACTCTGGCACCAGCAGGAGGCCGGTCCATGTTTAGTCCTGACTCTGGCACCAGCAGGAGGCCAGTCCATGTTTAGTCCTGACTCTGGCACCAGCAGGAGGCCGGTCCATGTTTAGTCCTGACTCTGGCACCACCAGGAGGCCGGTCCATGTTTAGTCCTGACTCTGGGCACCAGCAGGAGGCCGGTCCATGTTTAGTCCTGACTCTGGCACCAGCAGGAGGCCGGTCCATGTTTAGTCCTGACTCTGGCACCAGCAGGAGGCCGGTCCATGTTTAGTCCTGACTCTGGCACCAGCAGGAGGGCGGTCCATGTTTAGTCCTGACTCTGGCACCAGCAGGAGGCAGGTCCATGTTTAGTCCTGACTCTGGCACCAGCAGGAGGGCGGTCCATGTTTACTCCTGAATCTGGCACCAGCAGGAGGCCGGTCCATGTTTACTCCTGACTCTGGCACCAGCAGGAGGCCGGTCCATGTTTACTCCTGACTCTGGCACCAGCAGGAGGCCGGTCCATGTTTAGTCCTGACTCTGGCACCAGCAGGAGGCCGGTCCATGTTTAGTCCTGACTCTGGCACCAGCAGGAGGCCGGTCCATGTTTAGTCCTGACTCTGGCACCAGCAGGAGGTCGGTCCATGTTTAGTCCTGACTCTGGCACCAGCAGGAGGCCGGTCAATGTTTAGTCCAGACTCTGGCAACAGCAGGAGGCCGGTCCATGTTTAGTCCTAACTCTGGGCACCAGCAGGAGGCCGGTCCATGTTTAGTCCTCACTCTGGCACCAGCAGGAGGGCCGGTCCATTTTTAGTCCTGACTCTGGCACCAGCAGGAGGCCGGTCCATGTTTAGTCCTGACTCTGGCACCAGCAGGAGGCCGGTCCATGTTTAGTCCTGACTCTGGCACCAGCAGGAGGGCCGTCCATGTTTAGTCCTGACTCTGGCACCAGCAGGAGGGCCGTCCATGTTTAGTCCTGACTCTGGCACCAGCAGGAGGCCGGTCCATGTTTAGTCCTGACTCTGGCACCAGCAGGAGGCCTGTCCATGTTTAGTCCTGACTCTGGCACCAGCAGGAGGCCGGTCAATGTTTAGTCCAGACTCTGGCAACAGCAGGAGGCCGGTCCATGTTTAGTCCTAACTCTGGGCACCAGCAGGAGGCCGGTCAATGTTTAGTCCTCACTCTGGAACCAGCAGGAGGGCCGTCCATGTTTAGTCCTGACTCTGGCACCAGCAGGAGGCCGGTCCATGTTTAGTCCTTACTCTGGCAACAGCAGGAGGCCGGTCCATGTTTAGTCCTAACTCTGGGCACCAGCAGGAGGCCGGTCCATGTTTAGTCCTGACTCTGGCACCAGCAGGAGGCCGGTCCATGTTTAGTCCTGACTCTGGCACCAGCAGGAGGCCAGTCCATGTTTAGTCCTGACTCTGGCACCAGCAGGAGGCCGGTCCATGTTTAGTCCTGACTCTGGCACCAGCAGGAGGCCGGTCCATGTTTAGTCCTGACTCTGGGCACCAGCAGGAGGCCGGTCCATGTTTAGTCCTGACTCTGGCACCAGCAGGAGGCCGGTCCATGTTTAGTCCTGACTCTGGCACCAGCAGGAGGCCGGTCCATGTTTAGTCCTGACTCTGGCACCAGCAGGAGGGCGGTCCATGTTTAGTCCTGACTCTGGCACCAGCAGGAGGCAGGTCCATGTTTAGTCCTGACTCTGGCACCAGCAGGAGGGCGGTCCATGTTTACTCCTGACTCTGGCACCAGCAGGAGGCCGGTCCATGTTTACTCCTGACTCTGGCACCAGCAGGAGGCCGGTCCATGTTTACTCCTGACTCTGGCACCAGCAGGAGGCCGGTCCATGTTTAGTCCTGACTCTGGCACCAGCAGGAGGCCGGTCCATGTTTAGTCCTGACTCTGGCACCAGCAGGAGGCCAGTCCATGTTTAGTCCTGACTCTGGCACCAGCAGGAGGCCGGTCCATGTTTAGTCCTGACTCTGGCACCAGCAGGAGGCCGGTCCATGTTTATCCTGAATCTGGCACCAGCAGGAGGCCGGTCCATGTTTAGTCCTGACTCTGGCACCAGCAGGAGGCCGGTCCATGTTTAGTCCTGACTCTGGCACCAGCAGGAGGCCGGTCCATGTTTAGTCCTGACTCTGGCACCAGCAGGAGGCCGGTCAATGTTTAGTCCAGACTCTGGCAACAGCAGGAGGCCGGTCCATGTTTAGTCCTAACTCTGGGCACCAGCAGGAGGCCGGTCCATGTTTAGTCCTCACTCTGGCACCAGCAGGAGGGCCGGTCCATTTTTAGTCCTGACTCTGGCACCAGCAGGAGGCCGGTCCATGTTTAGTCCTGACTCTGGCACCAGCAGGAGGCCGGTCCATGTTTAGTCCTGACTCTGGCACCAGCAGGAGGGCCGTCCATGTTTAGTCCTGACTCTGGCACCAGCAGGAGGGCCGTCCATGTTTAGTCCTGACTCTGGCACCAGCAGGAGGCCGGTCCATGTTTAGTCCTGACTCTGGCACCAGCAGGAGGCCTGTCCATGTTTAGTCCTGACTCTGGCACCAGCAGGAGGCCGGTCAATGTTTAGTCCAGACTCTGGCAACAGCAGGAGGCCGGTCCATGTTTAGTCCTAACTCTGGGCACCAGCAGGAGGCCGGTCAATGTTTAGTCCTCACTCTGGCACCAGCAGGAGGGCCGTCCATGTTTAGTCCTGACTCTGGCACCAGCAGGAGGCCGGTCCATGTTTAGTCCTTACTCTGGCAACAGCAGGAGGCCGGTCCATGTTTAGTCCTAACTCTGGGCACCAGCAGGAGGCCGGTCCATGTTTAGTCCTGACTCTGGCACCAGCAGGAGGCCGGTCCATGTTTAGTCCTGACTCTGGCACCAGCAGGAGGCCAGTCCATGTTTAGTCCTGACTCTGGCACCAGCAGGAGGCCGGTCCATGTTTAGTCCTGACTCTGGCACCAGCAGGAGGCCGGTCCATGTTTAGTCCTGACTCTGGGCACCAGCAGGAGGCCGGTCCATGTTTAGTCCTGACTCTGGCACCAGCAGGAGGCCGGTCCATGTTTAGTCCTGACTCTGGCACCAGCAGGAGGCCGGTCCATGTTTAGTCCTGACTCTGGCACCAGCAGGAGGGCGGTCCATGTTTAGTCCTGACTCTGGCACCAGCAGGAGGCAGGTCCATGTTTAGTCCTGACTCTGGCACCAGCAGGAGGGCGGTCCATGTTTACTCCTGACTCTGGCACCAGCAGGAGGCCGGTCCATGTTTACTCCTGACTCTGGCACCAGCAGGAGGCCGGTCCATGTTTACTCCTGACTCTGGCACCAGCAGGAGGCCGGTCCATGTTTAGTCCTGACTCTGGCACCAGCAGGAGGCCGGTCCATGTTTAGTCCTGACTCTGGCACCAGCAGGAGGCCAGTCCATGTTTAGTCCTGACTCTGGCACCAGCAGGAGGCCGGTCCATGTTTACTCCTGACTCTGGCACCAGCAGGAGGCCGGTCCATGTTTAGTCCTGACTCTGGCACCAGCAGGAGGCCGGTCCATGTTTAGTCCTGACTCTGGCACCAGCAGGAGGCCGGTCCATGTTTAGTCCTGACTCTGGCACCAGCAGGAGGCCGGTCCATGTTTAGTCCTGACTCTGGCACCAGCAGGAGGCCGGTCCATGTTTAGTCCTGACTCTGGCACCAGCAGGAGGCCGGTCCATGTTTAGTCCTGACTCTGGCACCAGCAGGAGGCCGGTCCATGTTTAGTCCTGACTCTGGCACCAGCAGGAGGCCGGTCCATGTTTAGTCCTGACTCTGGCACCAGCAGGAGGCCGGTCCATGGTTAGTCCTGACTCTGGCACCAGCAGGAGGCCGGTCCATGTTTAGTCCTGACTCTGGCACCAGCAGGAGGCCGGTCCATGTTTAGTCCTGACTCTGGCACCAGCAGGAGGCCGGTCCATGTTTAGTCCTGACTCTGGCACCAGCAGGAGGCCGGTCCATGGTTAGTCCTGACTCTGGCACCAGCAGGAGGCCGGTCCATGTTTAGTCCTGACTCTGGCACCAGCAGGAGGCCGGTCCATGTTTAGTCCTGACTCTGGCACCAGCAGGAGGCCGGTCCATGTTTAGTCCTGACTCTGGCACCAGCAGGAGGGCGGTCCATGTTAACTCCTGACTCTGGCACCAGCAGGAGGCCGGTCCATGTTTAGTCCTGACACTGGCACCAGCAAGAGGCCGGTCCATGTTTAGTCCTGACTCTGGCACCAGCACGAGGCCGGTCCATGTTTAGTCCTGACTCTGGCACCAGCAGGAGGCCGGTCCATGTTTAGTCCTGACTCTGGCACCAGCAGGAGGCCGGTCCATGTTTACTCCTGACTCTGGCACCAGCAGGAGGCCGGTCCATGTTTAATCCTGACTCTGGCACCAGCACGAGGCCGGTCCATGTTTAGTCCTGACTCTGGCACCAGCAGGAGGCCGGTCCATGTTTAGTCCTGACTCTGGCACCAGCAGGAGGCCGGTCCATGGTTAGACCTGACTCTGGCACCAGCAGGAGGCCAGTCCATGGTTAGTCCTGACTCTGGCACCAGCAGGAGGCCGGTCCACGTTTAGTCCTGACTCTGGCACCAGCTGGAGGCCGGTCCATGGTTAGTCCTGACTCTGGCACCAGCAGGAGGCCGGTCCATGTTTAGTCCTGACTCTGGGCACCAGCAGGAGGCTGGTCCATGTTTAGTCCTGACTCTGGCACCAGGAGGAGGCCGGTTCATGTTTAGTCCTGACTCTGGGCACCAGCAGGAGGCCGGTCCATGTTTAGTCCTGACTCTGGCACCAGCAGGAGGCCGGTCTATGTTTAGCCCTGACTCAGGGCACCAGCAGGAGGCCGGCCCATTTTTAGTCCTGACTCTGGCAGCAGCAGGAGGCCAGTCCATGATTAGTCCTGACTCTGGCACCAGCAGGAGACCGGTCCATGTTTAGTCCTGACACTGGCACCAGCAAGAGGCCGGCCCATGTTTAGTCCTGACTCTGGTACCAGCAGGAGGCCGGTCCATGTTTAGTCCTGACTCTGGCACCAGCAGGAGGCCGGTCCATGTTTAGTCCTGACTCTGGCACCAGCAGGAGGCCGGTCCATGTTTATCCTGAATCTGGCACCAGCAGGAGGCCGGTCCATGTTTAGTCCTGACTCTGGCACCAGCAAGAGGCCGGTCCATGTTTAGTCCTGACTCTGGCACCAGCAGGAGGCCGGTCCATGTTTAGTCCTGACTCTGGCACCAGCAGGAGGGCCGTCCATGTTTAGTCCTGACTCTGGCACCAGCAGGAGGGCCGTCCATGTTTAGTCCTGACTCTGGCACCAGCAGGAGGCCGGTCCATGTTTAGTCCTGACTCTGGCACCAGCAGGAGGCCGGTCCATGTTTAGTCCTGACTCTGGCACCAGCAGGAGGCCGGTCAATGTTTAGTCCAGACTCTGGCAACAGCAGGAGGCCGGTCCATGTTTAGTCCTAACTCTGGGCACCAGCAGGAGGCCGGTCAATGTTTAGTCCTCACTCTGGCACCAGCAGGAGGGCCGTCCATGTTTAGTCCTGACTCTGGCACCAGCAGGAGGCCGGTCCATGTTTAGTCCTTACTCTGGCAACAGCAGGAGGCCGGTCCATGTTTAGTCCTAATTCTGGGCACCAGCAGGAGGCCGGTCCATGTTTTGTCCTGACTCTGGCACCAGCAGGAGGCCGGTCCATGTTTAGTCCTGACTCTGGCACCAGCAGGAGGCCAGTCCATGTTTAGTCCTGACTCTGGCACCAGCAGGAGGGCGGTCCATGTTAACTCCTGACTCTGGCACCAGCAGGAGGCCGGTCCATGTTTAGTCCTGACTCTGGCACCAACAGGAGGCAGGTCCATGTTTAGTCCTGACTCTGGCACCAGGAGGAGGCCGGTCAATGTTTAGTCCTGACTCTGGCACCAGCAGGAGGCCGGTCCATGTTTAGTCCTGACTCTGGCACCAGCAGGAGGCCAGTCCATGTTTAGTCCTGACTCTGGCACCAGCAGGAGGCAGGTCCATGTTTAGTCCTGACTCTGGCACCAGGAGGAGGCCGGTCCATGTTTAGTCCTGACTCTGGCACCAGCAGGAGGCCGGTCCATGTTTAGTCCTGACTCTGGCACCAGCAGGAGGCCGGTCCATGTTTAGTCCTGACTCTGGCACCAGCAGGAGGGCGGTCCATGTTTACTCCTGACTCTGGCACCAGCAGGAGGCAGGTCCATGTTTAGTCCTGACTCTGGCACCAGCAGGAGGCAGGTCCATGTTTAGTCCTGACTCTGGCACCAGCAGGAGGCCGGCCCATTTTTAGTCCTGACTCTGGCACCAGCAGGAGGGCGGTCCATGTTTAGTCCTGACTCTGGCACCAGCAGGAGGCCGGTCCATGTTTAGTCCTGACTCTGGCACCAGCAGGAGGCCGGTCCATGTTTAGTCCTGACTCTGGCACCAGCAGGAGGCCAGTCCATGTTTAGTCCTGACTCTGGCACCAGCAGGAGGCCGGTCCATGTTTAGTCCTGACTCTGGCACCAGCAGGAGGCCGGTCCATGTTTAGTCCTGACTCTGGCACCAGCAGGAGGCCGGTCCATGTTTAGTCCTGACTCTGGCACCAGCAGGAGGCCGGTCCATGTTTACTCCTGACTCTGGCACCAGCAGGAGGCCGGTCCATGTTTAATCCTGACTCTGGCACCAGCACGAGGCCGGTCCATGTTTAGTCCTGACTCTGGCACCAGCAGGAGGCCGGTCCATGTTTAGTCCTGACTCTGGCACCAGCAGGAGGCCGGTCCATGTTTAGTCCTGACTCTGGCACCAGCAGGAGGCCGGTCCATTGTTAGTCCTGACTCTGGCACCAGCAGGAGGCCGGTCCATGGTTAGTCCTGACTCTGGCACCAGCAGGAGGCCAGTCCATGGTTAGTCCTGACTCTGGCACCAGCAGGAGGCCGGTCCACGTTTAGTCCTGACTCTGGCACCAGCTGGAGGCCGGTCCATGGTTAGTCCTGACTCTGGCACCAGCAGGAGGCCGGTCCATGTTTAGTCCTGACTCTGGGCACCAGCAGGAGGCTGGTCCATGTTTAGTCCTGACTCTGGCACCAGCAGGAGGCGGTTCATGTTTAGTCCTGACTCTGGGCACCAGCAGGAGGCCGGGCCATGTTTAGTCCTGACTCTGGCACTAGCAGGAGGCCGGTCCATGTTTACTCCTGACTCTGGCACCAGCAGGAGGCCGGTCCATGTTTAGTCCTGACTCTGGCACCAGCAGGAGGCCGGTCCATGTTTAGTCCTGACTCTGGCACCAGCAGGAGGCCGGTCCATGTTTAGTCCTGGCTCTGGCACCAGCAGGAGGCCGGTCCATGTTTACTCCTGACTCTGGCACCAGCAGGAGGCCGGTCCATGTTTAGTCCTGACTCTGGCACCAGCAGGAGGCCGGTCCATGTTTACTCCTGACTCTGGCACCAGCAGGAGGCCGGTCCATGTTTAGTCCTGACTCTGGCACCAGCAGGAGGCCGGTCCATGTTTAGTCCTGACTCTGGCACCAGCAGGAGGCCGGTCCATGTTTAGTCCTGACTCTGGCACCAGCAGGAGGGCGGTCCATGTTTACTCCTGACTCTGGCACCAGCAGGAGGCAGGTCCATGTTTAGTCCTGACTCTGGCACCAGCAGGAGGCAGGTCCATGTTTAGTCCTGACTCTGGCACCAGCAGGAGGCCGGCCCATTTTTAGTCCTGACTCTGGCACCAGCAGGAGGGCGGTCCATGTTTAGTCCTGACTCTGGCACCAGCAGGAGGCCGGTCCATGTTTAGTCCTGACTCTGGCACCAGCAGGAGGCCGGTCCATGTTTAGTCCTGACTCTGGCACCAGCAGGAGGCCAGTCCATGTTTAGTCCTGACTCTGGCACCAGCAGGAGGCCGGTCCATGTTTAGTCCTGACTCTGGCACCAGCAGGAGGCCGGTCCATGTTTAGTCCTGACTCTGGCACCAGCAGGAGGCCGGTCCATGTTTAGTCCTGACTCTGGCACCAGCAGGAGGCCGGTCCATGTTTACTCCTGACTCTGGCACCAGCAGGAGGCCGGTCCATGTTTAATCCTGACTCTGGCACCAGCACGAGGCCGGTCCATGTTTAGTCCTGACTCTGGCACCAGCAGGAGGCCGGTCCATGTTTAGTCCTGACTCTGGCACCAGCAGGAGGCCGGTCCATGTTTAGTCCTGACTCTGGCACCAGCAGGAGGCCGGTCCATTGTTAGTCCTGACTCTGGCACCAGCAGGAGGCCGGTCCATGGTTAGTCCTGACTCTGGCACCAGCAGGAGGCCAGTCCATGGTTAGTCCTGACTCTGGCACCAGCAGGAGGCCGGTCCACGTTTAGTCCTGACTCTGGCACCAGCTGGAGGCCGGTCCATGGTTAGTCCTGACTCTGGCACCAGCAGGAGGCCGGTCCATGTTTAGTCCTGACTCTGGGCACCAGCAGGAGGCTGGTCCATGTTTAGTCCTGACTCTGGCACCAGCAGGAGGCGGTTCATGTTTAGTCCTGACTCTGGGCACCAGCAGGAGGCCGGGCCATGTTTAGTCCTGACTCTGGCACTAGCAGGAGGCCGGTCCATGTTTACTCCTGACTCTGGCACCAGCAGGAGGCCGGTCCATGTTTAGTCCTGACTCTGGCACCAGCAGGAGGCCGGTCCATGTTTAGTCCTGACTCTGGCACCAGCAGGAGGCCGGTCCATGTTTAGTCCTGGCTCTGGCACCAGCAGGAGGCCGGTCCATGTTTACTCCTGACTCTGGCACCAGCAGGAGGCCGGTCCATGTTTAGTCCTGACTCTGGCACCAGCAGGAGGCCGGTCCATGTTTACTCCTGACTCTGGCACCAGCAGGAGGCCGGTCCATGTTTAATCCTGACTCTGGTTCTGTTGGACCTCAGCGCAGCGTTTGACACCATTGACCACAACATTCTACTGCAGAGGTTAGAATGTGATGTAGGTGTTGGAGGAACAGCCCTCAGCTGGTTTAAATCCTATCTATCTGATAGGTTCCAATTTGTTAATGTAAACCAGAGCTCCTCACCAAGCTCTAAAGTAATTTACGGTGTGCCACAGGGTTCGGTACTCGGTCCAATTCTGTTTACTCTTTATATGCTGCCATTAGGCAACATTATCAGAAAGCATGGCATTAACTTCCACTGCTATGCAGACGACACTCAGCTGTATTTATCAATGAAACCTGATCAGAGCGATCAAGTAGACAGACTTAGTACTTGTGTGAAGGAGATAAAAACCTGGATGACACTAAACTACCTGCTTCTTAACCCTGAAAAAACCGAGGTCATTGTGCTTGGCCCTAAGCATCTACGAGACGCTCTATCTGAGCAGATAGTCACACTGGACAATGTCAGTGTAGCCTCCAGTTCTACTGTAAGAAACCTTGGAGTCTTATTTGACCAGGAGCTCTCATTTAAAGCCGACTCAGACGGTCCCTCTTCTGCCTGAAGAGTGGGTCCAGCTCGACTCAGACGGTCCCTCTTCTGCCTGAAGAGTGGGTCCAGCTCGACTCAGACGGTCCCTCATCTGCCTGAAGAGTGGGTCCAGCTCGACTCAGACGGTCCCTCTTCTGCCTGAAGAGTGGGTCCAGCTCCAGTCTCCTTGTGCCCGTCTGTCCGTCTGTGAGAGTCGGATCTCTCCTTCACTGGAACTCCTCCAGGTTTCTACGCTTTTTTCCCAAAGAGGTTTTTTTTGTAGTTTTTCCTGGCCGAGAAGGAGAGTCTAAGGACAGAGGACCCTGGGACATCGTCCCTCGCCACCACAGACATTGTCTGACTTCATCGCCACCACAGACATTGTCTGACTTCATCGCCACCACAGACATTGTTGATTCATTTCTCCCTGTGGCCCTCAGAGGCAACTGTTGTTGTGATTTTGGGCCTTACAAAAATAAATTGATTTGATTTGATTTGATTAGTCCTGACTCTGGCACTAGCAGGAGGCCGGTCCATGTTTACTCCTGACTCTGGCACCAGCAGGAGGCCGGTCCATGTTTAGTCCTGACTCTGGCACCAGCAGGAGGCCGGTCCATGTTTAGTCCTGACTCTGGCACCAGCAGGAGGCCGGTCCATGTTTAGTCCTGACTCTGGCACCAGCAGGAGGCCGGTCCATGTTTAGTCCTGACTCTGGCACCAGCAGGAGGCCGGTCCATGTTTAGTCCTGACTCTGGCACCAGCAGGAGGCCGGTCCATGTTTAGTCCTGACTCTGGCACCAGCAGGAGGCCGGTCCATGTTTAGTCCTGACTCTGGCACCAGCAGGAGACTTTCGACTCAAAACTGCCGAATATTCCCCATATTGACAGTAATTAAAATGCCAACACTTTGGAATCTTTCACTCACTTTGTTCAGGTTTTCCTCTTCCATGCTTGGCCCCACAGGCCCTGACACCTTCAGATTCAGATAATGCTTTGATTGTCTCGAAACCGTCCACCACACTTACTGAAATAATACATATGCTATCATTTTGCTCACACATATTTAATAGATAGAATATTCCTGGGCTCCTCTGCCGTGCCTCACATCTCTGTCCAGGCCGAGCAGATGTTCTCATCCTGCTCGTGACGGATCGGAGCAAAACACGTCCCGTCTGTCGATTGTGCGAGGCGGTTTCCACGGCAGCCCAGCGCCTCGGGGAAGGAAAACCCACCGAGATTTATGTTCTTTGGAGGAAAGTGCGGTCATCATTTTTGTAAACACTTAGTTCGACCAGAGGAAAGACGCCGCTTTTATGAACTCGACCGTCGTGACGTACAAAACGAGGAGCCGCGTTGACAGAGGACATCCACACCACATCTGTGAAAAGTCCACAAACAATAATAACATAAAACTGTGGAGCAAAACAAGTCAAACGGATGGAAGTTATTCTCTGCGTTGGACACAGCTGGCAAAAGCAAGAGTCTGAATAGAGAAGAAAATCCTCCAGATGATTTGCGTAACTTTTGAGTTTTAATAAGACAAATGTTGCACTTTTCCTCATCAAAAACAAACATTGAGTTGTGTTTAGCCTCATTTACGCTTCTGCCATTAATCCTGTTACGAGGTCCTTTAACGATGAGCCTCAAAAAACACTCAAACGTCCCAGTTTTGTGACATTACAGGGAGAGATTTGAGATCTGGTTTTAAGTCGCTAGACGATCATCAAATCACGTTCATCACAACTGCGTGCTTTTGTTTATTTCCCCCTCTGCCACCAGTAGAAGGAGTGATAACACAAATCCTAATGAGGGGAATGCCCGACTGCTAGAAAGTAACGTATATTTTCAAAAGATACATTATTTTAAGTTCTGAAACATGAGACGCCAAAGGTAAGAGCGTGTTTAAAGGCCAAGGACAATACAAATAATGTATGATAGTGTTTTATGCAATCACATACTGACATGTGGACAATGCCTTGGATGTCTTACTTTTCCTAAAGTAGCATTTTAAATTTCAAGTTGAGACCAGGAAACAGAACACGACCAAACTAAGTGTCAGTGCATTCTGCCCTTCACTCCTGGTGTTTATAACGTCACGCGATACAAACGTTCTGATGCAGACTTTATTTAGCCCTGGTTTAGTTCTGGTTCAGCCCTGGCTTTGTCCATGTTTAGTTCTGGGTTTTGTTCTGGGTTTAGTTCTGGGTTTTGTTCTGAGTTTAGTTCTGGCTTTAGTTCTGGGTTTAGTTCTGGGTTTAGTTCTGGCTTTAGTTCTGGTTTAGTTCTGGTTTAGTTCTGGCTTTAGTTCTGGCTTTAGTTCTGGTTTAGTTCTGGCTTTAGTTCTGGTTTAGTTCTGGCTTTAGTTCTGGCTTTAGTTCTGGCTACAGTTCTGGCTTTAGTTCTGGGTTTAGTTCTGGCTTTAGTTCTGGTTTAGTTCTGGCTTTAGTTCTGGCTTTAGTTCTGGTTTAGTTCTGGCTTTAGTTCTGGCTTTAGTTCTGGTTTAGTTCTGGCTTTAGTTCTGGTTTAGTTCTGGCTTTAGTTCTGGTTTAGTTTTGGCTTTAGTTCTGGCTTTAGTTCTGGCTTTAGTCCTGGCTTTAGTTCTGGCTTTAGTTCTGGCTTTAGTTCTGGGTTTAGTTCTGGTTTAGTTCTGGCTTTAGTTCTGGGTTTAGTTCTGGGTTTAGTTCTGGCTTTAGTTCTGGATTTAGTTCTGGTTTAGTTCTGGCTTTAGTTCTGGCTTTAGTTCTGGTTTAGTTCTGGCTTTAGTTCTGGCTTTAGTTCTGGCTTTAGTTCTGCTTTAGTTCTGGCTTTAGTTCTGGTTTAGTTCTGGCTTTAGTTCTGGTTTAGTTCTGGCTTTAGTTCTGGCTTTAGTTCTGGCTACAGTTCTGGCTTTAGTTCTGGGTTTAGTTCTGGCTTTAGTTCTGGCTTTAGTTCTGGGTTTAGTTCTGGCTTTAGTTCTGGTTTAGTTCTGGTTTAGTTCTGGCTTTAGTTCTGGCTTTAGTTCTGGCTTTAGTTCTGGTTTAGTTCTGGCTTTAGGTCTGGTTTAGTTCTGGCTTTAGTTCTGGCTTTAGTCCTGGCTTTAGTTCTGGCTTTAGTTCTGGCTTTAGTTCTGGGTTTAGTTCTGGTTTAGTTCTGGCTTTAGTTCTGGCTTTAGTTCTGGTTTAGTTCTGGCTTTAGTTCTGGTTTAGTTCTGGCTTTAGTTCTGGTTTAGTTCTGGCTTTAGTTCTGGCTTTAGTTCTGGCTACAGTTCTGGCTTTAGTTCTGGGTTTAGTTCTGGCTTTAATTCTGGCTTTAGTTCTGGCTTTAGTTCTGGTTTAGTTCTGGCTTTAGTTCTGGTTTAGTTCTGGCTTTAGTTCTGGCTTTAGTTCCGGCTTTAGTTCTGGTTTCGTTCTGGCTTTAGTTCTGGTTTAGTTCTGGCTTCAGTTCTGGTTTAGTTCTGGCTTTAGTTCTGGCTTTAGGTCTGGTTTAGTTCTGGCTTTAGTTCTGGCTTTAGTCCTGGCTTTAGTTCTGGCTTTAGTTCTGCTTTAGTTCTGGGTTTAGTTCTGGTTTAGTTCTGGCTTTAGTTCTGGATTTAGTTCTGGTTTAGTTCTGGCTTTAGTTCTGGCTTTAGTTCTGGTTTAGTTCTGGCTTTAGTTCTGGCTTTAGTTCTGGCTTTAGTTCTGGTTTAGTTCTGGCTTTAGTTCTGGTTTAGTTCTGGCTTTAGTTCTGGTTTAGTTCTGGCTTTAGTTCTGGCTTTAGTTCTGGCTACAGTTCTGGCTTTAGTTCTGGGTTTAGTTCTGGCTTTAGTTCTGGTTTAGTTCTGGCTTTAGTTCTGGCTTTAGTTCTGGTTTAGTTCTGGCTTTAGTTCTGGCTTTAGTTCTGGTTTAGTTCTGGCTTTAGTTCTGGTTTAGTTCTGGCTTTAGTTCTGGTTTAGTTTTGGCTTTAGTTCTGGCTTTAGTTCTGGCTTTAGTCCTGGCTTTAGTTCTGGCTTTAGTTCTGGCTTTAGTTCTGGGTTTAGTTCTGGTTTAGTTCTGGCTTTAGTTCTGGGTTTAGTTCTGGGTTTAGTTCTGGCTTTAGTTCTGGATTTAGTTCTGGTTTAGTTCTGGCTTTAGTTCTGGCTTTAGTTCTGGTTTAGTTCTGGCTTTAGTTCTGGCTTTAGTTCTGGCTTTAGTTCTGCTTTAGTTCTGGCTTTAGTTCTGGTTTAGTTCTGGCTTTAGTTCTGGTTTAGTTCTGGCTTTAGTTCTGGCTTTAGTTCTGGGTTTAGTTCTGGCTTTAGTTCTGGCTTTAGTTCTGGGTTTAGTTCTGGCTTTAGTTCTGGTTTAGTTCTGGTTTAGTTCTGGCTTTAGTTCTGGCTTTAGTTCTGGCTTTAGTTCTGGTTTAGTTCTGGCTTTAGGTCTGGTTTAGTTCTGGCTTTAGTTCTGGCTTTAGTCCTGGCTTTAGTTCTGGCTTTAGTTCTGGCTTTAGTTCTGGGTTTAGTTCTGGTTTAGTTCTGGCTTTAGTTCTGGCTTTAGTTCTGGTTTAGTTCTGGCTTTAGTTCTGGTTTAGTTCTGGCTTTAGTTCTGGTTTAGTTCTGGCTTTAGTTCTGGCTTTAGTTCTGGCTACAGTTCTGGCTTTAGTTCTGGGTTTAGTTCTGGCTTTAATTCTGGCTTTAGTTCTGGCTTTAGTTCTGGTTTAGTTCTGGCTTTAGTTCTGGTTTAGTTCTGGCTTTAGTTCTGGCTTTAGTTCCGGCTTTAGTTCTGGTTTCGTTCTGGCTTTAGTTCTGGCTTTAGGTCTGGTTTAGTTCTGGCTTTAGTTCTGGCTTTAGTCCTGGCTTTAGTTCTGGCTTTAGTTCTGGCTTTAGTTCTGGGTTTAGTTCTGGTTTAGTTCTGGCTTTAGTTCTGGGTTTAGTTCTGGGTTTAGTTCTGGCTTTAGTTCTGGATTTAGTTCTGGTTTAGTTCTGGCTTTAGTTCTGGCTTTAGTTCTGGCTACAGTTCTGGCTTTAGTTCTGGGTTTAGTTCTGGCTTTAGTTCTGGTTTAGTTCTGGCTTTAGTTCTGGCTTTAGTTCTGGTTTAGTTCTGGCTTTAGTACTGGCTTTAGTTCTGGTTTAGTTCTGGCTTTAGTTCTGGTTTAGTTCTGGCTTTAGTTCTGGTTTAGTTTTGGCTTTAGTTCTGGGTTTAGTTCTGGGTTTAGTTCTGGTTTAGTTCTGGCTTTAGTTCTGGCTTTAGTTCTGGTTTAGTTCTGGCTTTAGTTCTGGTTTAGTTCTGGCTTTAGTTCTGGCTTTAGTTCTGGCTTTAGTTCTGGCTTTAGTTCTGGCTTTAGTTCTGGTTTAGTTCTGGCTTTAGTTCTGGTTTAGTTCTGGCTTTAGTTCTGGTTTAGTTCTGGCTTTAGTTCTGGCTACAGTTCTGGCTTTAGTTCTGGCTTTAGTTCTGGCTTTAGTTCTGGTTTAGTTCTGGCTTTAGTTCTGGTTTAGTTCTGGCTTTAGTTCTGGTTTAGTTTTGGCTTTAGTTCTGGCTTTAGTTCTGGGTTTAGTTCTGGCTTTAGTTCTGGCTTTAGTTCTGGTTTAGTTCTGGCTTTAGTTCTGGCTTTAGTTCTGGGTTTAGTTCTGGTTTAGTGCTGGCTTTAGTTCTGGTTTAGTTTTGGCTTTAGTTCTGGCTTTAGTTCTGGGTTTAGTTCTGGCTTTAGTTCTGGTTTAGTTCTGGCTTTAGTTCTGGCTTTAGTTCTGGCTTTAGTTCTGGCTTTAGTTCTGGCTTTAGTTCTGGTTTAGTTCTGGCTTTAGTTCTGGCTTTAGTTCTGGTTTAGTTTTGGCTTTAGTTCTGGCTTTAGTTCTGGGTTTAGTTCTGGCTTTAGTTCTGGTTTAGTTCTGGCTTTAGTTCTGGTTTAGTTTTGGCTTTAGTTCTGGCTTTAGTTCTGGGTTTAGTTCTGGCTTTAGTTCTGGCTTTAGTTCTGGTTTAGTTCTGGCTTTAGTTCTGGCTTTAGTTCTGGGTTTAGTTCTGGCTTTAGTTCTGGCTTTAGTTCTGGTTTAGTTCTGGCTTTAGTTCTGGCTTTAGTTCTGGGTTTAGTTCTGGTTTAGTGCTGGCTTTAGTTCTGGTTTAGTTTTGGCTTTAGTTCTGGCTTTAGTTCTGGGTTTAGTTCTGGCTTTAGTTCTGGTTTAGTTCTGGTTCAGTTCTGGCTTAGTTCTGGTTTAGTTCTGGTTTAGTTCTGGTTTAATGACCTTGTTTCAGAGTGACGCAGACGCTGCTCCTTCATGAGCGGCTCAGTTGTGATCGTGTCTTTCGTGAGTTTCACAAACAAAAAGCATTAAAAATACATGATAAATATGAACAGACTTGGCCTTCATTTGCATACAGTCTTCTCACTGTGTGACGTCCATCTGGAGACGTTTGTGTCAAGTGTTTTGACCTCAGATCTCCCTCTCTCTCTCTCCCTCTCTCCTCTCTCCTCTCTCTTCCTCTCTACCTCTCTCTCTCTCTCCCTCTCTCTCCTCTCCCTTCCTCTCTACCTCTCTCTCTCTCTCTCCCTCTCTCCTCTCTCTCCCTCTCTCCTCTCTCTCCTCTCTCTCCTCTCTCTTCCTCTCTCCCTCTCTCCTCTCTCTCCTCTCTCTCCTCTCTCTTCCTCTCTCCCTCTCTCTCTTCTCTCCTCTCTCTCCCTCTCTTCCTCTCTCTCCCTCTCTCCTCTCTCTCTCCTCTCTCTCCCTCTCTCCTCTCTCTCTCCTCTCTCTCCTCTCTCTCCTCTCTCTCCTCTCTCCTCTCTCTTCCTCTCTCCCTCTCTCTCTTCTCTCCTCTCTCCTCTCTCTCCCTCTCTCCTTTCTCTCCCTCCCTCTCTCCCTCTCTCTCTCTCTCTCTCTCTCTCTCTCTTCTCGTGTCCTGGGGCGGTCTCAGTTTGATTGACAGCTGAGGTGCTCAGACCCGTTCAGAGCTCAGATCCCAAAAGACCCCTGGGCCCCGTGCGCTGCCCTGTCTGCCTCCTTCCATCGACGCCTCGCACTAACGGCTTTAGAAGACGAAGGCTGCACATTGTACCGGTCCATCGTCATGGCGACACGGATGTTTTACGGCATCAAATAAAGTCAAAGTGTGGGTGGTTCAAACTCCACTCCGGCCGGTGCAAGACTCACAAAGTGTAATGTCAGTGATGCACACATAAGAGTATATTAGACGTTATAACAGGACTAAACCAGGTCTTAAAGCTGTTGAAACACTTGAAACCGTCTGTAAATGTTTGAACCCTCTAATGCGCGCCAGATCTGTGACGCCTCGGGCAGCACACTTCAGCGTGATGATGAGGATTGTACATGATTTAAAGTTGGTGAAGGTGATTTGCTGAGAAATAGTAAAATGATCAAACAGGTTTTCTTTTCCGATGTAAAATGTTCTAACTGGCGTTTGAAAACGATATAAAAGCACGTTTTCCTTTCAGATAAACAGAAAATACAACTCAGTCTCTCTTAAAACCTTTAAACACCTTTAAACAAAAATCCTTCTTCACCTGCCCTGGCGCTGACGCTCCTCCTCTGACTGAAGACAAACTCTGACGTCCATTTTAAAAAGGACTTTGTTTCCTAGTCATTGATTGAACTGTAGTTTGTGATTTTGTAATGTTTTTGTGTTTCTCTGCTCGCATTGTGTATGTTTCTGTCCTTTGCTGCAAAACAGGAACCTGCTGAAAACCATTTAGTCATTTCATAAAAGTATTTTAATCTTTTCCTGTATTAAAAATAAGTGAAAATTTGAGCATAAATGATGATCGTTAAAATCCTCTTTCATTTTTAAGTCATCCCCCAAAGTTTCTATACCTGTCATAAAAATCTGTGTCCTACTGAAAGTGAGGTCGTAGGTCGTCTGGGCTGTTAAGACTGTTAAAACCTGCAGAAAGGATTTAGCGCGAACACATTGAACTTTTGATGCCAGTGTGAACCTGAACCTCGTTTCTCCTTCAGGCACGTCTTTAATAATCCTGCTGAAGTGTCGAGATGCTGCATGTTCCAGCTACAACACAGTTTAATCAGGTGGAACTGGAGCCAAGGGCCGCACACTTCAGCAGAGTTCAGTTCAGGCGCAGGTCGAGGGCCAGTCAAGGAAACTAAAGCTGCACAAATGTTACTTATGGTGGAGACGACGCTGCTCTGACCGACGCTGCTCTGATCGACGCTGCTCTGCTCTGATCGACGCTGCTCTGACCGACGCTGCTCTGACCGCCGCTGCTCTGACCGACGCTGCTCTGACCGACGCTGCTCTGCTCTGACCGACACTGCTCTGACCGACGCTGCTCTGACCGACGCTGCTCTGACCGACGCTGCTCTGCTCTGATCGACGCTGCTCTGACCGACGCTGCTCTGCTCTGATCGACGCTGCTCTGACCGACGCTGCTCTGCTCTGATCGACGCTGCTCTGACCGACGCTGCTCTGCTCTGATCGACGCTGCTCTGACCGACGCTGCTCTGACCAACGCTGCTCTGATCGACGCTGCTCTGACCGACGCTGCTCTGACCGACGCTGCTCTGACCGACGCTGCTCTGACCGACGCTGCTCTGATCGACGCTGCTCTGCTCTGATCGACGCTGCTCTGACCGACGCTGCTCTGACCGACGCTGCTCTGACCGACGCTGCTCTGACCGACGCTGCTCTGACCGACGCTGCTCTGACCGACGCTGCTCTGATCGACGCTGCTCTGACCGACGCTGCTCTGACCGACGCTGCTCTGATCGACGCTGCTCTGCTCTGACCGACACTGCTCTGACCGACGCTGCTCTGACCGACGCTGCTCTGCTCTGACCGACACTGCTCTGATCGACGCTGCTCTGACCGACGCTGCTCTGCTCTGACCGACACTGCTCTGATCGACGCTGCTCTGACCGACGCTGCTCTGCTCTGACCGACGCTGCTCTGACCGACGCTGCTCTGACCGACGCTGCTCTGACCGACGCTGCTCTGACCGACGCTGCTCTGACCGACGCTGCTCTGACCGACGCTGCTCTGACCGACGCTGCTCTGACCGACGCTGCTCTGATCGACGCTGCTCTGATCGACGCTGCTCTGCTCTGACCGACACTGCTCTGACCGACGCTGCTCTGACCGACGCTGCTCTGACCGACGCTGCTCTGACCGACGCTGCTCTGACCGACGCTGCTCTGACCACTGCTTTGTCTAGACCCAAACCATCCACCCAACACATTCACAACACAACTTGCATCTTATAATATTCTAACTTCATGGAAATGCCGATAACAGAAGGTGAAAAGGAAAAGCATCGTCTGAACTGCTCAAGCTCGATCCACATCCACTTTGTTTATATAAAACACATTTTATGAACATACAGCAGTTTCCATAATGCTGCACATGGTTCACATGAAAATAATAGAGTTCAGTCACATGTCCATCGGTAACTGAACAAAGCCGCTGTCCACAGAGGTGTTCCATAATGAGACGCATCTTTATTATTACTTGAATGTGTCCAGCAATTGGATCGTGTCCTTCTTTTGACACAGGAACACCAGGATTAGTCAGTTCCATTGAGCTTCAGGAAACTTTTATATAATGACTGTAATGTGTGTTCTTTGGAGGAAATTGCACTGCAGTGAAAACATGGCTGACCTGCTATTTGAATCTGTCGTTCTGATGATGTAATGTCAATGTGTCCAATACAGTCCAGAGTGAGAAGACAAACCGGAGCCGAGCGACGTGTCGAGAGAGGGACCAGAGTCTCTGTGCGTCCCCTTCCTGAGAAGACTTTATTATATTTACTGTGATACATTTGAATAATGTGTTCTTGTATTTCATCAATATCATGCGAGTGTAGTATCCTGTTGCTGTATCAAGTGTTCATCAAATTACTTCCAAGTTCACTTTCCCGGGTACTTTATACACACCTATATTTTTTTCTCCTTGTGTTATTTTTATTAATTAGAATTAAATTGCTGTCCTGTGACTGGTCCAACCTCATCTGGCACAAGCTCAACGTCTGTATGTACACGAAATATCAAAAGAATTCCTCTTGCTGCACAAAGTTACGCATCGCCTGCTTGTCTCAACGAAAAGGTTACTGCTATGACTGAAATGTTCCTCAATAAAACACTACAAACATTGATCCTGTCATGTTACAGGTCAGATCTGTGCAGAGTAAGTGCGCCATTCAAAGGAAGTGTAAATGTTTTTCAAGTATTTGTCATTAAACACAATAAATTCAAGACGGACACTGAATGCACACCCGTGGAACATTCCAAAGTAATAACATCTCCATGGAGACAAGGCGTCGGCCCCTCCTCCAGATCCGTGCACCTTCTCACTTCACTTCCTGCTCTGGGATCACATTTGAAAGCCTTTCTTCTCCTGGATGACTTATCTTCATGTAAGCATCTGTCCCGCTCTGGATCTCTGTGACGGCCGCGCTTGTTCCCGTGGGAGGCTGGACCTGGATCAAAGAACGGGAACCAAATATTTAAAATCTCCTGTGACGGGCTGGCGTTTTTGATTCGAGCGTTTTCCCGTGCGCCTGGCTCCGCTCGTGAAGGTGTTCTTTTCCGCAGCCAAAATGCTAATGTGACTCATGTTGGGAGGGGCAGACGCCTCTTCACTGGTGGATTCGAGCTGAAGGAGCCACTTCTGTTCTCTACAATCAAAGTCAATAGAGTGACTTTGGGGTTACACACAGTTCTGTGAGTGTTTTTGTATTATCATCCAAATATTTGATCGTTGGGTTAAAGGCGCAATGGACGATTTTTCGCCGATTTGAGAACGCAGGCGGAAGTGCGCATGCCACTCCCTCGTGCGGACTGATACAACACACACATGCGTTTGTTTATTAGCGCAATGGAGCGCATCGCATGAGTCAGCTCGAACTGTCTTTCTCCGTCTTCATTTTGTCCCGTACACTGAGGGAACTATATTATGATCAACGCACTTAGACACGCAGAACCGTGCTGCTCTCGGGGGACGAGCCTCACGCGGCTGCAGGTGAGCGGTAGGTGTGTTTTATGATTGATACGTGGCAGGACTAATCGGCAGTCCACGCCACGAGGAAATAAGACTCAGATTTGGGCCAAAAAAATCGTCCATTCAACCTTTAAGTCTCTTTCAAGGACAAAATAAATTAGTAATGTATTTCTTTTCACTTTGATGAACTGGACGTTTGTTTTTCTCTTTGGCCTGGTGCTTTGTCTCCACAGACTCACAGAGAACCAACATTAAGTAGAAATTAAACCCTCTCTTTCTATTATAATCTATTGACTATCGCTCCTTTCTTTATACATTTTATTCTATCTTTAGACGTTACCACTCAACTGTACGTACGTTTGTTTTTATTCATTTTTATGCAGCTACAATCTAACACTGTCTCCCTGAAGATGTGTGACATTCTGTTTATCTGTGCGTATGACGAGGATTTTAGCTGCACTGAATGAGGTCACGGTTTTACTCATTTTGTCTCAGTTTTGACAATGAGTTACATTTATAATTTTACTTCCTGATTGTATATCATGACATCACACTAGTCTATAACTGTTACCTAGCAACCACATTGCACAATGGGCCAAAACTCCTCTAATGTCGCAGAAATATTTAGGCCAATTCGACAAATAAAAATATTCTAAATGTGGCTTGATTTCTGCAAGTTATGCATGTTACTGCTTTCAAAGGCAGCAGGTTACATGAAATACAACATTACACAGACACATCTGCAGAAACATGGCTTCTAAGTGTCTATGTGTGCTACTCGTGCTGCACTAAATACAAATAAAGTTTTATATGACGTTGAGCTTTTACTGCTTCCATTGACAACCGTCCATCCCCGCTTTAAAGTCTGCGTCAAGCCGTTTGAAGTCGTGGTATCTGCGCTGACGGCACCATTCATACATTTATGAACCATTTTGCTCATATAAAAAGACAAAGTGTAAGGAGTAAACTCGGGTCGCTTCTCGTAGAAACAACATGTGATGTAAACTGGAATAAACTGACCATTTAAAGGGGAATAAATATGTGTTATTTGGGTGTAAATTGTTCTAAAGTGTTGGATGTTTCGCTAGTATCATGTCATTTTGAACTCTGCTTTACTTTCTGTCTTTTTAAACAGATGTTTCTACTTTTACAAACTCCACTTGATTGGTGTAAAACTATCATTTATATTTATAATTTATATTTATAGCCCCACTAATTACAGAGAACATTTAAGAATCTTAAAAACCTGTCATACACTCTTTACCTAAACAGAAACACAAAGCCAACACAACACGCTAGTATAGTTCAGTAAGTTTGCATTAAGTTTGAGTGCGTTGGTGTCCTCTGCCCGCCTGTGTCTTCATTAATGTATTCTCTGCAGGAGGAGGAGTGAGACGAGTGGACAAGGTGAGGACAGAGGACAGGACTCATGCATAATGGATGTGTCCACAGCAGCAGCAGCACAGACTTGAGTCACTGCAGGGTCCACAGAGCTCTGAGCAAGGACGAGAAACAAGGACAAGGGACAAGACACAGGGCCGAGACACGGGGCCGAGACATGGGGACGAGACATGGGGACGAGACATGGGGATGAAATAGGGGACAAGACACGGGGCCGAGACACGGAGACGAGACACGGGGACGAGACACAGGGACGAGACACGGGGACGAGACACGGGGCCGAGACACGGGGCCGAGACACGGGGCCGAGACACGGAGCCGAGACACGGGGACGAGACACGGGGCCGAGACACGGGGACGAGACACGGGGCCGAGACACAAGAACAAGACACTGGGACAAGACACGTGGCCGAGACACTGGAACGAGACACGGGGACGGGATATGGTGACGAGACACCGGGATGAAATAGGGGACAAGACACAGGACCGAGACACGGACACGAGAAACCAGGACGAGACACGAGGACGAGACACAGACATGTTCATGACCTGTGTAGCAGGAGCGGACTGGGTGAAAAAAGTGGCCCAGGAGTTGAAGTAATATGTCCTACTGGGGGTCTTGAGGGGGGTCTGGGGGACCCAGGAAAAATGAGGGAGTATCTTTTTTAAGTACTTTTGAGGCAGTAGAAACTCCTTTAACTAGATAATTGAAAGATAGATGAGTTTATATCATACTGTGGAACCTTCCAGACAAAGCAAGAACAATTTTATGAGAAAATCAGGTGAAGGACCCTTAACCAGAAAACTTACATCAAACTGCCTCATTTCACCTGAGGAGCCTAATGTTGTGGCCTATTGCCTACTCTCTGTTTGAGAACCACTGCTTCAAACCAACTTAAACATTCACAATGCTGAGTATAGCTTCAATAGGCCTAGTATTTGGTGGAGCGGCTAGTCCTGGACCACCTCCGCTCCACCGTGAGCTCAGCCATGGACCCGCTGCAGTTTGCATACCGGCCTGGCATCGGAGTGGAGTCTGAACCACAAACTGGACTGGACTCATAACACAGACGCACTGTACAGGAAGAGCCAGAGTCGGCTCTACCTCCTGAGGAGACTCAGGTCTTTTGGAGTGACAGGGCCACTCCTGAAGACCTTCTACGACTCTGTGGTGGCATCAGCCCTCCTGTACGGTGTGGCCTGCTGGAGCAGCAGCATCACAGAGAGGGAGAGGAAGAAGCTGGACGGAGTCATCAAGAAGTCCAGCTCCGTCCTGGGCTGTGCTCTGGACTCTCTGGAGAGCAGCTTCAGTAAGAGACTGATCCACCCTCGCTGTGTGAAGGAGACGTTTCACAGGTCTTTCCTTCTGCTGCTGTCAGACTCTACAACAAACACTGCTAGCCCTGAACATGTGCAATACTGATGTAACCATGTGCAATACTGAATTAACCATGTGCAATACTTGTAAATAAGAGTGTTCTATTTTGTTTTTATTCGGTTTACTTACCTGCTAATAGTATTACCTAGTCTTGTGCTAGCTATTTTTACTTTATTTTATTTTAATTTTATTCTATTATCATTATTTGATTATTATTATCTGATTCTTTATTTTGTATTTTATTATCTATTTTATTTTATTTCCCCCCCTCCATTCCCTATTACGATAGGAGAGGAGTTTTGTTAATAAGAGTTTTTTGTTTTGTTCATAAGAGTTCTTCTATTAAGAGTGTGTTTTTGAAACTTCCTATAATCTGTCCTTTCCTCCTGTTTCTACTGCGTTGTAACAACGAAATTTCCCCTTGTGTGGATATTAAAGGTTTATCTTATCTTATCTTATTACTGCAATGAGATGAGTCCGTGAATGGCCCATGTTTAGACAGCTCTGGACTAGAGACCCGCACGAGACGGTCTTTAATTAAATAAACTAAATTGAACTAATTCTAATGAAATTGTTCAGAGGGAGAAATGTACGACAATGAAAAGCTCATTCACAGACTGTGTCGCGCTCAGCCTCAAGTATCACCAGCGTTGTTCTACTCACATGGTCAGAGTGTCCTGTGATAAAACATCCACCTGATGCAGAGCTCTCCCTCTCCTCCTCCCCTCTCCTCCTCCTCCCCTCTCCTCCTCCCCTCTCCTCCTCCCCTCTCCTCCTCCCATCTCCACCTCCCCTCTCCTCCTCCCCTCTCCTCCTCCCCTCTCCTCCTCCCCTCTCCTCTTTCCGTCTCCACCTCCCCTCTCCTCCTCCCCTCTTCACCTCCCCTCTCCACCTGCGAGTGGTCACGCATACACCACGTGCACTGACACCAAATCTCCCTGATCCTGTAGTATTTGACCCGTGGCAAATCTTGTCCGCCACAGGTCTCTAGTCAGGGCCGACACAGCTAAGGCAGCTAAGGCAGGGGCCGCCCCGTCGGGGCCCCGCCGACAGGGCCGACGGGCCGCGGCAGCGCAGCTCAGCCCACACCGGCCCATTTACCCATCAGCCCAATGGGAAAATCCCTGTATAGCGAGGCAGATAATCATAACAATTGTGCAAAATATGACTAAAGCATGAAATGTTTACCAGTGTTTGTACATACCATAAGCTTCATTTTAAGATCGGGAGGTAAGTCAGATTTGACCTCTTAGGTCCACAATGAGGTCCAGGACCTCAAAATAGCACAAAATATTTATGTTTTGCTTAATTTGTTAATTATAAACATGTTTTTTTATGTATAAACCACACACTTGTGTTCCAATAAAAGTACCCAGACCTGATCATCACTATGGCAAAGCGTCATATCCTCATAGACTCCCAGCCCTCTACATCCAAGCAACCAAGACCACTCCCAATAACTAACTGGGAGCTTTGTATTCTTTGCCAAACAGAGACAGATGAACCTTTGCAGTGCCCACTAAGATCAACCATGAAATAGAGTGGTAGTGGATATGCAACATTGATAGAAGACCTCCTCCAGTTCAAGGGACTGCAGCACATGCCAATGGACCTCAACCTGAACAGACTGGACGATGGCAATGGCATAGAAACTACCCTGAGGACACACAGTGCTCAGTGGCACAAGAAATGCCGCTTAAAGTTTAACAAAAAAATATTTCCAGAGCAGAGCTGAATCAGCTTCAGGACAGCAATCTAGTACCAGTACTCTGCACACACGATCAGCAGCTGCCCACAGGCTTCCACAGTCAACGAAGCCTATCTGTTTCTTTTGCAATAAGCCAGCTGGCACTGCAGATTTGCATGAAGCAGCTACAAAGGATATTGACAAGAACGGTCGGAGATGTGCAACTGAATTAGGGGACACTGAACTGCTGGCCAAGCTGTCTGCAGGAGACATGATTGCCATCGAGGCAAAATACCATCGCAATCAGACCAGCTGCACTCAAGGACGAGGAGGCTGATCGTCTGCATGGCATAGCCTTTGCTGAGCTGGTGGTATTCATGGAGGAAATGCATTCAGATGAACACAATGCCCCTGTATTTAAACTCTCAAGACATGGCTAACCTTTACAAGACAAGACTGGAGCAGCTGGGTGGCACAGTAGCCAACAGAATACACACAACCAGACTGAAGGACAGACTTCTATATGAACTTCCTGATCTAAGACCCCATTCTCAGGGCCGAGACACACTTCTCTTGTTTGAGAAAGATATAGGTACTGCCCTGAAGAAGGCCTGTGATCATGCCAGTGATGCCATGCACCTAGTTAGAGCAGCACAGGTAGTAGTAGAGAAATATTTGAGACCAGGTTCACCTTTGACGGTGCCATCAAAGCTGACTGCCAGAAGGATTCTGTGACACCATCCCTCCTTGCTCTGGTGAACACGATCCTCGATGGGGCAAACATCAAAGACCAGACTCAGTTGGCCAACACAAGCACCACAACTGCTGCTCTCACAGTATTGCAGCTACTGGTGTTCAACAGTGTAAAGCATGCACGCAGTGTGGAATCAACCAATACATAGCTGTTCACCAACAGGTTTCCACAATGAACCCAAGACAATGTGCTACTCTACCCATCTTCCATGCCTTCACAGGGTGTGACACTGTGTCTTCTTTCGCTGGCAGGGGGAAGAAAACTGCCTGGGAAATTTGGAAAGTGTTCCCACAGGTGACACATGCCAAATGATGTCAGTGAGGCGTCAATGTCACTGCTAGAGCGGTTTGTTGTGCTTATGTATGACCGCACCAGTGACACCACGGAAGTTAATGATGCTAGGAAACAGCTCTTTGCACACAAGTCTAGGGCTCTAGAAAACATCCCCCCCACACAGGCATCACTCCAGGAGCACATCAAGTGTGCATCTCTCCAGGGCAACTGCTGGAACCAAACTCTGGTCCGGAATCCAGAGTTACCAATACCATCTGACTGGGGCTGGATAAAGGAGGCTTCTGGTTGGCAGCCCCTTTGGACGACACTGCCAGAGGCATCAAAATCTTGCCACGAACTGATCCACTGCAGCTGCAAGAAGGTATGTACCGGGCGCTGCAAGTGTACTGCATTATGTGCATGTTCGGGAGACTGTTAGGTGCAATCAGACACCTTAATATCCATGCATATATATGAATAATGTGTGTGTATTACTTGTATTGGTGTATACTATACATGTGTTTGAGGGAAAAGACCTCACTTTACTTTAAGTTTATAGACTATGTTTAGTGTACATTGAAAATTAAGATTGCATAGATGATCTTCCAAAATAATTTAATGCAAGCTGTTCTGGACATCACAATAACGTAAATGTGTGTTTCAATAAATCTGTTTTTTGAGGTCACTGACCTCATTTAAAGCACTTGGTCGTCATGGTTGCATCCTGTGATTATTTATAAAGGCTCTCCAGATGATAAATGGACTAACACATGGCAACATACCCGTTTTATGTTTCCCTAAACAGACAAACTGCATCAAAATAGTGAAAAAAATAAAATTTCAATATAATTGAGGTCCTGGACCTCATTGTGGACCTCAGAGGTCAAATCTGACTTACCTCCCGATCTTAAAATGGAGCTTATGGTATGTACAAACACTGATAAACAGTTCATGCTTTAGTCATAATTTGCACAATTCTAAGTTAATTCTGAGTTAATCAGCTGCGCTAGTATGCCAGTCCAGGCCACGTCTGTCCCTCACTGAATCACATGGTATACATTTATATGTGTTTAGTTTATTTTCAATTCAGGTTGGATTTTAGTGCAAATTTTTCTGTGCGCAGAGGCCTTTGGAGCAGTGACCTTTGTGCACGTGCGCAGCTTAGAGGGAACAGTGGACAAGAGGACGAGACATGGAGATGAAACCCATGGACGAAACACAAGGACGAGAAACGAGAAACGGGTCACCAATGCTCCATTTTGACACTCTAATCTGTTGGAAAAGTACTTCCTGCTGCTGTAGGACAGGGGTTCCCAACCTCTTAATCAAACAAAGTACCAATGCAGAAATATTGTGATTTTACAGTGTAGTCATTATATTTCCATTTCCTGTTACGCTGTCCTAGTGATAAAGTAAGCACGCCAAAAACATTTTATTAAAGGACTTTTTTGACTTTTGTTGTTGTTTGTTTCCTCATCAAAAACACATCATTTGTATTTAGCTTCATTCAAACTTATTTCATTATTAATATTTATTATACGCCTCAGAAAACACAATTTCCCAGACTTCTACTGTCTTTAAGTCCTTAAACCATCACCAAACTCTATCTGAGCATTTCTGCCGTCAAATTACATCGCAGCTACGTGTTTATGTCAGCGTGTCAGGGCAGGTTAGGCTCGTAGCTAGCTTTTGTTTTATATTTTTCATGATGATTCCCTCTGCTGCCAGCCGATGCTGTGCTAACACCAAATCCTGATGAGGGAACGCCTGACTTGCAGAAAGTCATGTGTTTTACACACATTAATTTAAGTTCAAAAACATGAAATGCCAAAGTAAAGGTTAAGAGCAGGTTTAAATTAAATAATGCATAATTTGTGTCCTTTAAAAGGCCGTGGCTGCAGAGCCACGGTGCGGTCAAATAGCAGTTTCAGGAGCCGCTGCAGGGTCATATAGCCTCATGGCTAACCCTAACCCTAATCTTAACCCTAACCCCAAGACCTAACCCTAACCTGGCGTGGTCTAACCCGGCGCAGTCAAATAGCCCAGCGGTTTCAGGAGCCGTGGCAAAAAATAACATGGCAGTTTCGCGGCTCTGTGGACACTCCCCCTTTAAAATGCATAATATGTGTCCTTTAAAATTTCAAGGACACATATTATGTAATATTTTAATCATGTTTAAATTAATTATAATTCTCTTTACACGTGGTTATAATCTTTTTAACTGGAGTCATGCCTAAAACTTAGAAAGAAATCATTTATTTGTCTCTTTACTAATGCAGTGTCGTCTCCTTTGGCTTAAAATAAGAAAGTTTTCAATGATTAATCACATCTAAGCTCATGATCCTCCCACTCTCCACACACACACACACACGCACGCACGCGCACGCACACACACACACACCTGGTAATAGTTCCAGCCCCATCACGTGAACACCTCCCTCTGCATCAGGACGGTGCGATTCCCCCCTGTCCACCTCCACATGGTCTCCTGCCCCGTCACGTGAACACCTCCCTCTGCATTAGGACGGTGCGATTCCCCCCTGTCCACCTCCACATGGTCTCCTGCCCCGTCACGTGAACACCTCCCTCTGCATCAGGACGGTGCGATTCCCCCCTGTCCACCTCCACATGGTCTCCTGCCCCGTCACGTGAACACCTCCCTCTGCATCAGGACGGTGCGATTCCCCCCTGTCCACCTCCACATGGTCTCCTGCCCCGTCACGTGAACACCTCCCTCTGCATTAGGACGGTGCGATTCCCCCCTGTCCACCTCCACATGGTCTCCTGCCCCGTCACGTGAACACCTCCCTCTGCATCAGGACGGTGCGATTCCCCCCTGTCCACCTCCACATGGTCTCCTGCCCCGTCACGTGAACACCTCCCTCTGCATTAGGACGGTGCGATTCCCCCCTGTCCACCTCCACATGATCCACATTAGGATCCACGTGCTCTGATTGGTCACAGTCTGAGGCAACGCACTCCCCCGGGAACAGGAACGTCCCATTAACGATGTTTAAATGGAGCACTGTGCGTTCGACAAGTGCTGTTCTGAGGCAGGAGAACATGACACTGATAGTTATTCAAGCGGAAGGATTTTTAATGCTTTTAAGATCTGACTTAAAGGTGTACTAAGGGACTTTTCTACTGGGTTACTTTTCACATTCAAACATACTTTAGATCACCTTGGGCTAAACATTTTATATTCTTTAACTTGAAATATAGTGTACTTTTGGAAAACGCACTTTTAAACTGGTTCCAAATGAGGTCAGGTGATGTCACAGAACAGGTCCGGAGATGGTTTATGGACTTATCACTGAGCGGGTAAAGTCTGTTTTGTTTTTTTCATTTTTCTGTGACGCAACTCAGGAAAATTAAAAGGGAGTGTTTTGTGAAACTTGGCGAAGACGACCTTGAAAACAGGTTTAATGAAACAAGCGCAAATGAAGCAAAAATGTTTTTGATGAGCGAACAATAATATAACGTTGCGTAACATACATTTTGTATATTTTGTCCGTGTTGTGTCTATGTAACAATTAAAATTATTTCGACAGGAAAGACCTCAGCAAAAATAAGCATTTTTATATGTTTTTCATGTTGTCTTTTTTACAAGGCAGCCAAAGAGCCTTTATATAGTTGAAATAGCAAATAATCACATGACATACCATAATATCCTCCACAAACAACAAAATATCCTGTTCCTTTCAGCATAAAAAACTGCGACCCCCATTTTAGTTTAGCTCTGTACAAACCCGTACAGAAATACACAATTCCCCAAACGCATTTAGAACGTGAACTTTGAACCGACTCTGACTATTAAAATGTAAATCAAATTCTTGTCAGAAAAATCGCAATTCTTTTCCCGGCTCGTTCAGCTCCAGCTCAAGTGTCTTGCCCAAAGATCCAACGGCAGCATCCGCGGTCGAACGCTCCAACAGCCGAGAACCACTGAGCCACTGCTTTAAAGTCACTCTAATGTCACTCTTTTCACCTCTTCCAGGGTTTTCAAGCGATGTAGTTTCAAAAATACCCATTGTAGTCCAAACGCTCGCCGACTTCACCCCGGGCACGCTCGCCTCTTTCTCCTCTGGACACATCTGTATTTCAAGTGTCCGGGGTCACCACCACGGCGCACCGCAGGAGAAAGCCCGGCGGCGCTGTTTGGTCCTGGGGGCCTCGGTTTGGGCTGCACGCTCTGGTTCACAGTGAAGCGATTCGAAGATGAGGAAATGAAAGGCTAACTGTGCCCAACATGGCCGCCCGTGCTGTTTTTAGCCGCGGTGCAGCCCTGGATGTGGTCGGGTCACTCTAAATGCAGGAGAAGGGAGAGTCCGCTGGATATTTGAGTCCGAAGCAGCTGCAGTTACTCAATGCGGTACAATTATCGTTTCATGGTCAGTTTGAGCCAAGAACAACAATAACACTCGGCTCCTGCAGCTTCTACGGGGAACACTTTAAAGGGAAGGTCTTTGTTGTCAAGGCCGAGCTGTTTGCACTCTTCCCTCACAGTAAGTACATGCGTCTCTCTTAAAGGTGCACTGTGTACCATGGAGATCTTATTGCTTTGCCTCAAATGTTCCACAGTATGACAGTAAACGTCATTTAGGCAAAGGGGTGGTAAAAAAAATGTTTTACTGTAAGTTGGGGTCGTATCTCCGTAGATATGACATGTAACTTGACCTGGAGTGTCACCAGGACAGACGGTTGAAGTGCCTCTGACAGGTCGGACGACTCATTGAACTAAAATGCAGATAAATATACTTTGTAAATTGTAAACATTTTATCCCAGAATAGCACATTTGTATGTTTATTATTTCACTTCCTGTTTGTAATTGATATCACACTGGGAAATTAACTAACAAACACGGGGCAAAAACTCATCTGAATTCACAATTGTTTTAATTTGACAAATACAAATAAATGAGAACAGCTTCATTTTTGTTGAATTAACGTTTAGAGAGTTTTAAAAAATTGTTTCTTTGTGTAAATTATACATAAACTTTGACTGGAATGAGTGTCCCTAGTGTGATGTCACTTCCTGTCATTTTCCCACAGATTTTTCAAAGTTTTCTCCACAAATACCAACTTGATTGGTGTAAAAATCATTTACAACAGGTATAAATACACCAACTAAAATCTAAATTAGAAAATCGTATGAACCTGTCCCAGGCACTTTAAGTTTAAATGAAGATAAGCATGTTTTTTGATAGTTCTATGGATTTCACTGTATTTAATTGTTTGTCTTTTTATATTAAGCTAATTTCACACATTTTTTCAGCTTTTCAACTATGCGAATATATTCTTATTATATCTTACGGTACAAGTTTGAACTCTCTATTGTTAGACACACGTCACACACTAAATGGTTATGGAAAATCATAAAGTTCAGATGGTATAATTAGTGGTTTACAAGTTCATTCCAAACACGAGCTGGGACAAAAGCGGCTTGGCGTAAACACGAGTTGGTGCCTGTCACGTATCCTCCACTTTAGATCCCCAGCCTTAATTACACACTCTGAAGGAAAAGCATCAGCTCGGTTCCATTGTGAACGTAACGATAATGTGACTCTGCCAGGTCAAAGATCAAAGTGAAGTCTCGAAACTCTGAACCATTAAAACACATTGAATATAACTGTACAGATGAAGATGCTTTTGTCATAATAACAGCTCTTAAGAATAAACGGTGACGCAGCAAAGCACAAAGGCCTCTAGGGAACGGAATGGAAGTATTGCTATATCGATACTGTGGTAATTGATACTGTTCTTTACATTTAAAGGCTAGACATAGATTTTAGACACGTTAAGTACTGTATGGATACAAGGAGACGTGTGTGGACACTTGTACGTCGTGTTTGAACTCTTTGCTAGTGTTCAGACTCCTCGACTCACGATTAGGGATGTCACGATTATTCAGTTAATCAATAATCATGATTTTTCAGGTCACAATAAAATCATAAGAATCAAAAAAATAATAATCATGACAATTTTAGAAGGACATAAATGTTAAGAACTTTTTTATCTGCTTGATTTAGTCACATTTAAAGGTCAAATGACTCATTGAACTAAAATGCAGTTAAGATAAATATATTTAGAATTGTGCTAAAAATTATAAAAATGTCATCACAGAATAGCGCGTTTTTTAGGTTAGAATTTCACTTCTTGTTTGTGATTGATGACATCACAATAGGAAATTACCCAGCAAACACTGGGAAAAAACTCATCTAATGTCACAATTATTTTTATTTTGACAAATAAAAATATATGAGAGCGACTTTATTTTGTTGAATTCATAGAGGGTCAAAAACATTATTTCTTTGTGTAAATTCTGCATAAACTTTGGCTGGAATTACTATCCCTAGTTTGATGTCACTTCCTGTCATTTTCTTCAGATTTTTCATTGTTTTCTCCACAAATACCTGCTCGATTGGTGTAAAACCATCATATAAATACACCAAATAAAGTAAAAATTAGAACATCGTATTGCTAGTGTTGCATGTGTAGTGTTCTTTGTGTAAATTATGCGTAAGGTTTGACTGCAATGTTTATGGTGTGATTTTTTTTTTTCTACAGAACCTCCCGATGTTCAAGAACTGGACAGACATACCATACTTTTCGGGTTATACAGCGCTCCTGAATAAAAGCCTCTACAACTAAATTTACAAAGAAAGAAGCAATTGTACATATACAGGCCCCACCTGTCCTAAACCGCAGCTGCCCACATTGTAACATATATATTTATGATATTTACACGGTAGTGATGCGCTGGTTGTCTTTTGAACTGGGGTCTCGCGGTGCAGCAAACCTAATTATACTAATTTCTCTGTGAATATGAGTTGGATTGTAATAAAAAACACAGCATTTTGAAGATTACCAGAGTGGTACATTGTAACATGAAATATTTACACAGAAATATAGTCCAGGGTAGTGATGCACGGGTCAGGTCTGGCCAAGAAAGTCTAATGTCCGCGCTCCACGTGTCTTCGTGTTCAGCCGCGTCTAGACTCATTTCTCCATGAATATAAGTCTGATTGTAATAAAACACACAGCGTTTTGAAGCTGAAATACAGAGAACATGACGTCTTCTTCTACAGTGTGTCAAACACTGGGGAGGCACTTCCTGCTAGAGTGCCCCCCGGCGGGTGTTAGCCAGTAAAAATCTATAAATTAGACGCACTGTTGTATTCAAAGCGTGGGGAAAAGTGTGGTAATAACAGGAATTAGATAAATGGAAAAAGTAACATTCAAACTTAATTTGGAAAAGGACAAATTTGACAGACTCTGGACTCACTGAGGCTGTTATTATACTTTTTTTTTTTAAATGTGTAGTTGATTTCTGTTTGCACTTTTGTTTTGTGATTTGCTCTAGACGTGTTCTGTTTTTTCTAGCTTTGTGAAATCAAACTTTCCAAATGAAAAGCAACGATGTTGCACCGTAAACCGCCAAATAATAAAGTACTTTACATGTAGTTTGACATTTCCGGAGAATAAATTGAACTGAAATGATTCACTGTTGCTGACTACAATTCTCTGGATTATTATTTTTTGTTACTTCAATTATATTGAGACCGGAATAATCACGATTATTGATTAACCGAATGATCCGGACATCCCCACTCACAAAAAAACATTGTGGTTTGTAATCCTCTGTACGATACACAATATAAACGCACAGAGGGATCAATATTTGGCCGCTTTTTATAATGCTGTGTGTAAGCTCAGTTTTAGGGCCATTTGTTCACTTTTGCGGCAGCATATTGGACTGATCCATCTGCGTCAGGTTTTCTGTTTGCCCTTTAGAGCCGCTCATATATTTATAGAAAGGCCTTCTCCAGGTGAGACCAGTATTGACTTTCGCCATTGGACTAATATCCCCAAAGTACAAGGACAGCAGAGGAAAAATAGCCCACACTGACGTCCCACTGGATTTCTGAACAAAGTATCTGAACTGGATCATAAGAAACTTTAGACAAATTGAAAAAATGACATTCAGACTTAATTTGAACATATTTAATCAACTTTAGACTCAGTGGCACTTATAATAGAACTGGATCTGCCACTGTGTATTAGTATTTTTCATTTTAACTTATTTTTTTTTATTCTCTGATCATGTTCTATGTTCTGTGTTTTGTATGTTTACATTATAACATTATCAACAACAAAAAAGGAAAATGTATATTACAAAATGAATAAAGCAGTTAAGGCTAATTCTGGTCCATTTACAGAAATGTTTATGAATAATAAATCCACAAGGACACGATGCACGCATTAGGAAACAATCTGATACTTTTTTAAGGTGATTTTTGATATTTTTTAGACAGAGCAGTGCTGCGTTAGCTTCAATTAGCTTAATTTAGCTTCAGTTAGCTTCAGTTAGCTTCAGTTAGCTTCAGTTCGTTTTGTGACAATTTTTTTTTTTTCTTAATAAAATTAGAATAAAAAAATAAAAAAATCTAAGTTTCATGACATCGCGTTAAAGGCACCAATTGCTGAAATGTATATATTTATACTTTGAAAATACATTTTTACTGATTCTTAGATCGTCTCGTCAATCTGGGGTCTCATTAATAAAACTTTACGTAGAAAATATACATACGGGTGGAGCACAAACTTCTTCAAACTTGCTAACTTCTTGCTTCATTTAGCTCAGATCACATTCTGCCTCATTTTTGAAACCTGCAAAGTACAAACCAGTTTTCTTTTTACAGATCAACAAACTTGATGTGGAAACTCACTTATGGAAACATTTTGGACATATGTGGGCTTTATAAATTAGCCCTGGAAAGTTCATTGTGATGAAGGCGAGCTCTCTTTCTTTCTCTCTCTCTCCTTTTTTTAATGGTACAGCGTCAAACACATACTTTGAAGACGTACAACTACAGTAGGTGGCGCTAATGTAACACTTTCTGGATACCAACCGCCATAAAACACCAAAGAAGAAGAAGTTAGATGCACAACTTCAGTAGGCGGCGGTAAATGCACCTTTTCAATTGGCTGCCGACCGCCATTAAAAGTAAGAGAAGAAGTTCCTTAGTGCACCTTTAATGCTCCGCTCTGTCCTGTTGAAGTAAAGCCTGTGCAGCTCAGATCGGCTTTATCGCAACACGCCTTAAAGATCACATTGATTCCTCCGTCGCCTCGGTGTGCGACGGTTGTGGGACGGTTGAGCTTCGGCCACGACATGCTGCTAATCCGAGCGTGGCCTTCAAACGTCTGTGAAATCCATCATCAGGAGCGCTGCGAGCTGCAGGGCATTTGTCAGTCCCACCTTTGAAAAAAAAACCTCCAAACTCAGAACTTAATCCTTCGCCTCGGGGCAAGAAGGGGCCTCACGACACGGGCGCACACAGGAGCGCCGAGAGTCTTTTGTTTGTGGAAATACGAGGCTTAAAGAATCAAAGATGGCACGTGAAATGGATGCAGAGGCCGCCAAATTTCACTTTTAAAAGATTTGATGAAGGATAGTGATGTTTGGTTTTGTCTTAAGCGCTGCATCTGGTATTGAAGTCTGCTTAGAAAGCCGTGGAATGCAATTGAGAAAGTGTTTACAATCCAGTCTCTTTCATCGAGAAAAGTTGGCCCAAAACCTTGCTCTTTTGTTGAGAGAATGATGCAAATATAAAGTATGAGGCACCAGGGAGGACAAAACGTAGTCTGAGAAATCAAACGTACATTTCTGGGAACTTGACAAAAGCAAAAGACAATAATGACTGACGTTTGTGTTAAAAGTGAATTTCCACAAACAGGTCAAACAGTAAAAGGTTGCACGCTTAAAGGGACGTATGACAGGGTTTTACCATGTTCTAATTTAGACTTTATTTATACGTGTTGTACACATAAATTATGGTTTCGTATCAATCTAGTAGGTATTTGTGGCGAAAACGTAAAAAAATGGTTCCAGTGAAAGTGTATTCAGAATTTACAGAAAGAAACAACTTTTTTACCTCTCTAAACATTAATTCAACTAAAAAAAGTCGCTCTCATATATTTTTATTTGTCACATTTTTTGCCCAGTGTTTACTGGGTAATTTCCTAGTGTGATGTCATCAATTACACACAGGAAGTAAAATTACAAACCTAAAAAAATTGCTATTCTGTGAAGACATTTTTAAATGATATGGAATGAAAGGCATTGTTTAGAAATAGAAGAAATAAAAGTCAGATACATAAAACTGGGTGCTGCCTGATGGTGGAGTGGTTAAGGCACAGCACACATATGCGTCTAATAAAGTATTCAGGCCCAAAAAATCTTTTTCCAACGTTTTCTCCACAAATACCTTCTCAATTAGTGTAAAACTAACATTTTTATGTACAACAGGTATAAATACACCAAATAAAATCATAATTAGAAAATCGTAAAACCCTGTCATAGGCAAATGTTCATGGAAAGAGAAGGCAAGAATTACTCAAGTATAACAGTTCCAAATGTAATAATCAAGGAGAAGTGTGGTAAAACGAGTTCACTTTAATCCCTCAGTTTGTAAATTGTTTGTAAAATAGTTTAGCCTTGAAGAAAGGAAAGAAATGACCCCAGATGAGACTTAGGGGACCGGCCTACGAACCACAAGCTCCAACTCTCTCCTCAAACTCCAACTTAATCACCAATAACATGATGTCATTTTGTCTAAAAAAAATGCACAGAGAGTGGTTACCCTGTCTCCTGTCCCTGCTATTTTGTTTTTGCCCCTTTTAAATGTTTTTTCCTTGCTTTGTCCACTCAAACAAAGAGGAATTAACTATCCTGCAGGCAGAGGATTCAGCCTGGACAAACCGGGCGAGGCAGAGTGGCAGTTAGACATAATCCGAGCTAATTGTGCTGCGCCCGCCGTCGCTAATGCCTCGTGAAAAACCTGCAACTAACTACAGTATTTGCTTACACTGAATCCCGGAGCTGCGCGTTAAATCACGAGTCAGGCGTCTGCAGGCTGCGAGCGGCAAACGTGTGATTAAACGAAACCACAAGCTCCGTAAAAGCTCGCAGACACGTCGGCCGTCGCGCTTTTCCCGCTAAAACATGAGAGAAATGTGGAAATGCTCCCGAAACGAGACGTGGATGAGCCAGTTAAAGTGCAGAGATGTTCAGCAGACTTGTCACGCCGGGATCAGAACTCCAGACACGGATTCTTGAACGCAGTCATTATAAGCGCCATTAGAGGCGTTTATGTTGTCAAATGTCAACCAACAAATTCAACTGATTTCCTGTTTTGCTCCTGGAGTCGGCACAGTCATTTCAACACTGTCGTCATAATGTCCACGTAGATTATGTATAATTTGTGTTATTGGCCTTTGAACGTGCTCTTGAGTAGCTCTGGTTTGGCATGTCACGTTTTAGAACTTACAGTCCACGTGAAGGTCCTGTTTATGTAATTATGATTATGTTTGGTGAGTTTGTCCTTGTGGTAAATATTTATTCTTTTTTTTTTCATCCGGTAAGTAGCAGTTTGTGAAGAAAATTTCACCCTGGAGAGACTCAGACACAGGACACAGAAGAGATTGATTAGCAAGCTTTATTACGGCGGTTATTTGGCGCTCAGAACCCGGTGGAAGACAGTGATCATGGGCACTCCATGATCTATTTGTATTAGATGTCTCCCCCCGGAGCCTGGAGACTGGTGGTGGTAGATGTGAAGAGAAGGTAGAGGATGAGGGGAATGTAGAGGAGGAGCAGGGGAGGCGGTGGGTCACAGTACGGTTTGAGTGGCCGAGCCATCTGCCTGAGGCTTAAATGCGACCGCCTGGGCGCTGATTGGGAGCGGGGAGGAGTGACTTGAGAGTGTTGATTGCGGATTGGGAGCAGGTGCGAGGGCCATGATGCAGACGCCCCCTGACCTTTCACCATCCTTCTTGGCCGGGAAAAACTGCATAACCTCTTTGGGATAAGCGCAGAAACCTGGAAGAGTCCATGGTGAAGTGAGGGATCTGACTCTGTCAGACGGACAGGCGGGCGCCCGCTTGAGTGCGATGATGGCGCTGGGGAGAGGGGTCCTTCCATGGAGGCCGACGCCGATTTAACTCAGGTCTTCCAGGTGAATTTACGCAGGCTTCATATGACAATTAAAAGTAAAAAATTACACGAAGTAGAGCTGAGTTCTAAAATGGAATACCTCCACCTCTGTGATGTCATCAAAAAGCGCAATTTTTGTTTGTTTTTTCTGGGGTTTTTTACTGTGAAAAAAATTGCAATTTGAATGCGACTTACTCCTTTTTATGACAGTTAAACAATCATTTCACAAAATAAACGTGTTTTCGGGTCATTTGTAAATCACAACAACTGCATGATATAATTTGACTTTGGCCTTTGTTTACAATCTGGTTGCTAAGTAACAGTTGTGGAATAACCTCTATCTACGTCATATTTGGACACGTCAAACCAGGAAGTGACATTATAAACGTCCACATTAGAGAAAAACAGGCTAAATATTTGGTAAAATCTTAAATATAATCATGTTCCCTTTGTTGTACTGAAAGGAGTCTGATGTGTCACATGGACTTTTAAATAGTGTATTTACTGAAGGAATACATGACTTTCTCTCAGTCAGGCGTTCCCTCATCAGGGTTTGGTATTACCATGCAGCAGAGGAAAGTATCATGGGGAAATAATGAAATGCTTACAATATGTGACCACACGGTGAAGGGGAAATGCTGCCAGTGGAGCTAATAAAGAGTCAAATCACCAGATCTGAGGTCTCTGTCTTACGTTTTCTCGATTGTGGTTGTGGGCAAAGACATCAGGGGCTTGGGAAAAGTTTCAGGGAAGTTTTAACACTCAATTAATTTCAGTGTCAATGGAATAAGAGACGCTACAGCACAGCCTCATATTTAAGTCAGATTATATACAGATCATGAATAATTAGTCCTTGAGTTTTGTTACAAGTAACATTTAATAAACAAAAGTCTAGTCAATTTTATAACTGGCCTTGTTGTTTGTGCTTCATAATGGGCTTCTGAACCGATGCAGTCGCTGCATCGGACCGTTGTGGTAAAGAGGGAGCTGAGCCGAAAGGCAAAGCTCTCTATTTACCGGTCGGTCTACATTCCTACCCTCACCTATGGTCATGAGCTTTGTGTAGTGACCGAAAGAACAAGATTGCGGATACAAGCGGTCGAAATGAGTTTCCTCCGCCGGGTGGCTGGGCGCTCCCTTAGAGATAAGGTGAGGAGCTCGAAGTAGAGCCGCTGCTCCTCCACGTCGAGAGGAGCCAGCTGAATTTTAGGTCCAAATTATGGCTTTAACTTCAAGATTATGGATGTGTCCGCCAACAGAAAGGTTACACAGGGAAGCTATAAATACAAGTAAAGATGCAGGAGCAAACATCTAACTCAAGTCAAAGTAAAGCAACACTCTAGATATACTTCAAGTCCTTTCCCTCCGAGCGTCAAAAACACTGAATTTCCCAGTGTGATGTCATATTGTACCTATGACATGGCTCCAAGACCTTGTGCAGCATGTTTAAGTCCGTAAGACATCACCAGACTCGTTCTGAACATTTCTGCCTCAATTCACAATCATGACTCTGGTGATTTGATTATCTCATCTGTGTAATTCCCTCTGCAGCCGGGAGATTAACCCAAAGCTCAGTTTCTGTCATGGGAAAAGCCCATGGAGATATGCAAATATCCGGATAGTGTGCTGCCCGGTGGTTGAGTGGTTAGGTCACACATATGCCAGGCTCCAAGTGCAGCCTCTGCTCTCTTCCCCAGTTTCACACTCTCCTCTCTGTCTAATAAAGCTTACGGTCAACAAAATCTTTAAATAAAATATCTGTATAGTGTATTGTTAGCTTAAAGCTGCCATGCGTCGGCCCCATAGGCCAGTTTATTAGAACTGCAGCGAAAAAATCCCCTGCTTCCCAGAAAGCTTTTTTCCCAGAGAGCGATCGTGTTCGGCTGATAATAAACAGCTTTCACAGAAGAAGATTTTGTGGTAATTTTTGCCTACATGAACTTTTTCCAGTTCAATCTTTAGCTTCGGCTCTATCTGCTTTGCTATGCCAGCGCCCCCTCTGATTGGTTAGAGCGGTCACATGGTATGCGAGTCCGCTACCTCCAGGCTGCACCGCCACCAGATGTAGCTAGCCGCTAACATGTTCTAGCAAGCACGACTTCGATGGACAGCCATCGTGCTCCCTGGGGGCTAGGAAAAGCCAGAGTGACATGAAGTATAAAACATCTTATTGATCTTAATAAATACATAAAAACATGAATAAAGAACATGTTTAAAGGCCAATAACACAAATGATGCATAATATCTGTCCTTTCATACCACTTTAAAAGGGCAAATGTAAAGGGACAACAGTAGCATGGATAATGGCTTTTAAAAGTCAACTTTTTGTGGTAATTGTTGAGTTTAATTATCCGATAATTTGCTGAATGTCCTCCTCGCTCATCCCCACGCTACACTGTCCAGTACTGCTCTCTCCACCAAGTAATGAATGTAAGCCACTTAAGCACTAAATAAGATCCAATTATTACTTTTTATTAATAAGAAACAAATAACTTTTACTTACTTACTTACATACTTTCCACATTTAAAGTACATCTCCCTAAAAGCTTAAAATTCACATTGTTTTAAAGAAGTTCAGCGAGTCGTTGTGTGACAAACGATGGCTCTGTCTGTAAGATTATGTTTCTATGGAAATCCTTGCCTGATCCGCACCAGCGCAGATGTAGTTAGCGGTGAGTTTATTCAGGAGGAGGGCGCCCCGTTCGTCTTGTGTAACCGGATTTGTGACAGAGCTAAAAATGGCCGACGTCTCGCAGGTGTTTTCTCAGATTTTGTGCGATGGATTTCACTTCTCTGACTCGCCATGTTGTCTGTGGAGCTGACGGCGTTAGCAGGGCTGGAATTAGCAACACATTTTACACTCTGGTTTTGGGTTAATTTGCAGAGGTGCAGAGGTGTCCAATCTACTGTTTATGAAAGAAATATCCAAACTTATGATTCACAAACTTGTCCTTTCAACTGACGTTTTTGTTTCATGTGAATAGGCCCAGTAATTACAAAGATATGAACCATAAACCAGGTCAACAAATGTGTAATCTGACACTAAAACGGCAAATAGAAATTTGACTTGTCTCAGACCAGTTTTAAACTGCTGTAACCAACAAAAATAAAATATTACAGCTTTTAAAGTCCTCAGAATATCACCTTTTAAACAGGAAATGAATAGCTTTAAATGCCTAGATGTTCCACAGTGTTTATTCAGTGACATACAAAGGCCTCAGAGAGGAGCTGGAGGAGGCCTGGAGCGTGAAGGTATCGGTGGTTCCCGTAATATATATATATATATATATATATATATATATAGTAGAGTTACTAGCGAAAGTGTAGGATTGGTCATTCAAAGTTGCGAAGTTTAGTGTAAAGGGTAATGTTAGGAACAATGTTAGGGTAAAGCGTAAGGTTAGGAACAATCTTAGGGTAAAGGGTAATGTTAGGAACAGTGTTAGGGTAAAGGGTAATGTTAGGAACAATGTTAGGGTAAAGGGTAATGTTAGGAACAATGTTAGGGTAATGAATAAGGTTAACAGGGTTAGGTTAAGGGTTTAGTTTAGGAAAATTCTCTTTATAAAGACAAATGTATCGTCCACTCATTTCTCACATGCAGTAAAATTAACATAAATTAGTCAGTTTAGCAACAAAAGTTAACACATTGCCATGGTAACCTGATCACTTCCGTCCCTCTGGACCTGAATGTATAGCACCAAACAGAGAAAAAGTTGAAGAGAGCACAGTGCATTTGACCCGGCTCCTCTGTCTTACACAGATTGACAAATGAAAGCCGGTGTCTTCTCTCTCCTTCAGCGAGGTTCTGCTCTGAGCTGAGCATTTTTCCTGTTGTAGATCAGACTTCATCGTATGGATCCATTCTCACATTATTTCAACACAGTAACTCTTCATTTGAATGCGTTTTCTTTGTATCCAGAGAGAGCGCTTAGAGGGTCAAGAAGAGAAAAAGTTACACTTGGATTATTTTTTTCCCCAAAGAAATCGGTCAGACATGTAAATAGGGAAAACATACACAATATAGTGATTAAGTAAAAAAATGAAATGAGCAAGTAGCAAAGGAAATTAAAGCATGTTATGGCAAAAAGTAAGAGTCCCATATTGTCCAAGTACTTGACCTCTTTTGTGATGGCTAATTTGCTTAACTCTCCTGTCTCTACTTTCTGTTCAAACGCAGAAGGGTTTGGAACCAACTTAAAGTGCCTATGACAGGTTTTCACGATTTTCTCATTTTGATTTTATTTGGTGTATTAATACCTGTAGTACATAGAAATGATAGTTTTACACCAATAAATAGGTATTTGTGGAGGAGAAAACATTGAAAAATATGTAGACAATAACAGGAAGTGACATCGCACTCATTCTAGTCAAATTGTATGCATAATTTACTTTTTGACTCTCTAAACATAAATTCAACAAAATAAAGCTTCTCTCCTATATTTGTATTCGTCAAATAAAACATTTTTGACATTAGATGAGTTTTTGCCCAGTGTTAAGTAATTTCCTTGTGTGATGTCATCCATTACAAACAGGAAGTGAAATTATAAACCTAAAAAATGTGCTATTCTGTGATATCCAACCTGTAGGGGGCACTTTAAGCCAGCTGCACACTACAATTCCACCAGGTTTGCAGACCACAGACAAAAATACATTTTGTAGCAAGAATTAATTTCGCCGTCAGAAGAAGGAAAACGAGACCGCACACTTGGCGTTTTCATGAAATATTTATTACAAGCTGAGGATTTTTTTAATGGCACTAACCCCACAGACATGAGTGCTACAACAAATGATCTGCACTCGGGCAGCGCCTTTTCGAACTCCTCTGGGGTCAAACAAGGTAAATATGGTAAAAATGTGGTAAAGACAACGCTGAAGTTTGAGCTGCCACGGAAACACAAAATCGATGACGAGCAAAGAAGAGATTTATGGAGGCAGTAAGTAAAGCATGCCCAGACAATTCATTTGAACTTGAAAGGCTACAATTTATATACACACGTTTTGAGTTTAAAAACCACAGACAGACAACTGTAGATAAATCACTGCGTTTTTACTCAGGTGAAATAGAATCATTAGCCGCGGGTTTAGTACACACACGCCAAAGTCAACAGGACTCACACTCGGGTCGTGCCAGCGCCTGCCATTAACAAAACAGAAAACACGTCTCAATGAGAGTTCAGCTCTTTGGATTTGAAAGGAGTTTTTTCTCTCTCTTTTTAAACACTGATGAGATCCACTGGTTTCCCTCTGGATAGTAACATTACCAGTAAAACAAAACAACTATCTTACAGTAGAAGTAGATAAATAACCCGAAGATATTTAAAGGAGCAATATGTAAATTTTTTTGGTAGAGGGTCTGGTGTGTGAGTGGTTCCTTTACCACCGGACTGGATCTACTTTGAATCCCTGTCTAAATCCAACTAAATAAAACTACAATGTATGTTTCTGATGAAGTTACCACATTATATGTATAAAACATGTTTCTGATGAAGTTACCACATTATATGTATAAAACATGTCTCACTCTGTGCACATCCACAGTGTTGTACAGTGCTAGAATCCGTTGTTCCACCTGTGCGTGGTGGTGTGTGAGCCTTCACGCCTGAGTGGAACCAGAGGCCCTTCTGTTATCCTGGTTTAGTCCTGGTTTAGTCCTGGTTTAGTCCTGCTTTAGTCCTGGTTTAGTCCTGGTTTAGTCCTGGTTTAGTCCTGGTTTAGTCCTGGTTTAGTCCTGCTTTAGTCCTGGTTTAGTCCTGGTTTAGTTGCTCTAGAAATTTCTGAGGCTTCTATGAGGTTTTGTCTGGCTTGTCCACCTCCGTCCTCCAGCTCAAACCTGCTTTCAGATCAGACATGCCGGCTCATACAGTTTATGTCTTATGGAAGTAGCCACATTAGCTCTAAAAATATTTACTATATATATTTATTTTAATTTTTTCTAATGTTCAATACCATTATACAATACAATGGTCAATGGGGCATTGATGATTGGGGAAAAAGGCCTTGATTAGTGAAAGAAAACAATGACCTGTGGCTAAACCTTACACTAATCCTAAACCTAACCATAACCTGTTTGTGAAATCATATTAATTTAAGATTATAATTTACTTTTCTAGCACAGATAGAAAGTGTGACAGTTGGAAAGCAAACAATTATCACTAAGTGGTTAGCACACATGCTTCATAGCAAGAAGGTTATATGTTTGTAAAGCCAATAGTTTGTGACTAAACAGACCGTTGTCTAGTGATTTCATCCACATTTCATCAATCGCAAACACAAAGGCCCCAGTGCATTGAGAGCTAATTGGCTGCAGGTTAATAGTCCACCATGTTTCACTTCACAAGTTCTTAAAATGATCTTTATTGTCCCACTAGGGGACACAAAGAACTATTTAAACACACAAATAAATAAATCGAGTAACACAACAAACAGATCGAGGGCAAATGCTCAAAGTGTCATTAGTGTGTGTCACAGCTTTGAAATAAATGTAGGACAAAGGTTGGCCTTTGTCCTACTTCCTCCTTTCACTGTTTGATAATCAGGTTTGAGTAAAGTAAGTGACTAAAATAGAATAGAGCTGTACTTCTAGACAGTACTATGGCAAGACTGACATTTTTGACCCCAAATCGACCCCAAATCAGGAGAAAATGGAACCCATCTTTAGGCATCGTTTCAGTCTAAGGTGCAGCCGGCAGCTGTGTCAATAACAGAGCTAAAAACCATGAGCGAACACCTTTCATGAGCCGCCCGGAGTCCGTTTGTTTACACTTTTCTCTTTGTACAAATCCTCACCTGCGTTTGGACGCTGAATGACGAGTAGCACCTGTACAAAAACACAAAAAAAGACATCGCAATTAGTAAACTGTCAAGACGCCAGAAACGCAGCTCAAAAGACCAAACGGTTGAGCTTTTATTCAGCGCGACAATGGGACGGCCTTTGATTTCTGATGAGCGCCGATGCATGTCGAAGCGTGTACGAGCGTTACACTTGATTTATGGACTATTGTAATGACGCAGAACATCCACAGGGGAAAATAAGGCATGAAGCACGCAACTTATGGAACAATAGAAAGGAAAGTACAGTATGTAAGTTAAAGGTGGTATGTACGATCTTTTTCAGCAATTTTTTCTCGTGGCGTGGATAAATCATTTGTCCTGCCACGTATCAATCATAAAACGCACCTACCGCTCACCTGCAGCCGCGTGCGGTTCGTCCCCATGTTTCCGCGTGCCTAAGCGCATGGATCCATCATAATATAGTTCCCTCAGTGTACGGGGCAAAATGAAGACGGAGAAAGACATTTCGAGCTGACGCAGAAGTGGACAGAAATCTACGGGAGACGAGAGATGCGATGCGATCCGTTGCGCTAATAAACAAACGCACTTGTGTGTTGTATCAGTCCGCACGGGGGAGTGCGCATGAGCACGTCCGCCTGCGTTCTCAAATCGCCGAAAAATCGTCCATACCGCCTTTAAGTTAAAATGTCTTGCTTTTGAGTAAATGTTAGCTGCATTGACACTTTCATTCATTAATTATTTCCATTGGTGCCAGACTTAGTTTGTGGGCTTTTTGTTGGACAGTATAACTTTAAAGTAGAAGTCAAAATCTTTTTAGCTGTTTTGTGAATATTCCTATCCATGGGCTTCAGAATGCAGACAGTGGCCAAAGTGATCCATGATATATATATATATATATATATATATATATATATATATATATATATATATATATATATATATATATATATATATATATATATATATTTTATATATATATATAAAATCAAAACCACAGTTGGATTCATCACAAAGCCACAGCTCAATTAGTTTGGATCATTTGTTGAATTGGCCACAGGCTAAATGTGTTTGCAATGTTGTTGTCGGACAGTCACAGATGTATTTAGAATATCATCATTTCCATTGTCTCCAGTTAGCTCTCGCTGCTAAATTGCTAAGGCAGAAACGCTGCACTATTTGAAAACATTACAGTGAAATGCATTGTGGGGAATGTAATTGCCTGAAGTCCACATCGCTCCACACTCGCAGAGAGAAGCTCCTGGTGAAGTGCAGATCACAACAATCTAAGGAACAAACTGCACACTTCAGCGATGTGAATGTGCTTTTGAAGTGTGCAAGTGCAGTTTGGGGAGAAGCCTAAAATGACAGATTACCCTTCGAAATGTGAGCACAAATGTGTAGATGGAGGTTAATTATAGCATCCAAAAGTGAATGAACTTTTCAACTGATGACTTTTCTTCTCTTGAATAAGCTCTTTCTGAATCCCGTGTGGGGAAATGATAGGTTGCGTTCACTTGACGTCACACTTGTCTAAAATCACTATCGTTTATAATTTAGCTGGAGACAGGTCAGAATTATGTGGTTTAATTGTCAGATTACAGATTCATTCACCTGGTTTATGGTTCATATCTCTGTAATTACTGGGTCTATCCACGTAAAACAAACATTGGCACAAAGTTCAATGTCTTCTCTGTCTGCACAAATGACAGCACAAACATATTTTCAAAAAGTGGTGCCACTATTCAACTTCAATGACGTAATTCTTAGGCTCAAAGTACATGTACATATTCTGCATTATTTGTATTTTTTATTGGCCTTTAAACATGCTCTCATACCTTTGCTTTGGCATCCCATGTTTTATAACGCAATACATTGAAAGCACACATTACTTTCCATGAGTCTGTGCTCTCACATTTGTGTTAAAATTAAATAAGCAAAATTACAAAAATCTACCCATTAAACAACACAATTGAGCATGCTTAAGTAAGTATACAGTTGTAATGAACGTGATTTGATGGCAGAAATGCTCAGAACAAGTCTTATAGTGATTTACGGACTTAAAAACAGCACAAGAGACCTCCGGAATTCTACCTATGACTTCCCAATCCCTGGAAAATGAAAATGAAGTGCTCTGATGCCCAAAGCAAGAGGACCTCATGAACAGGATTAAAGAAACAAGCGTCAACTAAGCAAAATGGCATGTTTATGATGAGTGGACAATTATATAGCATGGAATTTCATTAGCCCCTGCTCGACATCTGAAATTATGACACCATCAAAGTCTAGAAGGAGAATATTGTTGCGGTACAAGGGGAAATTGTCCTTTATCTTCCCCTGCTGTTGGTCAAAAAACTAGCTCTTCATCGGAACAACAGCGATAGGAAAATAAAACTGGCAAATGATCAAATGGCAAGTGTTTGAGCAAAGAAACAACTCCACAAACCACAGTTCTGCCACCGAGTCAGACAAATAAAGACAAAGAAATTAAAAACAGCACATATAGAACAATTTAATGTCACGGTGCTGCACTTTTGAAAGTGGAGCCCAGAGCACATCCTCGCCTCAGTGCAAACACGCTGCTTTCTCTGCCTCCCGTCGATATTAGCCAGGCCCGTGTCCTTGTGCTGCGCTCGGTGTCGCGGTGAAGCTCGTCCGGCTTACACCAACCAGCCATCCACAATATCAAACCCAAGCTCGCTCCGATGGGGAACACAATGCACTTCTGTCTCCCTCGGCAAACCGCAAAAAACATGGACAAAAGGACTCTGATAAATGCCAGTTGCAGGGGATTTCCAAAGTCATTTCAGTGTAGATTTGATTGTAAATGCCAACTAGATGCTTTTATGACATGTTCAAAAGACTTAAAAGCGACAATTAATATATCTGAGCATGGAAAGTTGTTGTGGGAGGTTGCCAAATGTGTTTTGGGAGGTGAAAACAGAATGACTAAGTCCACACATTCTTCTCAGTTGATAATAGTGAGTCATTGTTGAAACGTATTTGAATATAACAGACGGATTGAGCTGCAGGCTACACCTTACACAATCACGAGTCAACAACAAAGGGACGCGTTTGGCACTCGCTTAATTTGGAACTCCAGTTGACACCTTTTCAAATGTAAAACGTTTAGAGAATGGAAAGACTGGAAAGACATCAAACGATTTTTTTTTATTGAGTTGATCTTTAGATTTCCTCATAAGTGGGCAACTGGTGCTCCTCTGACCATTTTGCTCCCTTCGGACTGTGGACGCATCAATCTTGAGTGTCATTCAAGTATTATAGAAAAATACCTGCAGATTAAAACTTTTAACGTCTAATAACGACTGAATTGTTCGCTCCATTCTCACATGCTTGATTAGGTTGTGCTTGGCTACTTCTGTGCCAAAACTGCCCCGGAGTAGATGGAGGGAAACACGATCTGAGCCGATCTGTAACACATTCAGACAGGGCGAAGTGAGTGAAGTGCCTTGCCTAAGGACACAACTGCTGTGTGCGTTGGTCCGAAATCGATCCTCTACCTTTGGGGAAGAACCCTCAGACTGATGAGATACTGTCCCCAAACCTCTGCTTAACAACATTTTACAACAATTTTGCCATTTGGGTTTGAATAGCCGTAAAAAAAAGCACAAAAAAGACTTAATTCAATTTGTTTTTTAGGATTAGGTTCAGGCGTCGTAATGCTCTAACTCCTAACTCCAACCCCTTTATTACGTACTTACTAAGACTGTATTTTCTAAGGGATTTGTCGTCTACGCATCCACAAAAACACCGCCTTGAACCACGACACCACCGACGAGCTTTCATTCCTAATTCAAACATGACGCGACACCAACAGTGATTCTGAGTTTCATTTGGGATCAGATTACTCGGGTTTCATCAAACTGGAGCTGTGGTTTCGACAAAAAGCCGCAAGCCTCACGTTCAATCGCGAAAACGAGACCATTTTTTTTTACCCCGCTCCTGATATTACGGGCCAGAAACGTGATCGCGTTAGTTACAGTTGCAGTTTGTGAAGTGCGTCGGGGCCACCTCTGGACTTACCCACACACATCAGGCCAGATCAGATTCGGTGTAATCACAGTGCGCTCCATTAGGGCGCTATCACGTCTCCTTTATGCCCTCGGAGCCGTGTTAGCGTACACCTGCTGTAGCTCGCCGTCACAAAGAGAGAAAAACACTGTGTTCCCGTAAATCTGGCCCCCGAGACCGACCTCCGAACCGCAAAGGTAAGACGTCGCTTCCACTTTGAGGGTGTCGTCGCCAGTGCGAGACCACAAGGATTTCAAGATGAACTTCATACATAACAATACACACAAAAAATACAGTTTGAGGTTTTATGAGGTTTTATTTTGTGAAGAACCACAAATCCTGCACATACCAGTATTAGAGAACTTTAGAAAGAAGTACGGGAAGTTTGATATCGATTGTTATTGGTGAAGTAGTTTTCATTAAATAGCACAGCATTATTAATGTTATACAACTCAACAATTATCCCTTATTTGACCTGCTGTGTAGAAATGTGGCGTCCACTTGTTAATATATTTCAACAAATATTTATTTTACAGAAAAGTGTCACCTACAGTCGTTACAGAGATCCATCAAACCCATTATCTGTAGAAGTACCGGTATTGAAAATTCATAATAATGCTGACCGAAGTATTGTATATAAAGCAAAGTGAAATGAGAAAAAGTCACTATAATCTAAAAGGAAGAGACATTTTCATAAAGCCCACATTCATAACCAAAGTAAAGGAACGAGGAGTGAATTTATGGAACGATCTCGACAAAGAAATCAAAGAATCACGAACATAAATTGCATTTAAGAAGGAAACTAAACATATAATAATAAGTAAGAAGGAAAAGGAAAATTAGGTTGTTTGTGTTTTTTATGTTATTTTATAGCAAATGTTAATGCAAAAGTGTTTTAAATGATCAGTGTTAAGTACGAGTTGAAAAAGGGGGCATAAAACTGCTCTTCTTTCTGCTCCTTTTCATTCATTCTTTGTGTAACTGTAAGATTTTTGTGCCCGTAGGCTTTATCAGACAGGAGATGAAAGTGTGAAATGGGGATGAGAGACAAGGGAGAATGCAGTAAACTGTCAGAGTCGGGATTTATGACAAATGGAATAGAATATTTATGTAAGTACTTGTTTAGTCTAAGGGTCCTGGTGGTGGGAAGCTGTATCCGTGGATTTACATGTGACTTTATGAGGACTTTTAGGGCTTTTTAGAATATTAATTCTGAATTGTTAATTGACAGTGGTCCTCATTTTTCCTCATTCAAACCCTTGACCACACCTGCCTCTAACCACTGAGCCACTGTCATCCAATTATAAGAGATTTACTCTCTTATGAGCAGCATTCCTTGTATTTATGAACGACTGCAGTGCAAAAGTGTTCCACAACTCAACACTTCCTGAACTTCTGAACCTAACCCTTCGCGCCTCTTCTCGTTCCCCGCTCTGCTTGTGTTTGCTCTCTCTGGTACAAATCTCTGGGATGTTCAGCTTTAGCGGCCTAAGCTCTGATCCTTGTACAGATCCTCTGTCAGCTCCAGGTGCTGCAGATCTACAGAGGAATGTAAAGAACCGCCCGTTCAAAACCAATACACCTGCGAGCGGCATTCAGGCGACGCTCCACACCGGCCCGACGATGACAGACGCGCACAGACTCTTTACACGGCTTAGAATCATAAAACATAATGTCGCCAAACAAACGCCGGCAATAAAATGTAGGATTGTTTTGAATAGATTTGAATAAATGTAACTGCTCTTTATGTTTACAGAGTAGATCAAAGGATTTACCTTTTGTGGTGTAACAGAAATCAGGGTGCGCCTCGAGACACGGGACAAGACAGGACTCATGGCAATCCTTTAAGAGAAGGATATGTGCATTTCACATGTAATTATGGTCTTTTGAGCCACTATCAAAGGGCCTCAATGCTTCAAGTGCACTTTGTATAGAGTGTATGGCTCGGATGAACTTTCACCCTCGTGCTGCAGGTGCACTTGTTTTGGAGAGGTGGTTCACACATTCCAGGGGTTGTGCTGGTTTCACATTATGAGACAAGTTATTAGTGAGTGACCCCCATGTGTCAATTACCAATGTTAAAAGTCGATGCATTTTGTTACATTTTATATTCCAAAATACCAACGACGTTTAAACCTCACTTTATTTGTCTTTCCTAGCTACAGCCCTGTTGTCAGACTAACGTTTTAGAGTTTATTTAGTGTCATTCCTGTTTTTTCCAGTGAAGTCGGCTGAATGTGTACAAAACAAATAAAGATATACAAAAGTCACATGTGTTAGGGATCATCTCAAAATGGGTTGAAGCTGAAAAGACGTAATATTTTTCGTCGGGGGGGGGGGGGGGGGGATGCTAAAAAACTCTCTCAGCAACGAGCATTAGGCTAACATTAGGTGGCGGGTGCGTGCACGGAGCAACGCGGCGCAACGCGGCGCAACGCGGCTCACCGCGGCGCACCGGTGCCCACTGCGGCGCGCACTGCGGCCCGTGCGCGGCCCGTGCGTGGCCCGTGCGCACGGTGATTTGTGATCACGGCGTGCAGTGGCCCGTGCGAGGCAGCACCCGCCCCGCTCCCCGCGCTGGCCACGGCGCGCGGTGGACCATGTGGATTGAGTAAACAAACATGCGCAACAGGCAACATTATTTGTAGAATTCATAACTTCTGCTGATAAACATACCAAAGGATGTTCAGGGATGTTCACTAGAGGTGAGCAGGGTCTATCAAGCTACTATCGTTTTATTAACGCGTTAACATTTTATGTGAAGCCAGTCTTTCGTCTTTTGAGGGGGGGAGGGGGTCCAGAGAGAGACGAAAAAAATCACGTATTTTCATCTTCAACCCATTTTGAGATGATCTCTTACTGCTTTGACCTGCAGTAACAACAAAACTTGCAAATTAACTTTTTTATTCATATGAGGAGGAGAATATTTTAAAACAGGATCATAATGAGGTCTGTTCACACACACACACACACACACACATACACACGCACACACACACACAAATCATATTTAAGTGAATTTGACCTGCAAAATGTATGTAGATTATAAATAATACTACAGATGACCGTTCTGGAGGCGCATAAAGACACACAACGTGTCAGATTTACAAGGCTCAACAGTTTGAACCATCATTCGTCCGTCCGTCACACACACGTGCTGGTGAGAATTACTTATGTAGTCACTGACGTCCTGGGACAGAGCAAGAGAAGAACTGTCTGCACCTTTAGAGGACTGGGTGGGCATCACTGACACTGCCCTAAATTGGTTAAGGTCCTATCTGGAAAAAGACAGAAAGTACTTTGTTGAAATTGGTAGCTGTGTCTCAGACCACATGACCCTGTCCTGTGTGGTGCCCCAAGGGTCAGTCCTGGGACCCCTTCTGTTCAACCTCTACATGCTGCCGTTAGGTCAGCTGATACGCAGCGAAAATGTGTCCTATCACAATTATGCAGACGACACTCAGATCCATGTCACTGCATCCAACAGATCAGTTTGTGGATGCAAACCACCTTTCTCCAGCTGAACAAGACTGGAATCATTGTCTTTGGCCACAGAAACAAAGAGAAAGTGTTAGCGGTCACCTCCAGAGTCTCGCTCTAAAACCTTCAAATCAAGTTAGAAATCTGGGGGTAATAATGGACTCAGACTTGAATTTTAACAGCCGCAACAAATCAATAACATCAGCAGCTTTTTACCATCTAAAAAAAACATTGCCAAAATCACAAGTATAGTGTCTAAACCAGATTTGGAGAGACTTATCCATACGTTTGTCTCCAGTAGATTAGACTACTGTAACGGCCTGCTCACTGGCCTCTCCAAACGAGCTGTAAAACAGCTGCAGTTCATCCAGAACGCTGCTGCTCGGGTCCTGACTAGAACCAGGAAGTATGATCACATTAGTCCTGTTCTCAGGTCTCTGCACTGGCTCCTGTGGCTCAGAGAATAGACTTTAAAGCAGCTCTGCTTGTGTTTAAGTCTCTCCATGGCCTAGCACCAAAGTACATCTCGGACATGTTAGTGCCATATGAACCATCTCAGACTCTGAGGACCTCAGGGACCAGCCTCCTGCTGGTGCCAGAGTCAGGACTAAACACGGACCGGCCTCCTGCTGGTGCCAGAGTCAGGACTAAACATGGACCGGCCTCCTGCTGGTGCCAGAGTCAGGACTAAACATGGACCGGCCTCCTGCTGGTGCCAGAGTCAGGACTAAACATGGACCGGCCTCCTGCTGGTGCCAGAGTCAGGACTAAACATGGACCGGCCTCCTGCTGGTGCCAGAGTCAGGACTAAACATGGACCGGCCTCCTGCTGGTGCCAGAGTCAGGACTAAACATGGGGAATCTGCGTTTCAGTTTTATGCAGCTAAAATCTGGAACAGTCTTCCTGAAGATGTGAGACAGGCTTCTACTCTGACAATGTTCAAATCTAAGCTAAAAACAGTTTTGTTTAGCTGCGCATATGACTGAAAGGATTTTCTCTGCACTCTTCTCTTTCATGTCTTAAACTGTTTCTGTAATTTCTTTGTGATTTGAACGCATGTTTTCCTGTTGTGTGAAGCACTTTGAATTGCATTGTGTATGAAATATGCACTACAAATAAACTTGCCTTGCCTTAGTCCTTCCAAACACCAACTCTCACATACACAGTCAGGTGCGTTGCTCAAGGACACAATGACCGCCACCTTTGTGAGTTCATGTTTTTACCAACTCAGCTAGGTTAGGTTTAGCTTTGTTTGCCTTGAAATGTGGCGCTGTCATTTGTGTTTTGTAACTTCAAAACAACGGTGCAATTAGCTCTGAGTGTGAGCTAGTTTGCGTTTTGCTCCACAGGACGGCACATGAACCCTGGACTCTAAAGGGTCACAGGCAGAACGTGTTTGGGGCTAACATTACAGTTTGTGCAACGCGTCGATAGTCCGGGGAATGTTCTGGTCCATCTGAAGAAACAGAAACAGGCCCAGAGGAGGCCTGTGGCTGCAGAGAGAACGTTCTAAATTTAACAAGAGGGAGGAGAGGAAAAACATGCAGGTTAGAGGATGAAAGTGTGTCGGAAGAAATGGAAATGACCGAGCTCCAAACACTCAAACCCACATGTAATCCCTCAGTCATCCAAGCAGCAAAAGAAGCTTAAATTAGCTCACCTTTTTAAATATAGAATTTAAATATGTATGTATTCAACATAAACAGAATTAAACCTATTTGGCTGTATCTGTTATTTTTAATGTAATTCAGAAACAAACTGTACTTTTCACTTTCTTTTTTAAACTTAAAAGGGCTGTACCTGATATTGATTTATTTTTGTCACAGTAAAGATATATTGTAAACGCATTAATTCTGGGTGAAAATGAGTACGCTCTTTATATCTTTATATACAGCGTTTTATTCCCCGAGAAGCAGGAAGTGCACTGTTAGCATGCTAGCTGTTGTTAGCATAATCTGTGACGGTAAAACACGCAATAGTCTTTATGAAAAGTGCTTCTAAACTCATCGTGGTGAATATTTAGGATGCTCGGAATGCATTAAGTCAGTGAGTAATGCGCTTGAACTACTGCAATGAGTTCAAAATGAACTAGTGTCGTTTTTCGTCACTTTAAGACAGTAAAAATCATACAGCGCCTTTAAGGTTAAGTACACTTTAATGTAATTTGTCCTCTGCACTTGACCCAAACTTCAATGCCTTCAAAACTTGATCAAACTCTAAATAATGTGTGTAAAAGTTCATTTGTTTGACCTGGGCTCGTGTACAACCCACCAGCAGAGGGCGCAAGGAGTCATGCCGTTCAGCGCGATCGAAAGTGAAGCTAAAAACGGGGAAAGAGAGTTTGATGGGGATAGAGCTCAAATACCATCGAAAATATAACAAATGATAAATGTTTGGGTTAGTATTTGAAAAGAATGATGAAAGGAAGCTTCAGGTATGTGGAAGCAATAATTTTAAAAACATAAATATGATATAACAGCATATAGTTTAAACACACAAAACTGCTTAGCATAATACAGTGACAGTCCATAAGCTTTTTGTTGTTGTTTTTTGGTTGTTTAATGGTATTGTGGAGCGGCATTCCCATAGAATTTCTGACAAAATATCAATATAATAAACATCTATTGTCTATTGGGAAAATTAAAGGTAAATTGACTTCTAGAACCTTTAAAAAGAATCAGATTGAACTTGCGCTAACCCTCGACCACACTTCCGATTTAATAAAGACCTCAGAGGTATTTTCGGAAGCAGACTTCAGGTGTCGGCTGAGTGGGAATCAAACATATCCCGTGCTAATCTGTCAAGAGGAAGTTCCAGAAGAGGGAAGGACGTTCTCGCTCGCACCAGCCCCACGTACGGTTCACATGGAGCGGGTAAAAATACCGCACAGCTGCCCCCGTCGGCTGCTGCTGCTGCTTGGGCTTTAGGCGTTCTACAGAGGGCGGAGATGAGAAGTCAGCTGCTGCCAGGGAGGGCCGGGCCGGGACTGAAGCACACAAATGAAATGAGAAGGCAAGTTCGGTCCTAAAAGTAACACCCAAATGTGGCGACCGTAGCTCTGTAGGTAGTGTTCATGCTTTGAGCTGAAGGTCAGACATTCCTGAAATAAAACAACATAAAACACGATAAAGCGATCACGTCCCAGCTCCCACAGAAGAATACTGCCGTTGTGTCCTTGAGCAAGACATTTAAAGTCCATATGAAGGTTCTCCTGCTTTTCTAATCTTCACTTAGTTTGATAGTATAGAACCTGAGGTATTTGTTTATCATAGTTTTGCATCTGGGAAGTTACAGTTTGTGAAGACGTTTTGAAAAAGTTTAAAATGACAGGAAGCAGAGCTGAATCCCTCTGTGATGTCATCAATGTGCGACGTGCCGTTGGAAGAAAAAGAGACAGTTTACGCCTAACTGACACACTTTTCTGACAGTTTAAATGTTCATTCAACATATGGTATTATTGTTTGTTAAAGCTGTTGTCATTTATATGGATTTTGGCTCTTGTTTACAGTATGGTTGCTAGGTAACAGCTGTGGAATTACCTCTACCTATTTCATATTTGCTGCTCATGTCCAACCAGGAAGTACAATTATAAACGTTACAAAAATGGTCAAACTGGGAACAAATAGGCAACATTTTTAGTAAAATCTGAAATATAGTTGTGTTTACTATGTTTTTGTGAAATGTGTAGTTTAACCTCACCCTCAGTGTCTGTGTAACTCTGGAGTGTGAATGGGTGAGTGGTTCCTTGATGCAAAGTGCTTTGAGTGACTTGGTAGAAAGTAGACATCGAGCACGTTTTGGGTTGACGAGGGCGAAACTGGAGGAAACCCACCCAGACATAGAGAGAAACATTCAAGCTTCACACAGAAAGGTCGGACCCGGGAGTCAAATCTCTCTGTATCTTTTTTTTAAAACAGATCTATCTCAGCCTGATCACTTTTGTCATCACCGTGAGTTCAGATGGCCACCTGTGATTGACAGGTGGATTAGCCAATCAGGGACACACACGGTCCATCCGTATCAAAACTAACGAGGAAAAAAGAAAGGCATTGTAAAAAAATCACAGGGACTGAAAAACATTGTGGATTTGTGCAGTATCAACGGGCGAAACTCAAAACCCTTTCTCATTGGTCATCTATCATCACCAAATGATCGATGACCCATGAGCTACGTATGCGTTGCAGAAATAAACAAATCTGGTTGCAGAGGGTTGTTTGAGCTTGACGAGTTTCGCGGCGACAGAGGGCGTACAGTTGTTTAGTCGATTAATCGGTCGATGGAGTCTTAGTCAACCAAAATTTGTAATAGTCAACGAATCGTTTTCATTCAGATTATACAGATTTAAATGGGACCACAGCAACAATTAGAAGGTAAGGAGTAAATTAGCTAAAATGTTTGTATTTTTGGGGCTATTTTTTACGTAAAAGGCCGATTCAACTCTTGATCCACCAAATGACCGGGATGGCCAGGATGCGACTTATACTTATTTATACTTATACTTATACTCCAGAGCGACTTATATGTGATATATAGGCAGGGCCGGCCCAAGCCTTCAGGGGGCCCTAAGCGAAAACATTTTTGGGGGCCCCTCACCACGTCATCAGAATCAGTTTTATTGCCATTGTCAGTAAACAATTCACATATGGGAACTTTCTTCAACGCAAACAAAGTTCACCAAAACGCCAGGGCATCCGTTTGCCAGTTAGTTTATTCTCAACACCTCACAAGCTCAAATATTGATAACTTAAATCCCACAATGCAACTTGGTATTCCGCTGACATCACCTCTACTCCCTGTACAAATAACACACGTCCCAGATATGTTTTTGGGCGTATTTGTGGGCGTTAAGGGTCTACAGCCACATTAGCACATTAGTTTAAATTAATGAACAGGGGGGGTCTGGGGGCTCTTCCCCCAGAGATTTTCAGACCTTTTTTGGGTCTTCTGCTGCATTTTAATGTGGTCCAGCCGGCTAAAGTAAGAGTAAAATGTTGAGGTTGTAATGCTATAAAATGATGATGTGATGAAACTGTGCCAGGAGAAAATGACTAAAGCCAGTTATTAATACATTAGTGTACTTAATTACTCAATACAATATTGGCTATGAAAAATAATTATGGTCAAATTGATTCATTTTAACTGAAAATGTAAAAGTAATAGTTATCCTTACTAATTTATCTTTTACAGCCCCCAACTGTTACTTCTTGCTAAAGTGACAAAACAAGTTATATTAAATTAAACAAATGGCATAAGCATTGCTTGATAACACTCATAAAGCTACACAGTGCAAACATGTTATTCCCAGAGAATGAACAGAACTAGAAGTGAAGGTCCAAACCTAGCTATTGTGAAGCTACTGCGTTTCTGCAACTTTGCCACTTTTATATAAAAATATATAGTATTATTCTATAACAGACGTAATCATAATATGTCTGGTTATTTTTCACTATCAATTTATTATAATTTATAACAAATAGTCTAATGATGCTTTTTAAATAAATTGAAATGTTTTATTGCTCTATTAAAAGTGAATTACAATATAAATGTTTGTTCTGATCAGAACATCACACACTGGACTCTGTGTGACACAATGCTGCGATGTGATTGGCTGATGGACCTTACGTGCATAAACCTTTACGTTCCTCTCATTGCACGTTAAGAAGTCAAAGTAAAACAGACATCACGAGTCACGATTGATCTCACACATGGTGATGTGAGAGAGAGGGACGCAAACTCAAACCGCTCATCTCTGACTGAGGCTGCTCAGGGGCCCGGGACAGGGGCGGCCCGGGACAGGGGCCCGGGACAGGGGCCCGGGACAGGGGCCGCACACTGTTCACTCCAAAGTCTCACGTCAGAGGTTCTGGACGAGACGGCGCTCGTCCGGACCGAATCTCCGCCTCTTAGTGACCGGGGCACAGACGCCCCTCACCGGCCTCACCTGCAGCTGACACGGGCTGGTGTAAATGTTAAGCTTATTATCTTTCATTCAGACATATTATTGTGCGCGGGGCAGAGCTCTCGTCGCCTCCAGCCTGAGCGAACTAACGTGACAGAATCGTGTTGTTTCAAACAGCAGCATTAACCGTCTCTTTGTAAGATAAGTTCAATACCTGGAGAGTGTTGTTGAGTTTGCAGTTTCTTTACATCGTCAAGAAGTTTCTTCTTTCGTTTTTCAGCATCGGGGGGATATATTCCTCTGGACATGAGGACCACGCAGGGACCACGTTCTGTTGTGTTTATGTTTTGCTCTTGTTCTGCTCGCGCCCAATCAGCGCAGGTTTGGTGTCTTGGTTGCCAGATTGTCATTACAAATAAATGCGGTTTGTGCGTTATATGTTACAGTTGTGTGCGCTGCCGCGCTGCCGCGCTACTACACTAGTGGCGCACGCTGCGCTTGCACTTCGCATAAGACGGGTTGCCAGATTGGGGGCCCTATTAACGCCTCGGGGCCCTACGCGGCTGCTTAGTTCGCTTATAGGCTGGGCCGGCCCTGTATATAGGGCTGGGCAACGATTAAATGTTTTTATCGCGATTAATTGCATTATTTCCCTGATTAATCACGATTAATCGCATTTTTACGTGCAAAATTCAAAATGAATTCAAAAGAAGTGTAAAGTGCATCAGCATTTTTATTCAGTAGCAAATATTAAATATAGCCGCAAGCGGCAATGATCGGCCCTCGCTACGCCGCCGCCACGCCGCAAGAGGAGGGGGCGCTAACGCGCCCCAATTGTCCTTTTATTACGCCTACTGCTGAATCTGTGACGCTGTCACATCTTCTCCCCTTTGTTTTACCATCAAAAAGCAATTTTATTTTGAATTCTTGGCAAAATGTGCGGCTTTGCCGCACAGACACCGTGACTCTTTGAATAAAAATGTGGATAACTTTTGATGGTCCACCCCTGAAGATGAGTCTCACCAAATTTCAGGTTAATATGTCTAACGCCGTAAGAGGAGTTTGTGAAAGTCTAAAGTGTAAACATGTTCTGGCGATTTCCCCATTGGAATAACATGGAAGGTTTCGGTCATCGTTACGGCAACGCCATTACAATTATGACATGGGTCTCATTGACTTTTTTGATGGGGATTCTAAAATTGAGTTGTGTGTCAAATTTCATATAATTTCGCAAAACTAAAAATTTAACCTCCATATAAAATCTGTAGGGGGCGCTGTGGCTCCAAATTAATTTATTTCACTTCAAGTAGGTTCAGGGCAAAGAGTTTAACAACTGATTCTAATTTGACGCAATTCGGACTTTATCTGCGCAAACGGCAGAAATGTAAAATTTGGGAGATTTCTGAAATTCTTGCTACAGTTTGCGGCTTCGCCGCACAGAGACCGTGACAGGTATCAATGTAATTTGGATAACTTTTGATGTCCCAATCCTCAGTAGCATTTTCACCAAATTTCAGCTTTTTAGGGCCAACGCCCTGGGAGGAGTTCGTAAAAGTTTGGAAAAACTCCAAAGTCATGTTTAGCCATTTTTGAAGCAATATGGCCGACATTTGGTTGGGCGGACGGCGTTGCCGTAATAATATTTTTTACTTCTCTTGTCACCATCTACCTCTGCGCCAAATTTCATGATTCTACGATCAGATTTTTTTTGGGTCATTTCCCATCTCTCAATGCATTTTTGGTACATTTGGGGGCGCTGACGCGCCAATTTTTTTAATTTTAGAAAAAGGAAGTAGAGAGGCACAATTTCTAGAGGTGTGCAAATTTTTGTGACTTTTCGTCAATGTTCACTGGGTGAAAAATAGGGGGGTTGGTCCCGAGAAGAAGAAGAAGAAGAAGAAGAAGAAGAAGAAGAAGAAGAAGAAGAAGAAGAAGAAGAAGAAGAAGAAGAAGAAGAAGAAGAAGAAGAAGAAGAAGAAGAAGAAGAAGAAGAAGAAGAAGAAGAAGAAGAAGAAGAAGAAGAAGAAGAAGAAGAAGAAGAAAGAATAATATTCCGATGCGAAAACAATGTTTCCCATTTTTCAAATATCATAAACTATACATTTTCGGAAAGCGCTCGCGCTTTCCTACCTCATGGTGTGGGTCCCTGGTCACTGACGGGTACTTTCGCTCCGCCCACTTTGTGTTTTTGGCCCTCTATACAGTAATAATGTTCAATTTTTGCATTACATGCTTATATGCACGGAACATGCAAGAGATGGGGAACGTATTCGTGAGGTACTTAGGGCAAATGAGTACTTTATATGGGGATGACGACCGCTTCGCGGTCGTCATCTCAATGTAAAGTGCTCGTTTAGTGCGCACTTTTGCACGGGCTTCGCCCGTTTACAACGGTAATGTTCCATTTTCCTACTACTAATTAGTATGCACGGGGCGTGCATGAGTGAAGGAGTGCGTTAGTGAGTGTTTGGAAGTGGGCGAGCGCTTCGCGCTCGATTTCGTGCGCACTACGTGCGCACTTTCGCAGCCGTGCTTCGCACGGCCATATGAGATTAATAGGCCTCTCGCCAGCTTGTGGCGCTCGGGCCTAATTATTCACTTGCCACAAAATCCTGAGCCACAATCATTAAAGATGAACAGGCCACTTCAGAGGTAACGTCAGAAACATTGTAATCTCATGAAACATTAGACACTCAAAACACATTTTAGGAGCAGCAGAACAGTCTAGTACCAAATGTCCCTAAACCAGAAGACGCTTCAGTACAGTTTGTACATTCTTAGAACTTGACACTAAAGCGCCATAACATTAGTTACAAACACTTAACCAGTTAAATACAAATAAATACATTGTGTACATTTTAACTTAAACAATGTTGTCAAACACAAAACTAAAGCTTATTGCTACTGCCAGGGCATTGAAAAGAACCAGAAAAGTTTGTAGATTTCTAAAACTGGGTGTTTTTTTACTCCTCTGCACTAAGCCAGTTGCTAAGGCACCAGATTATTCACGTTTTCAGCTGATAAAGGGCCCTTCTCGCGGATCTCCCCAGCTACGGCCCCCGGCGGGACCTGCTCACGCGGGCCCCCGGCGGGACCTGCTCACGCGGGCCCCCGTCGGGCCCCCGGTGGGACCTGCTCACGCGGGCCCCCGGCGGGACCTGCTCACGCGGGCCCCCGTCGGGCCCCCGGCGGGACCTGCTCACGCGGGCCCCCGGCGGGACCTGCTCACGCGGGCCCCCGTCGGGCCCCCGGCGGGACCTGCTCACGCGGGCCCCCCCCGGCGGGTTGCCTCGGCTGGCGCCTATAGCCGCTGACTTTGTAAAGTTAATAAACCAAAGCCATGATCTGCCATTAAACTCCATTTACACCCCGAGAAAAGCAACACAGCACAATTCCTCCACTGAGCATGTGCAGGACGACTCGGACGCACGTCTGCTGCTGAGTGTATTCTACAGACGTGAGTCCGGCGCGTCGAGAACGCGCGTCCGGTGCGTTTGTCTTTCTAATGTTCACGCGCTCAAATTCTGCGTCGGGCGCGATTCGGCCGCAGCGGTTTGTACGAGGCTTTAGAACTGGTGCGGACCAGGGGAATCCGACCTGCGCGTTAAAATAATTGATCGCGTTAAATAAGTGATGAGTTAACGCGATAATAACGCGTTAACTTGCCCAGCCCTAGCGATATAATTTGTTATTTTCACACTTGCAACCGCATTTCATACTCCAGTGCAACTTATATGTGTTTTTTCGTCCCTATTATGCATTTTTTGGCTGGTGCGACTTATACTCCGGTGCGACCCATGCAGTTGCAGTTTTTTGATTGCAGTTTGGGTCAAATACTGTACATAAAGATACCTACTCATTTCGGTTTTTTTTTTACCACACAAATGATTCACCCAAATAAGGAAAAAAGCATAAATTTGCCTTTATTCACAACTAATTCTCCGACTTCAGAGGGCTCCTGCTTTGTTTGAGCAATACTGCAATGCTGTACAGTAGATTTACTATCCAATGTGAAGAATTAAGCTCAGAAGGAAGAATGACAGCAGACATTTCTCTTTGTGTGGGGCAGGAATGATGACTGATGACCATCTGCTGCAAAGAGCAAACGCTTTCACTGCTTTCATACAGTTTTATGTCTTTAAGTGAAGCTCAACGACGCCTGTGTAAACATTCACACATAAACGCGGAATTGAAGCGGAAAGTTTCTGTACAGACTTCTTAAACGGACCATAAAACCACATTTCATTGTTTCAGAAAAGAATAGCGATTTCCATTTGACATTTCATCATCAGGACGGTCAATAAATCTTTAGACCGGAGCCGTATCGTCTTGGTCCAGAGAATGTGGCTTTTGCTTCGGGACATGATTAAGTCCAGTATAGATTTTTGTGGCTGCATTTCCAGTCGCTGTTCTGCAACCTTTGTGCTCTGGAGTAATATCCACAACAACAAATCCATGGAGATCCAGACCCTGCATCCTCCATGAAAGCGCGAGAAACACCAACGAGCTAACGATTGCAGACTTTAGTGGTGTAGAAAAGGAGCTGTCGAAGCACGTTTATGGGTTTGTGAACTCTAACAATGACAGTACAGTCTGGGGCGTGTCTGATTTGTCAAAGAGGAGCTCCGTGTATCAACCCAAGATAACACTGACCAGTTTAATGCAATCTTTTGGAGACGTGCGAAGAGAGATGTTTATCATTTTTCATGGTTAAACGCCAGAGTCACTACAGCCAAATTGGAGTCTTTCAGATTCTATAACTCGAATAATATGTCAGAGGCCAAGAGATCGTTTTCCTGTTGATAAAGCAGTATTTTCATGAGAAATATGCACAAATGTGTTATATTTTGTTTCTTTACTTCTTTTTTCCATTCATGCATGACCTGGTGATGAACTTTGGCACATTTTTGAAGGTTCGTTCTAAAGGAGACGTCGAAGATTTGACTTTTATGAGCTTTTAACCATAGTAGTGTTCACTAATGATAAGTTTGATTCATGCTTGATTTATCCATTTTGTCCTGCGCTTGAGGCTTGAGAGGTCAGACGATGTTCAACTCTTCATCTTCCAAGAATTCAAAAACTTCTGACCCGGTTCATAAATGTTAAAAAAAATAAAATCAAAGTGTCTCAGCTTTGCACTTTTAGATCAACATCACAGTTTACAATGAAAACATTGTAAATAATGATCCACATAGTTTAATACTAAATATCCACCACAAAAATTGTAAATAATAATGATTTCAAATATGTGATGCAAAAAAATATGTTTTTTCCCTAATTATGCTTTAGATATTGCGCCCCGACTGGATTTAATCTGAAACCAGCTGAACAGAAGAAAGTGTCTAAAATAAGCACTGTTTCGCAGAAATCTGTCTGAAAGTTAAACCTGGAGTGACATGAGGTCTGATGATGGGCAGAGGAGCAGACGGTCTCCTCATTCATCACTGTGGATAATTAAATGTCTCATCTTTTCACACACAGAGGCTGAAGAGCCACACGGAGGATGTGAACCGGGCTCTGAACTGAGCTAAACTGATCCAGGACCAGCCCGAGAACCACAGGGCCAAAGGGATGGACTCTGAACTGATCCAGGACCAGCCCGAGAACCACAGGGACAAAGGGATGGACTCTGAACTGATCCAGGACCAGCCCGAGAACCACAGGGACAAAGGGATGGACTCTGAACTGATCCAGGACCAGTTCGAGTACCACAGGGACAAAGGGATGGACTCTGAACTGATCCAGGACCAGCTCGAGAACCACAGGGACAAAGGGATGGACTCTGAACTGATCCAGGACCAGCCCGAGAACCACGGGGCCAAAGGGATATACTCAGACAGAACAATTAAAGCAGATTTGAAGAATTAGAAAACGTAGATACTCTGGCCCGCGCTCCAGCACAGGAGGTGGTGGATGATGCACCTAAACGTTGGTTGCCACCCGCCAGAAAACCAGCAGAAGAAGAAGCATCAGCGACTCCTACTTGAGAAGCTGTCAATGATTATAAAACACTTCCATTCCTTCATTAAAGCTCACACACTCTGGTTTGGATCTCCTGAGACGCCCTGATGCTCTTTGAGGACCTAACTGACCCCGAGGCTGCTTGTCTCCATGGAGATGTTATTGCTTTGCCTTGGATGCTTCCCAGTGTGGCATTAACCTTCTCTATCCCCAGGTCAAGTTACAGGTCAGCTCTGTGGAAAGGTGAGCCAACTTACAATAAGAATGCATGTTTTTCAATACTTTTTGGTGAGCGTTCTCGCCTCTCCACAGATCTGACCTGCGCCATGCATGGCCTGGGGTTATTACCTGCTTGTCTCCATGGAGATGGATCATTTTAATGACACACTGTGGAGCATTCCAGGTCAAGCACACACTTTTCCATCAGATAATAGTGCAAACCCTACGTGTCTATTTAAATGTGCCCTTGTTCCTGGCCCTCACAAACCCGTCGTTTACGTTCTATTCACACACTAAAGTTCAGTGATTCAGAGCGATGCGTACGACTCTTACCTTCAGGTTAACAAAAGAAAATCACTTTATTATTGAATTTGTCACAAGTGCTGCTTCCACACTGTATAATATATATATAACACCATGTTCTGAGAAGCTGGTGCCGCAACTGAAGTCATTTCCACCTTGATCTTCTTGAGCCGTGCGCGTGTGAATCCTGACATAAAAACACAGTGTCCTTCATCAAATCCTGCTTCATGAAAATCCTCTATTACAGAAAATGATGGAATATCGCCTTCTGTGATTGGCTGAGAGGAAACCCGGTGATGAATACGTGGAGGTGTGGGCGAGCCGTGAGCAGAATCCTGATGTCCTCTTTAGAGACGGGACCGTTCCTCCCAAAATAAAGCCGCCGCATAATTAAAGGCTGCGGTCTGGAGGAGGAGCTGGGTCAGGAGCAAGAGGAGGAAGAGGAGGAGGAGGAGGAAGAGGAGGAGGAGGAGGAAGTGGAGCAGGAGGAGCAGGAAGTGGAGCAGGAGGAGCAGGAAGAGGAGCAGGAAGAGGAGCAGGGGGAGCAGGAGAGGTGGAGTTAGAGCCCAGGATGAGGCTAATGTGTTCTGAAGTGGAGGCTTAAAGAAGGGCTCTTTGGTTAACCCACATTCTGACCTTTGACCTGTTGTTAGTAACTTGACAAATCCTCTGTGTTTGTTTTATTCGTGAGTAAAACTTGTATTTTGGGAATGCTGTTCTTCCTGCTATTTCCTTGAGGTTGTCATCCCAATAAAATGTATTTTAAAATGTATAATATCATTCAGGCGCTTTCCTTTTGTTTCTCTCACAACTGCTGCTTCAGTGTGTCTGGAGTAAAACGTCCTGAATATGGTATGTATATAGATTAAAAGGTCGTCAGCAGCTTGTCTCGTGGTGATGTCATTGCTTTACCGTGATATGCTTTTTATTTGTTCGATTCCAGCTGTTTTTTCAGCCAACACTTGGTTTTGGGGGAGTCACCTGCACCTCCACCGAAAGATCTGCACAAGGCCCCATTAAGAATATGTGCAGCCGGCCGCAGTAAGTTTGACAGTTTGCTGTATGTCCTTCCTTTTCTCTCATGCCCATGTCACGCTCAGCTGTCCTGTCTATTAGAGCAAACGTGCCCAAAAAATGAATAAAATAAATAAAATAAATAAAATAAATAAAATAAATAAAATAAATAAAATAAATAAAATAAATAAAATAAATAAGAAGGGCCAAATCAGTTTGACAATTCATAATTTAGTCATAATTCCCCCCCCCCCCCCCCCCCCATGCCAGCTTTGCATAATTTTGTTGATGTGATTAATTAGATTTAGATGCCACCACAGACCGTCCAGGACTCTGTGGTGGCATCAGCTCCTGTAGGTGTGGCCTGCTGGAGCAGCAGCATCACAGAGAGGGAGAGGAAGAAGCTGGACAAAGCTCCATCCTGGGCTGCGCTCTGGACTCGGTGCAGGAAGTGGGGGACAGAAGGGTCCTGGCTAAACTCACATCTATGCTGGACCATGAGTGTCGCCCCCTGCAGGACACTCTGTCCGCTCTGGAGAGCAGCTTCAGTGAGAGACTGATCCACCCTCGCTGTGGGAGGGAGAGGTTTCGCAGGTCTTTCCTTCTGCTGCTGTCAGACTCTACAACAAACACTGTTAGTCCTGAACATGTGTCATTCATCTTCATAATCATGTGCAATACTGTCATACCCATGTGCAATACTGTCATAATCATGTGCAATACTGTGACATAATGTCCATCATCCTGGTGCAATATTCTCTGTCCATATAACAGCTGAGTTACTATTGTTATTATTATTTTATTTGTATTAAAAGTATAAGAGGTTTTTTTATAAGAGTTTTCTGAGAGTTTTTCTACAAGAGTGTTTTTGATAAGTTATCTGCTTTTTATTATTTACTTCTGTACCTACTCTGTGTTGCAACACTAGAATTTCCCCATTGTGGGACAAATAAAGGCTTATCTTATCTATCTTATCTTATTTTCAAAGTGGACTATAATTATGTATTCTTATTGTGCAGCCTCAAGAACAAGAACAAACTTCATGCTTTTTATGAATTGGCTCTTACTCTTAATAATAAAATAATAATATTGTATGTTGCTAAAAAAATGCCCAATGTTCCATTGGTGGATAATTTGACTTTATGATTAAAATTTACTTCATGTTTAATGTTGTTTATTTCAGTAATTGTAACTGACCTATACATTTTGCTTTGTGGTGACTAAAATGGTCTCAAATGATTCTATTAAACAGCTCTCTAAAGATCAAAACCTGACTCTGAACAGACTTATTTTAAGGATTCAATAACTACACATCTGTAAAAAGTCGACACAACAAAAACAAACGATCCCATTTAACATAAAGCGACTCTGACGTTCACATTTCTTCACTCACAGATCAGGACTTTCCCCGTCGCCGCGGCGTCTCATCACAATTGCCTTTAGTTTCACTTTTCTGCACAAACGTATGCAAATGACAGGGGCTTCTGAGAATGGCCTGTAATAAAGACGAGATGAGGTCACACAATACGTCTGCAGGAAAAGTGGCTTTATTAAAATGTAATTACATCCATAAAGGGCACAGTTTCCTTTAAAAATGTTCAATAAAGTCTGAGGTTCACTGTAAATTGCCAAAGAGTGGAATAAAGAGCATTTCCAAAGCGGAGTTTGACAATGTCTGACTCAGGGCTCCGTTCTAAAGATGCAAAAGAAAAGAGACACTAAAGACAAAATGTTCTCTCTCTTTTGTCACTTTTCTCCCTCGACATTGTTCAATCACTATCTCCAAATGCATTTTCCTCCCACAGAGACATAAAACAAACTTTATGATCTCAGACTCAACAACATTTTGACAAATCGTACTAAATTCCAAAAAAGAACACTTTTTAGTAAGATCTAGCTAACTCAAATACTAAATATAATATCACAAATAAATATCTGTGTATGTCCTATTTCAACAAAGTTAAAGTCTTTTCACTGGCTCCTGTTGACATGGTCCCAAACAACCTCAAAGATGCTATAGAACCTTATCATCCAAACAGGGCATGTCGCTCTCAAAATGCTGGACTTCTGGTGTCCCCAGGAGTCTCTAAAAGCACAGTAGGAGGTAGAGCGTTTAGCTAATATTTAATATTTTAGTTCACCTGTGTCTGTTCATTGCTGTTCACACGTTTTTCTCCTTCTTCCACTCTGGTGTGGGTCTGTTTCAGACACTGCTGATGCTGCCCTGTAGATCATCTACTCTAGATGAACGGCTCTTCATCTGCCTGGATGAACTGTCTCTAGATGAACCTTCCTCTCGCCTCCTGAGTGGTTCCATCTCTACAGTCCATCTGCAGTCTGTCCGTCTGCGGGAGTAGGGTCTCTCTTTGGCCTCAAGGTTTCTTTTTTCCCTCTTCGATTTATTATTTTTTAACAGTAACAAAAACTTACATAAAACAAACTGGGCTATGCAAGGAAAGATAAATATACATATACACATATACATACATATTCACACAAAACATTCATCTACTCTCATACATATATATGTATGCACATACATATCCATGTATATATACACACATTCATTCTCTCTTATGCATATATAACAATGATGATACAAACAACAAAATTCCCTCCAAACATGGGACTTTGTGCTCCTCCAGTGTGATGTACATATTTCTTCTGACTTCTCATCCGTCAAAACAAAATTACCTTCATTTACCAATTCAACCCCCAGGCACAACATTGTACTCAATGTTTTTCCACTGTGGCTTGTAATCTGGGTCACACCACTACAGCAGTGCTCTGATCTGAGCTAAAATAAAGTTAAGGTAGGCCTCAACCGCCTTTTCTTTTAGTAGTTGTAGGGTCTTAAATTGGTCTTTTACCATGCCAGATAAATCTAGAGATTGCTTTATTCTGTTCATCAAACCAGTAGGAGATAGCATATGGCAGAGTCTTGAGTAGGTAGAGAAATCTGGACACGACATTCTGAGGAGGAAATGCATCACTTTAGGAATAGAACTCTCTATGCTCAATAAAATATCTTCTGCATAGCAAGCAATTTTGTGTTCCATCCCGCAAATTGTAGCACCGTGAATTGTTTCTGACTGTTTAATATATTGGGCCAATGGTTCCAAATACAAAGCAAACAGGAGGGAGGACAGGGGACCTCACTCCCCTAGAATAGAATAGAAACTTATACTTCCAACAGTTCAATTCAGTTTATTCTTGTAAAGCCCAAAATCCCAGCAGGTTCCTGGGCACAATGGTGGATTTAACCGGCAGAAAGTTAAATCAAACAAAGACAACAGCTTCGGGGATGCGACAAACTGTTTTTTATGAGAGTTTAGGTCAATTTAACCATTCGTGTTACAACATTGAACAGCTCCTTAACAGCTTCTCCAAACAGGGCGCGCGTCTTGACCCCAAACTTGAATTTCTTCATCGCAAAAGCAGTTTTTGGCCTGTATTTTTCACACTTCCACGCACAGCTTCTCATTCCCCCACATCATCTGCACAACCGCCGGCCTCGTTCGCAAAAAGACGCTCCGAGTTCCAGCAATGACACAACGGGAGAACTCAGAACGTGCCCGCACCATTCTCACGCGACGACGGGGGGGGGGGGGGGGGGGGGGGGGGCGACCGGGGCTCCGACTCCGCACCGAACGTCTTTTTTACCACGCCAAAACCCGCGCAAACAAACACAAACACCCACCGACGCGCGTTACGAGGCGTCGCTGGCGTGAAATCGGGCGAAAAGTGCGCAAACGTGTCGGCGCGAGGCGGTTCTGACGCTCCCGCCGCTCGCGCGCACCCCCTTTTCTCCACTTGGTTCGGTCCGCAGCCCCTCGGTCCGTGGCCGCGGCGCGGAGTCGCGGAGCAGCACAACATGTTGGAGAGACGAGGCGGCGCGGCGGCTGCTCCGGACAGAGGGAACTTTTGAATCCCCGGGTTTGGAGGCTTTAGTGTCGGTCACCGGGAAAGAGGAGGAGTCGGTGTGGCCGCGGAGCGCGTTGAGACGGGACAACAAAAACACACAAGAGTCAGTCATGGTGCGAGGCGGACACATGTAAAGTGGGTCGACTTGATGGTTTTGTGATTTATAACTCGAGACGGAGGACGCGGAAGGAAAAGGAAAAGGAAAAGGAAAAGGAAAAGGAAAAGGAGAAGGAGAAGGAGAAGGAGAAGGAGAAGGAGAAGGAGAAGGAGCGACGCTGGATAAAAAAGGGAATCCCCGAGAGCGAGAGTGGAAAGCGGGGTACAAGATGCAGCGCGTGTCGGTGTTTCTGTGGAGCTCCGTCCTGGTAACTTCGGTCCTGCTCAGCCGCGCTCCAGGTAAGGCAAAAAAAAAGGGAAAAGAAAAGAGACAAAACACCTCAAAAGCTTCCACTTTTCCCACGCGCAATTACGCAGCGCGCTCGCTTTTTCGTGCGCATTTCGCTCGGTTGAAGTGGGGTTTTTCTGACGTGCTTTTTCCCCTTCTTCCACACCGTAAAATCCCTGCAACGCGACCGGGGGAGTAGTTCTATATTTATCCTTACCCGCTGTTGGCACGGCCCGGTCCGAGTTGACTGAGCGACTTTTACGCGCGGTGTTTTCCCAAAGTTTTGCACCTTTTATCCGCACTATTTTAAAGGTGACACGGTTCCAGCTCACGCACGTCACGTTTCACGCATTCATCACGCTCCAAACGAGGCTTTTCTTAGCTCGCAGGTGTCGGGCAAAGAGTCACCTGCCTGCTGGTGCTTTGTGTGTTCTATTAACGCGTTATTACAGTGTTGTTATGGTTATTACGCGTGCGTTTTTGGATTGGATCGGGGGGATAAGCTGCTGTGATGTGCGTTTGACAGGTTTTTGCAGGGGTTTGGTTGTCAGAGGGAACAAATAAGTCATCGATTTGATGATTTCTGTTGTTTCTGAGCTGCACCAGTCGTTTATTGTCAAAGTAAAAAGAAATAAAGGGATCAATATGATGCGATGAAAGGCATTATGGTTTGTTTGCTTCGCAGAGAAACCTTTTATTTGTGTTGCCATGACATAATTGATCAAGTTTGAGGGTCGACACGGATTGATTTTGACTTTTTTTTCACAAATTGGTGGCACGATGATTTGTTTTAAGATGGATTTTTTGAGGAGATTGAAGTTTTGCCTGCTCCATTGTTATAGTTATGTAATGTTTTGCACACTAGGTTACAGATAATTTCATTTATATTCACAAGTGAGTAATGATTTCTAAATACACAGCCATCATTTTGTGCTAATTTAACAAATTCTAGCTTTTACGGTTATATTTTCACTTTCAAGTTCCTCTTTTGAGTAATTTAGCGCCTTTCTTTCATTTTCTCAAGGTTTTTCTTTACTTGACATTATGCAAATTCTTTCCAGGAGCCCTTACCTTTTGAATTGAAATGAAGCCAAACTGAACTCGTCTCACTTTGTCTTGTCGTGTAATTGCTTATTTGCCTTGGCGATAAACCACATGATCTTCAGATTTGTGCAAAACCACAACAAGTTTATAGAGTTATTGACATTTTGTGCGGTTGCAGAATCAAACCTGGCACAGCTGTAGTTTTTAGATCTACAGATGTGTTTTTTAATCAAATGTGAAATTAATACTTTAAAACAAAACCTCATTTAGCCATGTCAAGAACAGGATTGTTACAAGTCACAATGTAATAATCATGCATAAATGTGTTCTGAAAGCGAAAGGTTCTTAAAAACTGTTTTGGTTGAAAATATTCCAACTTAAACTAATTGAATGTAGCAAATGCCACTGTGTCTGGTTTTGCAATGTCTGTTTCTTTAAAGTGCCTACGACAGGTTTTTACAATTTTCAAATTGTGTCTTTCTTTGGTGTATTTATACTTGCTGTACATATAAATTATAGTTTAACACCAATCGAGCGGGTATTTGTTGAGAAAACATTGAAAAATCTGTAGAAAATGACAGGAAGTGACATCACACTCATTCCAGTCAAAATGTATGCATAATTTACACAAAGAAACCACTTATTAAACATGAATTCAATAAAAGAAAGTCACTAATATATTTTTATTCATCAACTATTATTATATTTTGACATTACATACGTTTTTTTTTGCCCAGTGTTGGCCGGGTATTTTCCTAGTGTGATGTCATCAATTACAAACAGGAAGTGAAATTATTAACCTGAAAAATGAAATTATTAACCTGAAAAATGTGCTAAACCGTGATAAAATGTTCATAATTCAAAATATATTTAGTCCAATGAGTCGTCCAAACTGTCAGAGGCACTTTAAACGACTCCCACTTGGCTCCAGGTCACTTCGATGTCAGTGTTCCTACAATTTTAACTCGGTTTGTAAATAAATAAACAGTGATTTGCAGATTTTTTGGTAAATATGTTGCTCTAAACACTCACAAAATGGTAAATTATTCATGTAAATGCAAGAATTGATTGAAGAACTGTTGAAATTGGGGGTTTTAGACGTGAATGTTCTCAACAATAACAACAGTCACGACAACCGTAACACAAACGTTCGATATCGCGACATCCCGAATCTCGAAAACGACACCAGTGAGCGTCCTCCCGTCCCGTCGTGGCGGTGCTCGTAGTGCCCTGCTCCGGGGTGATTTCCGACACTTTTTTTGCCCCGTGTTTGTTCTGACACCTCGGATTTACAACGTGTCGGGACACGGCCGCTGGAATGCACTGTCCCTCCTGCCGCGCCAGTGTCTGAACATTCAGAGGCAAAGGGGGACACGGGGGGACGCGGGGGATACAGGGGATGCAGGGGGATGCAGGGGGACGCAGGGGATGCAGGGGGGACTCAGAGGGACTCAGGGGGTCTCTGGGGGACTCAGGGGGGCTCTGGGGGACACACAGGACTCAGAGGGACACAGGAGGACACAGGGCGACACAGGGGGACTCGGGAGGACACAGGTGCAGTGACATTTGCTCATGACGCGGATCAGGGCGAACAAAGCTAACAGGAAGCTGCTGAAGCACATGTTTGTTTTAAACCAGGGGTGTCCAAACTTTTTTCACCGAGGGCCACATTTTGAAATGTATAAGGAGCAGAGGGCAACAGACAACCTGGCAATGTCAAATTTGTCGAATTACAAAGTAAATCATTTGAAATTTTGCATTCGACATAGTTTGGATGAGCCTCCACACCTTTAATAAGACTTGGAACATTAATATTAGGTTGGTATAACATCAAAATGCTAGAATTTTTCCAATTTTAGAGTACAATATATGAGAGCAGCTTCATTTGAAAAATATGTTTCTTCATATAATTTATGCTTACACTTTGACTAGAATGAGTGTCCCTAGTGTGATGTCACGTCCTGCTATTTTCTACTGCTTTTTCTTCACAAATACTCGCTCGATTGGTGTAAAACTATCCAAATAAAGTACACATTTTAATAGATGTAATTTGCTGGATGATTCCGGATGATTCCTCTCAGCCACACATGATTTATTTAGTTATTCCCTCTTCTTGTCTCGCTCTTTGCGTTTGCATTTGTTCTTGCCATAAAACAAATACATAAATAGAAATAAATGCTTTGATCTTGATTGAATTCTGCAGCGTTTTGAAATCCTTCAGTGACGAGTTTGGACAGCGCTGTGTTTTTAGCCTTCCCCGCGAGTCAAACACGTGCTCGTAAACAGTTTTAATAATTTACCATTGAATTAAGTGGGTTTAAAGTGGTCCCAGTGTCAAAAAAAATACTACAATATTCATGAATGTGAGGCTTTTCTTCAAATGTTTTAACACTAGAGATCTGTCCGGCGTTTTAGTAGTACGATTGTGGTCAAAGGTCACGATTTAAACACAGTAACATGGCTGGCATTTGAACTTCTAAACTAATACAAGACTAAGATATAAACTACAGCGTTTGATACTAAAACGAGCAGGATATTTAGTTGTTTGAACAGGAAATGATCTCAAAAGTATCTGTATTTAGCAGTAATCCATGTTGCAAACAAACTAAACAAGGTCCTCAATGCGCTGAAACAGATGGATTTTAATTCCTGTTGAATTTGCCTTGGTTTAGTCTTGGTTTTGTCCCATTTTTTTGTCGTTATCGTGTCAAAAAAGATTATTGTAGCGGTCGACAAGTCAAATGATTATCTCTGTTGGACATAGAGACTGTTATTGGCCAAATACGGGTCGAAATACGGTGACCGGTGATGTCTGAACGTGTATTATTTGTGACATTTTGGAATTTTAGATTCCGTGCAGTCCAGACAACGAACCGCAATCGAGTCGAGATCGCAAATTAGCATATCGCAAAGGCTGCAATTTTTCGAAAGTGCCATTTTTCCTGCACAAACGGAAAAAAAGATCCCGTTTGCTCCGCACAAAAACTGCCGACTATTGATTAAATCTGCGCAAACACGTCTGAGACACGCGTGAGTTTGTCAGCTCATGAACAGAATCCTTTTTATTAAAACATAAATCACAAATCTAATTGCAATTCTGGTCATTCAAATCACAATTTAATTTGACAACCGTTTTCGATACTTTTCAGTTTGAGAAATGATGTTTATGCTTAATTGCGACCATTAAAATTGCGGTTTTGGTCTCGGTGTGGCTTCTCTTCTCCCTCCCCCCGCTCCCCCCGTCTCCCTCGGGTGACCCCTGTGTCGGACCCCTGTGTCGGACCCCTGTGTCGGACCCCTGCCCTGGAGCCGGTGTAATTGAGCGCCGGGGATGAGACCTCAAACAGACGGAGCGCAGATTGTAACCGGCCCCAAATGTCGCATCCAAATGTCAACTCCAGAAGACTCCATATCTAATCCTCCTCCCCCACATCCTCCCTCTCTCTCTCCCTCTCTCTCTCTCTCTCTCTCCCTCTCTCTCTCTCTCTCTCTCTCTCTCTCTCTCTCTCTCTCTCTCTCTCTCTCTCTCTCTCTCTCTCTCTCTCTCTCTCTCTCTCTCTCTCTCTCTCTCTCTCTCTCTCTCTTTCTCTCTCTCTCTCTCTCTCTCTCTCTCTCTCTCTTTCTCTCTCTCTCTCTCTCTCTCTCTCTCTCTCTCTCTCTCTCTCTCTCTCTCTCTACACACATACAGTATCACTCTCTCTCTCCTCTGCCTTCCCGTCTTTCTTTCTCTCCCCCTCTCTCGTTTTCTGCTTCCTTTCTCATCCCTTTCTCCTCTTCCCGGTTCACTCTCTCCCCCCTCTTTATTCTCTTCCCCTCCTATTTCTCTCTCCCTCTCTCTCCCCATTCTCTCTCTCTAATTCTCATCCATTCTTTCTCCTTTACCTCCCTCTCTTCTCCCTCCCCTCTCTTTTACTCTCTTTCTCCCTATTTCTCTCTCCCCCTTCTCTCTCACTAATTCTCATTCCTTCTTCCTCATCCACCTCCCTCTCTTTCCTCTTTTCCAAGTCTTCTCTCCCTCTTCCACACACTCTCCCTCTCACCCATCTCTTTCCCTTCTCTTTTTTCTCTTTTCCTCATTCTCTCTTGTCCCTTGAAAGACTAACCTCTGATTCCTCTCTTTCTGCTCTTTCTTACTCAACCATATTTTTTCCTCTCCTCTCATCTCTCTCCTCTCTCTTCCTTCTCCTCTCTCCCCTCCTATCTCTTCTCTCCTCTCCTCTCTCTCCTCTCATCTCTCTTCTCTCTCCTTCTCTTCTCTCTCCTCTCCTCTCATCTCTCTCCTCTCCTCTCATCACTCTCCTCTCATCTCTCTCCTCTCTTCTCTCCGCTCTCCTCTCATCTCTCATCTCTCTCCTCTCATCTCTCCTCTCATCTCTCCTCTCATCTCTCCTCTCTCTCTCCTCTCTAACCCTTCTCACCCATCCCATCTATCTTTTCTCTTCCTCCTCTGGTTCCTCTCTTTCTTCTCTCCCCACCCTATCCCGTTCTCATCCCTCTCCTTGCCTTTCTCTCTCCCCTCTCTCCCTCCCTCCCCCTCCTCCTTTCATCACAGTTATCGGTTAACCTCTGATTCCTCTCTATCTGCTCTTTCTTACTCACCCATATTTTTCCTCTCCTCTCCCTCTCTCCTCTCCTCTCTTCTATCCTCTCTCTTCCTTCTCCTCTCTCCTCTCCTCTCTTCTCATCTCTCTCCTCTCATCTCTCTCCTCTCATCTCTCTCCTCTCATCCCTCTCCTCTCTTCTCTTCTCTTCTCTCTTCTCTCTCCTCTCATCTCTCTCCTCTCATCTCTCTCCTCTCTCTTCTCCTCTCATCTCTCTCCTCTCTTCTCTTCTCTTCTCTCTTCTCTCTTCCCTCATCTCTCTCCTCTCCTCTCATCTCTCTCCTCTCATCTCTCTCTCTCCTCTCATCTCTCCTCTCTCTTCTCCTCTCATCTCTCTCCTCTCTTCTCTTCTCTTCTCTCTTCTCTCTTCCCTCATCTCTCTCCTCTCCTCTCATCTCTCTCCTCTCATCTCTCTCTCTCCTCTCATCTCTCCTCTCATCTCTCCTCTCATCTCTCCTCTCTCTCTCCTCGCTAACCCTTCTCACCCATCCCGTCTATCTTTTCTTTTCCTCCTCTGGTTCCTCTCTTTCCTCTCTCCCCACCCTAAATCCTCTATCCCGTTCTCATCCCTCTGTCTCTCCCCTCCCTCCCTCCCCCTCCTCCTTTCATCACAGTTATCGGTGTTTCCCGTCTCGATCCGCGGCGGGGCCGTTGTCGTTTTGATTACTCACTTGTTCGACCACAAAGCGCTACATCTCCCGAGCCGCGATCGCGTTTCAAACATTTGTGTGCGTGTTCCTCAAACCGTTTGGCATTTTACCAATCTTCACTCATCTCTGTGAACTGTTGTTGCCATGTTACCGACGCCATGGAAACTTGAAATGTTTACATCACCGATCTGAAAGTGATTGCTCCGTCTGGAGGTTTGGTTATTTCATTACGGGGCCATTATGTCGTCAATAGCTTGGCATTTGCGTTCTTTCACCTGTTCATAATCGCATACACGGTCACTTTGCATAAATTAAGCGGCTGGTGTCGTGGATAAAGCCAAAGAAAGGTCTTAATCTCGTTTGTGACGGCAGCGTCTTGTCATTTTCCCTTGAATGAGAAAAAGATTGGCTTTTTTTCTCCCCAGTGTTCAGCAATTACGGTCCAATGTTGAATAAATGAAGTTAATGTAAAGAAAATGTAAAAAATAAATTCAGCAAATGAGGGATTTGTGATCTATGATTAAATAAATGATTCATTTTCATGTCCAGGAGCTTGTCCAAGATTTGAGAGAAAGTAAATAAACTGATAAACTAATACAAGAATCCATGTTTATAGAGGTCTGAACAAAGGATTTTACGGTTTGTTGTTTTTTTCTCAATAAAAATACAGGATATTTGCATTTTCTGTTTAAAGCCGATCTATGCTTGAAAACAAACTCTTTTCCACACACACACTTGAACTTTTTGAAGACAACTTTATTCACCTTTTTATTTACATATTTAAGGCAATATGAACATAGAAAGTGCACATGAATAAATTAAATACAATTGAAGTTGTGGTCTGGCTCCAAGAAAGTCATGGTATACATTTTTCAGCATATCGTCTCCTAGTTCTGAGATTAGTAACATTTTTATTCAGATTGTTTAATAAATCATCATAAAAAAATCAAAAGTGAATTCAAGTTGAATGTACTTGGTTTTTATTGTCTTACACAGTGAAAAACAGAACTAGTTCATTTTAAACCGCTCATAAGGGCTGAGAATAAAACACTATAATTGCGATGCAGAAAAAGTGCTATGGGGTCTTTTCCACCTGAATAAATGCTTTTATAATATATTTGTGCTGTGGAAAAAAACAACATGAAAAACAGTCTGTTAATGTGATATATTTATACAGCCAAATAACACAGACTTTACATGTTTGTTTTCTTCTGAAATTGTCACTTTGTTGTTTCATTTTAGTTGTTACAATTACATTGTGACCTGAACAAACTTAAGCAGCTGAAAAAAGGGGGATAATGAGAGTGGGGTGAGACATTCAGTGAATCGTTGATGCCTGGAATTGGTCTCAAATTAGCGCTAGTGTCGTGCCGTGGTGTTTGTTAGACTTAAAAATGGCCCATGACTCACTCCTTCAATCTGTGTCACAACAGCTGATCACACTTGCGATTCATGCCTCATACAGTTCTCCTTCTCTTAATCTCTCTTTCTCCTCTCCTCTTTCCCTCTTTCTCTCTCTCTTGCCTCTCGGTGTCCCCTGAACAGTCGCCGATGCCGTCGCTCGTTTGTTTTGGAGAGTTGAATCGCTGCGACGAGGGACAACATTTGGTCCAAGAGGATGAGACAATTTATGATTAAAAAAAAAGGGAAAAAAGGAGTAGTTCAGTTCACAATTGTGGCTTTATATTACGATTTTGTTTTTGTCATTGTTTAGTTTAGTTTGTCTGAGATCATGCAAGAGTCAGGAATCAACAATTAACCAGGTTTCACTGCAAACAATGGACAGTATCACAAAGCAAAACCTTTTTAACCAGTTTGAGAAGAAGAAAGACTTTTTTACTCCCAACTCCACTCATTCTCCTTTTCCTCGTCGTTGCGTTTATAGTTTGCATTTCTGTATCGATATATCGCCACGAGTCACTTTTTATATAATTTCCCGAATAATTTTGTGACTGCTTTACAATTTTGTCGTATTTCAGGTCGTGGTTTACCAAAGAAAAAAGTAGTTAAAATATATTGGGTTCTTTAAAAAAATTGTGATATATTGTAGAATATCATGGGCAATATATCGTTTATCACATGTATCACAAAATCGTATTATTATCGTATCGCGAGCCGCGTATTGCGTCAAATTGTGAGGGACCCTGAGATTCCCAGCCCTATTGGCAGGTCTGACCATAACCTCCATACAATGTTGTAACTGCTCATTGAAGTTTAGATTATTAAAGTTTCGTCGTCATACAATTTGAATTCTAAGCAATTCTCAGTCTTGTAAAGTTATAACCGGTTGACTATAAAGTATCTCTATGATTTGACTGTGTATATCTGACCCAAACGGCACTCAAGAGACGACAATTGTTTATGCAAAAAGAACAACTAAATACATAAAAGCACTAGGAAACTGTCTTATGTTATTTGAGTCATGATTCACTCCCAAATTTTCAGCGAACTCACTCCATATCTTATTTTTTCTGCTGTTTTCCCATATAAATTCTCATAATTTAAATGAAAAATGGTTTATTCAAAGCCTGCAGTTTCTTTTTACAATTTATTGCCCAATATTTATGTGTTTCAAGCACACCCGTTTCAACATAACGAACTACATACTTCATATACTGTCCTATATTACATACTACATATTATATTATATTACAAATCTACTCTTCCAACAATTTCAGCATGTCCTCACTTTAACTTGAACCTTTTCTTACTCCTGTGTCTCAAAAGACTCTTTTGGCTCGTTTCTTGGGCAAGGATTGGCTTAAACCTCGTGTCGTCGTCTGCCCTGAGGCTGCTGTCGGTTGTTGTGCTTGTGAGGTGGCAGCAGTAATGGCGTTATAAAAGCTTGTCCCGGGCCCCAGCTGACAGGGCAGGACCCCCACCTCTGAGTGATGCCTCTGGGGGGGGGGAGTCGGGCTCCGTTGTGAGGTCAAGAAGCTCTTCGCACAGAGCAGTGGGTGTTGGGAATTCAAGGCCGGAAGATGAATCACTGTTGAATCAAAGTTACAGAGGGATTTATGGCATTTAGCAAGTCACAAATGCAGTTCATTCTTTGAGGAGATTGTCATTGAACGATCTGATTTGGCATTTGACTCTTTTAAACGTTCTGTCCAATGTTGCTCCAACTACTATCCAAATTTGACTATATCTTGGAGTTTATTCTTGGAAAGAGAAACAAAAATGTAAGTTTTAGCTCATTATTATCATTTATGGTTTTAAAATCTGTATCAGTTCCATCATTCTGTGTAGAAAAATACAGTCTGTTGGGTTTCCTTTGAATTGTCGTTGTGGTATCGAGCCTGTTCCTCAGCGTCAAAATCGAGTTGGGTATTTTAGTATACTGACAAAACTATTATCGTCAAAGTTTGTTAAGGCAGACTTTTCTCAATTCTGCTCCATTTTTTAATATTTATCAAATGTTTTTCAGACTTTGTGTTAGGTATTTATTTTCAGAGTTTATTTTCCAAGGGTAAATTTGTTCAAACAAATCTCAAAAGTGAGCTCTTGCAGCTTTTGTGCTGTTTGTTTTGCCATTTCATTCTAAAGCCTTTACCTAAACCAAAAAACATATTCCTAAACCTAATCCTGACGCTACCTTTAATCTAATAGTAAAATAATATGTAATATAACATTTGAATGCTAAACTCTGCCCCCGGAATGAAATGATGAACTTTTAGGGAGTCCAGTTGAAAAGCTGCCAAATCGGGCAATGACTGAGATAATTTTTTCATCTAATATAATAAAAGTCTCTTCTCTTCTGTAACATCCCCAAAGTCGTTTGTAAAGCAATAAATTAATGTAGGCAGGAGGGACCAGTGGATTTACAGAAATTACTCTAGACTGAGGCTAAGCTGTCAGTTAGCTGTCGGTCAATGCTAGCGTAGACATTACTGCGTGGCTATGCTAATAAACGTTAGCCTACTTGCAGACAGTTTTAACGAGCCTCATTTCCAACTGTCCGGGTGTTATATTTTAGGATCAGACACAGAGTCCGTGCTCTTGAAAGCTTTGAGGGCTTGTCCGGTGACGTCTTCAAAATGGCGACGACAACAAGTAAGTCACATGACGCAAAACTACCGTTGCTGCATCTTAAAACATGCAACTGAAATGCAGCGTAAAAGCACCCACACATTTTGCCCTGTTCGGATGGATCGGTCCCAGAGCTTCTCCTCTTTTTCCTCCTCCTACCCAGCATGCATTTCAGTCCAAATTTACGACTCATGCCTTTACGAAATGACTCCCACTCCACCACATTTGATGAAGTGGCCTCAGAGTAATTGTGTTGGTATTAAATGGTGTTGCCATGTTGATATTTCCTGAATAAGTCCGGCGTCGACAGATTTATTGCCTCGGAGAGTTGTTTTTGGGACAGGATTTTTAGAGAGATGTCAGATCCAGGGACGCCGCTCCTCTAACTCATGGCTGTGGACAATATTTTAATATTTAGGCTGAATCTCTTTTTTTGAGTCAAAGAAAATAATATTCCTGATTTAACTGTGTTCTTTTGGAAGCATTGTATGTTCCAATTTGCAAAGAAGAAGATGATAATGAAGTCATGTTTTCTTCCAGTTACTTGGAAGGACTGGGCAACAGCCTGCTGAAGTTCTTTTTTCCCACATTCTGCATATTTTAATTAAATGTGATAAAATATACTTGAGGCCAGTAATCCTTGGGTGGAACTTTTCCCTCAGAAGTTAAATCCTAGATTAATTCAGTAGAAAAGTGCCGAAACGTGTCTGTAAATATCTTTATTAGGGTGGAAGTATTGGCATAAAACATGACGGGACTGTCAAATGAGCAGAAAAAGTGCAGAAATATCACATTATTGTCATATTATGCATAAAAAAAAAATCTAACTTTTATTCTTAAACTGCAGCCTTTTTAGTAGATCTTACTTTAGGCAAAATATACTTCATCAAAAAAATCTTCTTTTTCATATCTCCAAACCAACAATTGAAGACAGTATCCATTTTGTGATACATCTCCCACCTCTAACGACCACCACAGAAAATATTAAAGCTTTAAAAGGTCCCATATCAAGCAAAATCGACTATTCAGAGCTTTTAACCTTCTTACAGTGCTATTGGTTCCTCGTATATGTGCCCAAAGTGTTTTTTGATTGATTCCTGCAGTCTTTAGCTATAGAACAGTCTCTATCCTTCCCCTCGGATGAGCAGGCGGACGGGGCCTACTCACCAGGATGAGTTGGCTTGGTGAGTTCCGCAGCACGCTTCCCTTTTTCAGCCCATCCTCCAGGAAATACTCTGTACCTGTAACACGCCCCAAAACAAAAAGTGGAAGTGAAATCTAAATATGTGCTATTCTGTGACATTATTTTTTAAAATGTTTTGCAAAATTCAAAATACATTTACCTTAACTGCATTTTAGTCCAATGAGTCGTCTGACCTGTAGGAGGCACTTTAAGGGTGAAATAATCTTTCTGCATTTGAACGTGAATAATCATAGAATTCCATGGGAGATTCACTTGTGTTGGAAAGAAAGTTGCAAACCTCTGATCCCCAACTGTTGAACCGTATCATTATTTGTTTGGAATTGGCTGCACAATCGAGCACTTGGGTTGGAATAATGGCAACACTTTCTCAAGCCGTTGACAAAAACATAACTTCCCGTTTGTTGACATAGAAGACGTTGAGCTTTGTATCAGATTTTGGCCTTGGAATTATGGAGATATGAGCCGTGAATCTACAGTCTGACACGTCCTTCAGCTTAAGCGAGTCAAGAACGTTGTGATTTTAACTTCAGATCGTTGTTATTCGAGCGTAAAACTGGAGTTGCACGTACTTCTGGGCTGGACAAACAGGTCCGCCTGCCTCTCCTCGGTGTGTGTGGAGTGCGACATGTATTCGTGCGTTTGGGGACTTTACTCGATACCCGCTCTGAGGCTGTAGGTCTCTGCTGTGGGATGGGGTTGCACCTCCAGGACAGCAGCGGGTTTTACTGCCTTAGATTACTGCACACGCACACACAGACGCACACTCGCGTACACACAACCCCCCGCCATGACCTTCTTAACTGGAACTGACACCACTAGGTTTCCAGGCACCGGAGAAGTCTTGAGAAAATGGATCAAATAATAAGAAAGATAAACTGAAATGGACTTATTGGCATTTCAAGTTCTTTTCTTGAGGTTAATGTATTTGTTATTGTAGACTTTATTGTCGGGACAGCTTTTCCTCAGCATTTGGACCGTTCTTCAGCCTGACCTGGCCAAGATCACGCGCTTCGACAATACTTTACAAAGACGTTCTGGTCTGGAACCGTATCCCGTCTCCGCGATTTCAAATGAGCACGATCGACAAGCGGTCGATTAGTAACCGATCAGAGACACGCATTGTCTGTTTGTGGCTGAACAAAGATGGCAGCACAAGAGCAAAATATGGGTGGAAAAGCGAAGCAAAGTGCTAAACTCTTGTATCTGAGGTAAAATAGCTTCTGTATTTAGTTGAATGAATAAATGCATCTAAATTATAGAGTATTCCAGAGGATCCATTTGAGAAAGACGTGCTACAAATGAGCAGCTGTGGTTGGACGTCCAGGATGTTTTTAAGGTGGGGCTTGAAAATGGTGGTTTTCAGGAATATTTTGCAGAAAGATTTGTCTATTCTGCTTGTTGAGAGCTGATTTGTTGTTCCTCTAATCCTGCTTTAGTCTTGGAGGTTTCCTTTTGTCATTATTTCAATCTGACTTAGATCTAAAATGTGAAAAAGAAAGTTTATTTTATCAAGACTTAGATTGACACAAACTTTATTGACTGTTGAATATCATAGGACGTTTAATCCAGAAGCCTAGACCTGAATATTTTCTGATTCATTTTAATTTGGACAAAATCTGTGGTTGGTTTGTCCGTCTTCAGTCATTAAGTCACTTAATCAGTCAATGTTTTTTTAGTCAACCAAAATTTTGATTAATTTACCAATCATTTAATTTAGATTTGTGTATTAGAGTATTTGTTGAAAAAAAAGTTGTCACTGAATCCCAAGAGAGTGTAATCCTCTTTTTTTCTTATAAATACACAGTTTCATAGTATTTTGCTGTAGAAACAGTTGATTTTGACTCCTGTGCATTTGTGTTATTGTGAGTGCAGTTTTATGGTCTGATCATAGAGATTCTGAAACGTAATGAAATCCTTGCCAGTTTCAGTTTCTACTCTTACAATATAGCCAGTTGATGTTGTACTGACTCTTTTGTCTTCATGTTATACCATATTTCTGGGTAATAGCCATTAGCTTTCTCTGTCAACAGTCTCACTTTCATAACACCACGTAACTTTAGCTTCGGTTTAACATTTAGATGGCTCCTTATGTTCCACTGCAGCCTTGTTTTCACTGCACAATTAAGTGTCAAGTGATCACTCCGGGACGAGGAGAAGGTATGAGCTTTTCCACTCGCTTTACTCACGATCTCTGACAAGTGTAACATGATCTAATCTCAAAGTCTTCTCGCATTAAAAGTAACTCACAAACTCAGAGCGTTTCCCAAATACTTGAGTGTCAGCTTCGGTGCCGCGGTTATAATTAGAAGGACTTAACTTTTCAACACACAGGCCGAACCGTAAGTGTCTAAACCTTTGCTCTGGAATATTTGCACTGACCCAGTTTTCTTTGACCTCGCAGAAACGCAACGAGAGACATGACAAAAAATGCAGCAAGGCTTTCCTTTTTGTTAGTTGTCGACTTAAAAGAGACCACAAAATGACAAAGGCTCGGGAGTTCATGCAAAAACAACCACTGTACATCAAGGCTCAGCTATAAGTCGCACTGGACTATAAGTCGCACTGGACTATAAGTCGCACTGGACTATAAGTCGCACTGGACTATAAGTCGCACTGGACTATAAGTATTATAAGTTGCACCAGCCAAAAAAATGCATAATAGAGATGAAAAAAACATTTATAAGTCGCACTGGAGTATGAAATGCGGTTGAAAGTGTGAAAATAACAAATAATATCGCATATAAGTCGCTCCGGAGTATAAGTATAAGTATAGAAGTATAAATATAAGTATAAGTCGCACCCCGGCCAAAACTATGAAAAAAGGTGCGACTTATAGTCCGGGAAATACGGTATTTATACAAACTTTGTACACTATTTCTATATTTTTTCATGTGTATTTATATGTAAAAAGAACGTTTTAAACTCATGATTAACTTCCAAAACTCCATTGGCCTAAATATAGTCTTTTACATTCAAATATTTCTGTCAGTATCAAAAACCTGTTCAAATATTGGTAAATGTGGTTGGCTTTGGCAACTTAAGTATTGATGGCTCTCTGCATTTATTTATTTATTTTTGTTAACAGTAGGGCTGAGCGATTTGTTAAAAATATCCAATTGCGATATCTGTGAACCCGTCTCCCTGTGCCCGAGCTGATTTTGGCGTTTGGACGCTTTCCCTTTCTGCCGCTGCTCGACTTTGTTTGTTTGCGTATTGGAGCTTGACGTTCGTGACACATATTAGCGCGGTGAACATAACTGAAGCAGGCCCAGGGGCAGAAGCTTCATGTTCTGAAATCAGAAACTGGTGAAAAACATGTCTGCGAGCCGCGGGTGCAGTCGGGACAGGTGATTTATACGAAACATGAGCGCAGAGCGGCGAGGGGGAGGGGCGCCAGGTTTCACTCATTTAAACTGATTTTCTCAAGGACTTTACCAGGACTGTTACAGGTCCTGTATTGGTCAGGGAAATGTTACATTCACGCTGAGTTTGAGCTGAATTTAGATGTAAATAATGAAGATTGAATAAAAACAATTTGACGTGTGAAAGGTTTCATAACACCATGTCAAAGTGCTCAATATTAAACGAGGAAATGCCAACTGTTGGAGAAACTGTGGCAGCTCAAGAAACAAATCACGTTGTCTGGGACTGCCCTGTTGCTCAAAAATATTGGACTGAAATTAACAAGACACTACCATCCCACTCAGTTTGATCTTTTTTTAACTACGGGCATGTACTCGGGCCTCAAAACTCCTGCCATGGACACAGTAAATGGATACCGTTTTGAGCGTATGTTTGGAGGCAGGAAAAAAGACCAAAGACCAAGAAATGAATGACACAAACCTCACCAACAATCAAGGACTGACATGGAAACTTTACAATTTAATTGGAAAATTGGAAAATTTGATTGACTTTGGCGTTAAGTGCTGCTTGTGTTCTTCATGTTTTGGTCATGTTCTGTGTTTCATGTTTTATATTCTTAAAAAAAACACCTCCTGTTTGCAAATTTGAGAGAAATATAAAGGGACATGTCATATTGTGTTTGATACATTGTTATTTGCATTGGAGCCAATGTGAAATTTGGGATTTTGTGATGTAAAATGACACCGCTGTGAGTCAGACAGCCAATCACTGCACAGAAGGTTTGTCTAAAGTATCAAAAATCAGATACTAATCAATACTAAAGCGGACGATGCAGTGTCGTTTTGAGACTTTGTGGATGTGGAACGAAACGGACGAAGCCGCGAGACGAGCCGGATAAGGACAATTAGGACGTGCTGTTCTCAAGACTCACATGATAAAAGGTTAAGTTTTACTCAATTACAAGTTCATGCTTAAGAATCTACTGAAAAAAGTACAATTACCCAACAAATTTATTCAATTACAGTAACGTGAGTATTTGTAATTAGTTGCTTTCCACCCTTGACCATAATAATCATCACAATCATCACTATATAACAATCATCATAATCATAATAATCATAACAATCATCACAATCATAACTGTAATAATAATCACCACAATCATCATAATCATAATAATCATAATCCTAACAATCATCACAATCATAACTGTAATTATAATCACCACAATCATCATAATCATAATAATCATAACAATCATCACAATCATAACTGTAATAATAATCACCACAATCATCATAATCATAATAATCATAATCCTAACAATCATCACAATCATAACTGTAATTATAATCACCACAATCATCATAATCATAATAATCATAACAATCGTCACAATCATAACTATAATCATATTCATCATAATCATCACATTTATCGTAATCATAATACTAATCATAATCATCAAAATAATCACAATAATCACAATCATAACTATAATTGTAGTCATCATAATCATAATACTCATAATAATCATCACAATCATAACTATAATTGTAGTCATCATAATCATAATACTCATAATAATCATCACAATCATCACAATCATAACTATAATTGCAGTCATCATAATCATAATACTCATAATAATCATCACAATCATAACTATAATTGTAGTCATCATAATCATAATACTCATAATAATCATCACAATCATAACTATAATTGTAGTCATCATAATCATAATACTCATAATAATCATCACAATAATCACAATCATAACTATAATTGTAGTCATCATAATCATAATACTCATAATAATCATCACAATCATCACAATCATAACTATAATTGTAGTCATCATAATCATAATACTCATAATAATCATCACAATCATCACAATCATAACTATAATTGTAGTCATCATAATCATAATACTCATAACAATCATAACAATCATCACAATCATAACTATAATTGTAGTAATCATAATCATAATACTCATAATCATCATCACAATCATCACAATCATAACTATAATTGTAGTCATCATAATCATAATACTCATAACTATCATCACAATCATCACAATCATAACTATAATTGTAGTCATCATAATCATAATACTCATAATAATCATCACAATCATAACTATAATTGTAGTCATCATAATCATAATACTCATAATAATCATCACAATAATCACAATCATAACTATAATTGTAGTCATCATAATCATAATACTCATAATAATCATCACAATCATAACTATAATTGTAGTCATCATAATCATAATACTCATAATAATCATCACAATCATCACAATCATCACAATCATAACTATAATTGTAGTCATCATAATCATAATACTCATAATAATCATAACAATCATCACAATCATAACTATAATTGTAGTCATCATAATCATAATACTCATAATAATCATCACAATAATCACAATCATAACTATAATTGTAGTCATCATAATCATAATACTCATAACAATCATCACAATCATCACAATCATAACTATAATTGCAGTCATCATAATCATAATACTCATAATAATCATCACAATCATAACTATAATTGTAGTCATCATAATCATAATACTCATAATAATCATCACAATCATCACAATCATAACTATAATTGTAGTCATCATAATCATAATACTCATAATAATCATCACAATAATCACAATCATAACTATAATTGTAGTCATCATAATCATAATACTCATAACAATCATAACAATCATAACTATAATTGTAGTCATCATAATCATAATACTCATAATAATCATCACAATCATCACAATCATAACTATAATTGTAGTCATCATAATCATAATACTCATAATAATCATCACAATCATCACAATCATAACTATAATTGTAGTCATCATAATCATAATACTCATAACAATCATAACAATCATCACAATCATAACTATAATTGTAGTAATCATAATCATAATACTCATAATCATCATCACAATCATCACAATCATAACTATAATTGTAGTCATCATAATCATAATACTCATAACAATCATCACAATCATCACAATCATAACTATAATTGTAGTCATCATAATCATAATACTCATAATAATCATCACAATCATAACTATAATTGTAGTCATCATAATCATAATACTCATAATAATCATCACAATCATCACAATCATAACTATAATTGTAGTCATCATTATCATAATACTCATAACAATCATAACAATCATCACAATCATAACTATAATTGTAGTCATCATAATCATAATACTCATAACAATCATCACAATCATAACTATAATTGTAGTCATCATAATCATAATAATCATCACAATCATCACAATCATAACTATAATTGTAGTCATCATAATCATAATACTCATAATAATCATCACAATCATCACAATCATAACTATAATTGTAGTCATCATAATCATAATACTCATAACAATCATAACAATCATCACAATCATAACTATAATTGTAGTCATCATAATCATAATACTCATAATAATCATCACAATCATCACAATCATAACTATAATTGTAGTCATCATAATCATAATACTCATAATAATCATCACAATCATAACTATAATTGTAGTCATCATAATCATAATACTCATAACAATCATCACAATCATAACTATAATTGTAGTCATCATAATCATAATACTCATAACAATCATAACAATCATCACAATCATAACTATAATTGTAGTCATCATAATCATAATACTCATAATAATCATCACAATCATCACAATCATAACTATAATTGTAGTCATCATAATCATAATACTCATAACAATCATAACAATCATCACAATCATAACTATAATTGTAGTCATCATAATCATAATACTCATAATCATCATCACAATCATCACAATCATAACTATAATTGTAGTCATCATAATCATAATACTCATAACAATCATCACAATCATCACAATCATAACTATAATTGTAGTCATCATAATCATAATACTCATAACAATCATAACAATCATCACAATCATAACTATAAATTTAGTCATCATAATCATAATACTCATAATAATCATCACAATCATAACTATAATTGTAGTCATCATAATCATAATACTCATAATAATCATCACAATAATCACAATCATAACTATAATTGTAGTCATCATAATCATAATACTCATAATAATCATCACAATCATAACTATAATTGTAGTCATCATAATCATAATACTCATAATAATCATCACAATCATAACTATAATTGTAGTCATCATAATCATAATACTCATAATAATCATCACAATCATCACAATCATAACTATAATTGTAGTCATCATTATCATAATACTCATAACAATCATAACAATCATCACAATCATAACTATAATTGTAGTCATCATAATCATAATACTCATAACAATCATCACAATCATAACTATAATTGTAGTCATCATAATCATAATAATCATCACAATCATCACAATCATAACTATAATTGTAGTCATCATAATCATAATAATCATCACAATCATCACAATCATAACTATAATTGTAGTCATCATAATACTCATAATAATCATCACAATCATCACAATCATAACTATAATTGTAGTCATCATAATCATAATACTCATAACAATCATAACAATCATCACAATCATAACTATAATTGTAGTCATCATAATCATAATACTCATAATAATCATCACAATCATCACAATCATAACTATAATTGTAGTCATCATAATCATAATACTCATAATAATCATCACAATCATAACTATAATTGTAGTCATCATAATCATAATACTCATAACAATCATCACAATCATAACTATAATTGTAGTCATCATAATCATAATACTCATAACAATCATAACAATCATCACAATCATAACTATAAATGTAGTCATCATAATCATAATACTCATAATAATCATCACAATCATCACAATCATAACTATAATTGTAGTCATCATAATCATAATACTCATAACAATCATAACAATCATCACAATCATAACTATAATTGTAGTCATCATAATCATAATACTCATAATCATCATCACAATCATCACAATCATAACTATAATTGTAGTCATCATAATCATAATACTCATAACAATCATCACAATCATCACAATCATAACTATAAATTTAGTCATCATAATCATAATACTCATAATAATCATCACAATCATAACTATAATTGTAGTCATCATAATCATAATACTCATAATAATCATCACAATCATAACTATAATTGTAGTCATCATAATCATAATACTCATAATAATCATCACAATCATCACAATCATAACTATAATTGTAGTCATCATAATCATAATACTCATAATAATAAACATATCATAGTAATACACATGATAATCACCATTATAATCATCACAATCATAGTTCCTCCGACCTGTACATTTTCACCATGTAGTTGTATCTGTCAGTATCACCTGTAGGGACACTTTTCGGGTTTGTACCGTCACTGCCTTGAAGGAAAGTCAAAGATATGTACTTTGTCATTCTCTCTCCTAATCTAAAAGTACCTCTTAAATGGGCAGATGTTTCGCTCCTCACTGACACCCAGTTAAAAATAGTTCTGCTACATCAGTTAGTCGTCCCACTGGCTCCACTGAGATCTTCTGAGTTCAAGGCCACGTTTTTACCGAGCATTTAATATCGTCCATGATTTTGGGTCTGGTCCAGCGTGTCCCGTGGATGAGGGGCTTCTGGGGAGGCTGTAATAAACCCTTACTTCAGCGTCTCGGCGGGACGGGGGCAGATAAGCAGCAGGAGACTCCGTGTCTGCAGCAGGACGAGGAACTTTCAAGGACAAACAGCTTCAGGAACTCTGTGGATGTGTGCGCAGTAACAGAGCTGGGAAACTATGAGCTCATCGTTAGTTTGCAGTTTTGTTATTAGGTGTAAAGTGACGGGAACGATGCCACAAGAACATGTTTATTTCTATGGTCAGACAAATGGAGAGGATTGTATTTTGGAAGAAACTTGATCATTTATATTTGGAAATGTGTTATTTTTACCAGATTCTCTGCACTTCATCTTTTATGCCATATTGGGATGCAAAGGCCTGTCTCTATGGAGATTTAGTGTTGTTCCGATACAGTTGTTTAAAAATCCAAGCCAAAACTGATACTTGGTCTCAGGGTATGTGCCGATACCGATACCATTCCAATCCGATACTACTAATCACATGGCCCATCATTATTCTGAGTAAAAAAATCCCATGGCTCATGATTCTGCAGCGTAAACAAATCACAAAACTCATTATTATGCAGAGTAAACAACGCACATAACTCATTATTATGCAGAGTAAACAACACACATAACTCAGTAAACAACGCACGTGGCTCATTATTATGCAAAGTAAACTAATGACATGACCCATTATTATGCAAAGTAAATAAAGCGTGTAACTTATTATTATGCAGAGTAAACAAAGCACATTGCTCATTATTATGCAGAGTAAACTATTTCAGATACTGTGCAGCCCTAACCTCCGTGACAAACTCTAATATTGCTAAGAATATGGACAGAGGATGTTCTGAGGAGACTTCAGGTCAAGGTAACTTATCCCTCTGTGTGAGCTTCAGTCACAAAGGCAGGGCTGGAAAAGTATGAGCTCACTGCTACAAAAGAGATCATATTTTAGACTCAGACACCAATTGATATGACATATATTGCTATATAGCGATAAAGTTGCTATCGAAATGTTACGTATCTCTAAAGTCACAATATTATCTACATTACGATATATTGCTCAGTGTTCTCGGTGGGCTGAGGTTGAAGGATGGCGGTGGGACAATCGAGCGAGAAGTGCACCGTGGTACTTTAAGATCACCGTGCGAGCGCCGTGGTGCTTTCCGCTCGGTATCTTTTGGGGGTGACGGTGACCAGCCGAAGCATGGCGGCCGACCGTGCTAAAACCCCTCAGCGAGAACACTGTTGCTATATATCGGGGCCCTGCCACAGTTTGAGAAACACTTATTTAGTTGATTAATCCGTTGTTGAAATCTTGGTTGACTAAATTTACAGGAGTAAGCTTGAACTCTTGAGCGTCTGGACAGTTTAATTTGCCTTTTCACGTGAGAAGATGCTGTTTACTTGTCCTTTGCTCTATATATAGTTATTTTTGAGCACAATCATAAGCGTTTCATGAGCTCTCTCCAGGACAACGCCGTTCGACTAGACGATGCACATGGTGTGTTCTTAGTCAATTTACAGCCCTTACAATAAGACATTTGAACAAACATTTGGCCTAATATTACACAATCAAGCACAGCCATAGTCATGTGTTTTTCTCTTTTGGTAAAAGATCTTTCTTTCATATTTTCTAAGGGACTATTTTGTCGGCCCAAAGCCTTAAAACAAGCCGCTTCTGTCTCGTCTTTGAGGACCTCATCACGGGATTCTTGTTCAATGCACTCGGTTGGTCTTGGTTCTTGCCCAGGGGCCAAAGGGGGGATTATCTCTTGTGTTTCGTCATGGGCCCCAAAAACATCCAAAGTATTTTGTCGAGCTCGACAGTTGTCCCCTTGTCAAAGTCGCTTCGCAGGGGAAGCGCGTAAGCTCGAAGGAATCCAGTATTTTGTCAACGTAAACGCCGAGTCGAGGCCGTACAATACGCTCATTATTCGCGACCGAGACATCACCCCAACTGACAATTGTATAAGTAATGAAATAAGTGATCACATTAACAATTATGCTATGAACGGAATCGATTGTGACGACAATAGAAAATGAATGTTCGCCCGTTGACCTCGCGTTAGTGTCCGTGGTTGAAGCGCTAATAAATAAATAAATTCAGACAAATTCCAAGAAATATGAAATGCTAAGCTAAAATGAGAATCACAAGCGTTTTAGAACATGTTTTCAAATGTTTAAACTGCAGTGTTGGCCGTTTGTGACCCATAGTTTAGTCGACGAATTGTCGTGGGGGATTTTAATGTGCATATGTATTCACAGCAGCCGAAAGGAAAAGGAATATAGTGAGTTATATTGAGATTTGGGAGTGACTTTTACAAATTATACACTGTTTAGAAGTAGTTTTTTGTAGAAATATTAGTAATTGCGTGATCTTCTGTGAATTTTAGTCGACTAAAGCACAGAACACGTCTTTAGTTGATCATGAATTTGTTTGGTCGACTACAGCACTAGTTTTATGCCTTGAGGTTGACATTTAAGTATCATGAAAAAAGTTGAGTGTTGTGTAGAAATATCACTTTATACCCATATTTTAATCACTAATATTGCAAATATTGTTTTTGAAGCAATGCAAAATTTGAATATCATGAAAATAATGCAAAAAGAGCTGATTAAAACTGTAAAATTGGGGGGAAAATATGATTATAATGGTATATTTCTGCATTTTTGTCAGTAACTTTACAGTCCATTCACCTTTGTCTTACACTTAAACCTCATCCAACACATTCAAACACACGTTTTTGCAGATTTTGTTTGATTTGATAATACCGTCCATCAGAATAATCAAAAAAGGTATACATTTTTGTCAATATTGCCTCTAAATACTCTTTTAGCAACCTTTTAAATAGCATAGATCACACATAATGCTCAACATGTATTCATATCTCCAAACATATTGATATTTTGATACATCTTCCTCCTTTCTTCATTTGTCATACTGTACATATCACGTACAGTATCGTCTTTGTACTGCATTTGCACTGTATTCCGTGGATTGTTGGTTCAGCAGCAGCTCTTCTCTGCGTCTGTGTGGAGTAAACAGACTTTATAAATAACTCGCACACAAAGGGGCTCTTCAGTGACAGGATTCGACCTTGTGTCAGCCGAGGTCGCCCGCGGTTGGGACGTGTGTGGGTCCCGACTGCAGCCCTGTCCTGTTTGCACACAAAGCACAAGCGCGAGGAAGCGTCGTTAGCGTCGGCATCGTTATTGCTGTTGTCATGGTACTAACATTTCACACATAAGTACAAAACGTGATGGTATGGACGATAAACACACTTTTTCAGACAATAGAATTCATTATTCATGACAAAATAATAGTCGCTCCTTTAATATTTACATCAGGGCTATAAGCAATAATCATAGTCGTATTATGATGATTGGATCTGAACTAAAACACAGGAAAATACATTTTTATTGCAGTTATTTTAGTTTTTAAAACCAAAGCTATTCGAGACTGGACACTTTTACACAATACATCACAAAAGAAAGGTTACTCAAGTAAGAACTGGAAAAGTCCAGTTCAGTTCAATTTATGGATTTTTGTAGCATTGATCCAATGAGTGTCTAGTTTTGATACTAGCTTTAGTATTGATTATTATCTGCCTCTCGCTCTTCTCCTTCTTTCCCCTCTTGATCTTCTCTCTATTTCTCTCCTCTCGCCTCATCTGCTTCTCTGTCAGTCGCTCTCTTCTCTTTCCCTCCCTTGCTTCCTCTCTCTTCTCTTTCTTTCTCTCTCTATCCTCTCTCCTCCTCACTTTCCCTCCCGCACTCTCTTCTTTCTCTCTCTCCTCCTTTCTTTCCCTCTCTCTCCTCCTCTCCCTCGCTCTCTCCTCTTTCTCCCCTCCTCTTCTCCACCCTCCCTCTCTCTCCTCTCTGTCTTTCTCTCCTCTTTCCCTCCATTGCCTCCTCTCTTCTCTTTCTCTCAATCCTCTCCCCTCATCTCTTTCCCTCCCTCCCGCACTCTCTTCTCTTTTCGCTCTCTCTCTTTCTCCTCTCTCCTACTCTCTTTCCCTCCCTCTCCTCCTCTCTTTCCCTTCCTCACCTCTTCTCTTTCCCTCTCACTCCTCCTCTACTCTCTTCTCTTTCTCTCTCTCCTCTCTCTATTCCCTTCTCCCTCTCCCTCGCTCTCTCCTCTCTCTCCTCTTCTCTCTCTCCTCTCCATTGCTCTCTCCTCTGTCTTCTCACTCCTCTCTCTTCTCTCTCACCTCCTCTCCACCGTTCTCTCTCTCTCCTCTCCTCTCTCTCCTCTCTTCTCTCTCTCCTCTCCATTGCTCTCTCCTCTCTCCTCTCTCTCCTCTCTCTTCTCTCTCTCTCCTCTCCTCTCTCTCCTCCTCCTCCCCTCCCTCTCTCTCCTCTCTCTTCTCTCTCTCCTCCTCTCCACCGTTCTCTCCTCTCCTCTCTCCTCTCTTCTCTCTCTCCTCTCCATTGCTCTCTCCTCTCTCCTCTCTCTTCTCTCTTCTCTCTTCTCTCTCTCCTCCTCTCCATTGCTCTCTCTTCTCTCTCCTCTCTCTTCTCTCTCCTCCTCTCCACCGCTCTCTCTCTCTCCTCTCCTCTCTCTCCTCCTCCTCCCCTCCCTCTCTCTCCTCTCTCTTCTCTCTCTCCTCCTCTCCACCGCTCTCTCTCTCTCCTCTCCTCTCTCTCCTCCTCCTCCCCTCCCTCTCTCTCCTCTCTCTTCTCTCTCCTCCTCTCCACCGCTCTCTCTCTCTCCTCTCCTCTCTCTCCTCCTCCTCCCCTCCCTCTCTCTCCTCTCTCTTTCTCTGAGTGAAAATAAAAGGCCAAGCGTCTCTGGACCACTCCAGTTCATTATGGGGGAGAGCGCGTCCCCATTCTGGAGCTGAATGGGGCCCTCCTAAGCCGTGCGCTATTTGTTTAATAAAGACCCCGGGGCACAGCACAAGTACCCGCTCTCACCCGCACTAAAGAGAGCGAGGGCGAGGGTAAACACAGGGACGCCCACCTGACCCGCGGGCAGTAACGCGGGCAATAAAGCTTAATCTAAATACTGATCGGTCAAAAACATATCTGATGTGCTTTAAAATCTCTCGTGTCCAGTGTATGTGGAGGTGATGTGTTTACAAGTGTCTCTTATTAACACTCACTGTCCCAACTAAATGAACAAATAACTATTGTTGTATATTGTGCAAATACATACAGCATTTACAAAGTGGCAGTTTGGCCAAGCACTAAAACTCATCAGGTCTTATTTAAGGGACATTATTTTGAATTTTGAATTGCAATATTGATCTATTGATAAAGTTGCTCTGCTGGACAGTGCGGTGAGCTGCAGTTGACGAGAGACGGCCGTGTTTGGTTTATTTCCTCCATCGAAGCCAAAAGTGCTTCATGACGCTGTTGAATCCTACGTTTAAGGAAAAAAAAACAACAGAGAACGAAGTACGTACGTCGCAGAGAGTGAGATTTTTGGAGCAACGTTGTCTCGATTGCAGGAGAATAAAGCTGACTTAAACACGGACGCATCACTCTAAATACAACGTGAACGAGAAGGGAAAAGTCAATGAACGCATAATATGTCCAGAATTGTGTCTCTCCTCTCCGCGCGTTGGCCTTTTTTCCCTGCGAGCCGGCGTTCTCAGGTTGGTTTGCCGCCGGCCGAATGAGCTCACGCCTCAGAACGCGTCGTCTACGGTGACACCGGCGCATTGTCCCGTCCGCACTGACGCACGGCGATGATGTCACCTCCAGTGGGAACGCCGAAACTCGACACCGGTTGCATTCGAACAGAACATATACGCCGTGACTGATTTTTAGAGACTCAGCAGCCCGACCAAGCGGTAAAACGACGACTCGGGGCAGGTTTGAAGAAAGAGGTCAGGGCCAGCACTGAAAAATCATGTGAATACAAACAAGAAAAAAAGCACAATAACTATATGTTACTATGTTTATGCAAAGGTACATTTCTAAAGTCTCGCTCCAGTTGTGAAGTTTCTTAAAAGACAGAATGATTGTTGAAGTACAAGCATAAAAACCCTGTGTTTCCTTAAATTTTCAAGTTTTTCTGACATCGCTTCGTGTCGTGTTTTTAGATTTATCAAGTATTTTGTCAGTCGTGTACTATTTCTTGTCTTGTTTGTATGTTTTCTGTGTGGCGGCCACCGTGTCCAAGACAAAATGTCCTTCGAGACAACATAAAGTAATCTTACATTTTGTTCACGTGCAAGAATCGACAATTACTTATATAATAACCGTGTCCCCCATTCTTGAGGACCCAATCGCGTGTCTTGTCTTACAGAATTTGCCTGTTTGTTTACTGGAACATGTTAACTACTGTTTCCATTCCCGCGCATGTAGTAAGTGCCCTGTATCCAGTGCGGTATAAATAGTGTGGCATCAGATTGCAGCGACCCCTGAGCTCTGGGTGTTGGGCCAAACGTTGTGTCCCGTGGGGCAGGTGTTGGTGCGGGGGACATGTTTGTGCTGGGCCGGGCTGTATGTGGAGACAGTGAATGAAATATTAGTAAAGTACATATTTGTATTTGTACAGTTCATGCCTTATCTTTTCTGCTGTGGTCCATATTAAACCTTTATAATCCCAATAAAGTAATTGGTTGACTATGGCTTATTTTGGTCGACAAAGACGCCATTGACAGTACGACTGTGGAATATGAAAAGGAACGTAATTACATTTTGATCCAATTATATTTTCTTTTTTCTTTTCCAAAACTAAATAAAACTGATTTTAATACTGAAGAAACACAAAATCCCAATCACAAAAGTTTCGACCTCCTTCAGTAATTTTCAATCTGTGTCTAAGTGTCTAATTTTAGAGGTAAAATTAAGTTATTGTTGATAATTAACCAACCCTTTCATTCTCTACTCTACTGACGATTGAACGCGTGAATGATTCTTGTCGTTTTTACATTAGGGCAACTGCAAGTAACGATCATTTTGCTAATCGATTAGTCTGGCAGTTGTTTAGAACACAAAAGTCATGTGATGAAAAGATTTGGACTAAATTTGACGCTACAGTGAAGCTGCTTGAGGATCCTGGTTGAGAACATTTATGGACCAAAGAGAGTTTTCATCAAATACACTCAATTTACACATTTCCCGTGTCTTAAAACTCCTTCTCTCAGCTCATGGCGTGTTCTGAAACCTTTTATTTCAATAACCGATTAACTTCAGCCCTTGTTTACACCCTTCATCACCGGAGCAGTCATGCCCAGAATGCTCAGCTGCCTCCGCTCTTATCTCCGCCGCGTTCCTCCACGCCGCGAGGCATTTGAATGGTGGCATGCCGGTCTCCATGTGGGACAGCTGCTCGCCCTCATGCGCCCGGGACCTCCTCTGCGCTGCTCCCACTCGCGGCCAATGGGGGACAGAGCCGCTGAAGATGAGGGCGGAGAGCAGAGATACGATCGGGACAACATCCACCTGCGCGAGCTTTCAACCGCTCCCGCTCTGATGATGGAGTTTGGATAAATGACACGCAAACAAACTCAAATTACAAGTGGCTGAAGCTTCTGCTGAGGGCTTCGCTGTTGTTCAGATTGTCTTCACACAACACGGTGGTGACGATAAGAGGAGCAAACGGGAAGAAAAATGTGCAAAAGTGTGAAATATTGAAGTCCATTACAGTGTTTCGTTGGACAGAGTTGGGGATGTCGAGATTCATCACATTTGTTCACGGTTATACCAGTTAAAAATATATTGTAAGAATCATCAGAACAATCTTTTAGAGTCAAAAGTAGGTCAGTTCAAATCAATATCCTTTTTTGTATATATAATAAAAAAGTCTGTTTACGTCACATTCATTTCACTTTATCCTTCAGGAAGTATGAATTCATAAACATGTTCACATACAAGAGATTCCATTAGACAATTTGAATGATGGAAAAATAAAAATGTCCCTTTTGTTTGGTCAAGGTGTCAATAATCGTGAATAATCTTGAAATTGCTGTTTCCTCTCCCAATATTCACAACATAAAGACAAAACTACAGCAGCCCTAACCATAGTGTTCTAAAACAGCCGGTTCAAATTGTTTGATACTTTTACTTTTCTTTTATATTTCTTTTTTAGACATACAGCAACGAAAATGTACATAATACAAACTGACCTATGTAAAGAAAAATATATAATAATAACAATAATAAAAAAAAAATACTAATAATAATAATAAAGAAAAAGAAAAAAGCAGGGCAGGACCATAGAGATCTCAGGCTAAGTTAAAAAAACAACAACTTTTACTTATATTTAGTATCCTATTTCTTTTTTCTAATACATGATCTTGAACAAGAAGACAACAAGAACATGTCACACAAATCTGGACCTAAACTTAGTTTAGAACTGGACCAAACCAAGGCTACTTTTGGACATTAGGATATTTCTGCACTTCTGTTGGGAGTTTCATGGTTCACATTTACAAGCACATTTTGGCACATTCCTGATGCTTTTTGAAAATATTATCTGAATAATGTGTATATTATTATTGATACATAACATGGACAACTCTGAAATCAGTTGTTTATAAGGTTTGTGCCAGAGTTTGCTTTTGCCATTTTCAAACAAAGCGACACATTGAAGTGGATGGTTCTCCACCGCTCTGATCAGATTGTACTTTATGTCCCACATCTGGCCGTGTTTCCACAGTGGGCTGCGTTGCCACATCAGATGAGGGTAAATCAGCACAGACATGGCACAAGAGGCACAAAGGGGTGACGGATGACACTATTGTCCCCGAACGCAGAAACATGTGGTCTTCTTTACGCTGTCAAACACAGGAGGGTTCGACGACAAGCAGACTTTGACATAAATGCTCCTTTTCTAGCTAAAATCCACCCCCAAAAAACACATCTCTGACTGTCAAAAGTGGGATAGAAAGATAAAGTAGTATCTGATTTCCTTGCCATAAAATAATGTGAAACTAAATAAAGAAAAAATATGTGAGAAGCTACTGATTGTTCCATTTTAAACAAGCCAAAACTGTATTTCTGTCCCATAGTCTAAAAAAACAAATTTGCTACGCACTTGATGCTTCAGTATTGTCATAAAAACTAGAAGTACTTCATTTGTAATCTTGCTTTTTGAACAGTGGAGGCAATAAGTGACATTTATACTCCAAAAATGGTGAATAAAATGATTCCAATATGGATTATGGATAAACCTGTGGGAAACACTGCCTTGATAGTCCATACGGCACTAAGCCAATGCCACTGAATGTAGGGGACTTTCCTCTGTGTTTGAAATAACTATCACATGACTAATGTAAGTATCATTTTAAATAAAAAAAGAGAGGAAAATTCCTAATCCAAAGTGAAATGTGGTTTATTGTTGTTTGTGGAAGGTTTTACAGTGTGTTGTGAAGTGTTGGTGGTCCAATAAAAGACGGAGAGTGAGAAAACAAGAGCGAGCGAGAGAGAGAAAGAGAGGGAGGGAGGAGAGTGTGAGCAAGGAGAGATCAAGAGATGTAACGAGAAACAAAGAAGAAGAGAGGAGGGAGAGAGAGAACAAGAGAAACAAGAGTTAGGGGTGTCAAGTAAAGGAGAAGAAAGAGAGGGAAGCAGAGAGAGAGAAAGAGGATTGAGAAGCAGAGAGAAAGGCAAAAAGAGAGAAGAAAAATGAGAGAGAAAGAAGGAGAGAAAAGAACAAAAGAACAAGAGAAAAAAGCAGGGGAGGAAAGAGAAACACGAGAGAGTCATGAGAGAGAAAACATTTGAGATATAAAAAAATAGGAGAGAGAGAGAGACAGAGGGGGTGGGAGCAGAAAATGAAAGGGAAGAACACTGAGGAAGAGGAAGAATGAGAGAGGAGGGAGAGACAAGAGAGGGGGGGACAACTAAATGGAGAGAGAGAGAGTGTTAGGGCAGAAAACTGACTGGAAGAAAAGGGAAGAATGAAGGGAACGAAAGTGAGGGAGAGTGAGGAAGATGAAGGCAGAGGGGAGGAAAAGAATGGGTGGAAGAGAGGGAGGAAAAGAAAGGGTGGAAGAGAGGGAGGAAAAGGGAAAAGGAGTAGAAAGCTGTATGAAAACAAGCCCCGCCCCTCCGCACCAAGAGGCTGAAGTACTTCTTTTGACTCTGCAGCGTGCGGGCATCTGAACGGGGCGGTCCCTGAGGTGAAGGCCAAAGCAGCAGGATTGTACTTGTTAAGACAATGGCCGCTTAAATGAACCTCTCTCCCCCTCTCTCCCTCGCTCTCTCCGTCTTTTGCCCTTTATCCATCTCTCCTTCCAATTACTCTCACCTGAGCAACAGCAGTAACAGAATCCAGGCTTGTACACGGCGTCAGGGGCCTCAAGAGGTGGAGGAGTTTTTGTTTTGTCTGTTAAAAGCCTTGAGTGAAAAGAGGTCCCTCAAAGCTCTATATTAGGCCCAGTGGAATTGTGTCCTCTCGCGCCGTCTCTACCGACGCTGGGGTAAACTAGGGGGTGAGAAACAAGGAAACTGAACTGGGCGGCAGTGGTGTAGTGGGCAAAGTATTTGACCGGGATTGGATTTGCAGGATTTGCAGTCTAGCCTCCCGAGAACTCACTCCGTCACCATTAAATTAGATTCAAAATCCAGTTGTTCATTGTAAATAGCTTTCTCTCAAGACAGTTTATTTGAAAACATTATGCTAATACCGTATTTTCCACACTATAAGGCGCACTGTCAATGAATGGTCTATTTTCGATATTTTTTCAAGGCGCATTAAGCGAAACAAAACGTGTACCACACAAAATCGCTTTGAGGTCAGTAAACACAACCAGAAATAATCCATAGATAAGGCGCACTGGATTACAAGGCTTTTAAGTGCGTCCTATAGTGCGGAAAATACGGTAATGCTATAAGTGCTTCAAGTTAAACATTCTTTCTTTATCGACCCTTTTCACAGCTGATTCAATATGGCAACGTAATTTGTCATCAACCTCCATTAAGTGTTCCGAAGGACAATGTAGGTCTTGTCTGTAGCTATTATAGTATCGTGTAGTGGCCTTGTCTTCAGCATTAGCTCTGGTATGCTGTGTTTTGGTGGAACAATCGGACATTCATTGATTCAGTCATTCAATACAAGTCAAAAAATGAGTTGCAGACAAACATCGGAGGAGGAAACCACAGTAAACACAACAAAGCAACAGCAAACGATACCAGACTGGACGAAACACTTTCAAAACCGCAATTATTAGCCTCTTGTCCACATCTATGCTTAAGATCGTAGCACATCCTCCCCCTTCGCTCCTCATCAATTCCTTGCTGTTCGGGCTCGTCCACGCTTGGCCGCTCGCAGAGTCTTGGGCTGGTCCTAGTCCCAAGTTCTCACGGGTCTTGGAAAACCTGGAATATAGTAGCCACTGTTTTCTCTGCGGCCGAGCGATGGGAAACTGCCGGTTTTGCATGTGTAAATTAGTTCCAAGAAGCAAGTTTACAGAAGGGAGATTAGTGTTGCGTTAGATGGAACTAATGCAAGTGATGATACAAGATGGTGGAGTTTGAGTGCACCTTTAGGTAAATGAAAGGTTTAGCTAGCAAGAGATGGAGCAAGATCAAATGCAGAATGATCTTGTGATATGTTTAGTTTACACATTTTGTAAAAAAAAGGCGAAATACAACTCGTCGGAAGCTGTAATTTTGAAAAAAGCTGTGCTAATACAACAGCAAAAAGATCAAATTAGACGAATAAAAACATTTCTGAAAAAAAAACTGTGAACTGAACCTGACAATTTATTGTAAAATAATATCAAAATCCCGCCTCGTCTCATTGGCGTGGACCCAGTCTTGTGTCTCGTCTCGCTTTGTTAGGGATTATTATTGACCGAGGACTGTTTCATTTGATTTTCTAACTTTCTGTTGGTTAAATCTACATTTTTGTGAAGCCCCGCGAGCCCTTTGCGCCACGACAGCAAATTGAATTGAAATGGAATGAGTTAGCTGTAGCATAAACCGCTTCACCGTCCAAATAAAATGTATTGTGTCTGCAGTTAGGGGCAAAGCTTTCTCTCTCTTCTAATTATGTAAAAAGTTTGTTGAATTTGCACTTTTTTTTGTCTCCATGAAGGTTATTTCTTCACCTCGAATGTTCCACAGTATTGGATCAAGCGTTCATGGTGAAAACGTGTATTCTTACTGCGAGTGAGCCCGGCTTTCCACAGATCTGACCTGTAACGAGGATTGGCCAGTAAAACTTTCAAAGGTTTCGATACGGTCTTTTCGGCGCTTGATTACCAGCAGCAGCTCTCAGTCTTATCTCGAAGACGTTATCTACAGATATTTACTCTGACATTTGAGCCGGGGGCCTTTTTTATCATCTGCGTTGTGTTTCGGAGCAGAGAAAAGTTCAGGGGGGAAAAAATCAACATCCGAGCGTCCGTCTGCGATAAACACCGACAAACACGGAGCCTTTTGTTTGAGCGAGGGGGTTGTACTTGTACTTGGACGAGAAAGAGAGGGGCCACTGATCTGTGAAAGACGTGAACCAAAGACTCCTTAGATAAGTTGAGAAATAAATGGCACAACACTTTACGCACCGTTTGATGGGAGCGTAACGTGTGGATGTCCAGAAAGAGTTCTACATTTCGAAGACTTTGGAGAAGACTTTGTTTGGAGACTGACTGTATCTGAATTGTCAGAATATGAGCGAGCACATTGTATAAAGAGACAATGTTGTAAAATTGGATCAGGAATGTGTTCAAATTTGCCTGTAAGTGTCTTAAGTTTAACCATAATATTAACCACAAAAAGGCAGAAACATCACTTTGGGAGATTACACGTTTTTCTTTTAGAAAACTCCTGTTTAGTCTTCCTAAACCTCGCACTTCCCTTGTTTTAGTTGTTAAAAGTTGTGAAAGGGGCACATTGTCACTTTTCGTGGCGGGGCGGGCACTTGCTTGTCCTCGCTGATGCGTTCCTTTGCCTGGAATGTTCCGCGGTATGGCATTAAACTTATCAATTTCACATCAATTCAATTAAACTTTTATTCATGGTAAAATATATCTATTAAAAAAAAGCACCTCAAAGAACATATATAGCATACGTACTGTAATCTGTGGTCACCTCTCCACAGATCTGACCTGTAACTTGGCCTGCTGGCATTCTCTACTTGAGATGGAGAAGTTTGATAGCATATTGTGGAATATTCCAGCCAAAGCAATGGAGATAATATTAGATTATAAATCACAATATGTTTTGATCTTCCTGATTTTTTTCTGCATTCATTAATATTATTATTTTCACTGCATTTTATAATAAATAATAGTAAATATATTTTTAACTAAATGTATTATGAATTATTTTATTACATTTATTATATATATATTTTTTACATCTATTATGCAATTTTTTTCAGTATTTGACCCAGTATTATATTTTTGTCATCATAATTTTCAGCCATACATTTCCTTGTGCATCGTTTTTTATGTAAATTACTATAGCCCTCTCTGTAACATGGGAAAATCCCTCACATTTCCAGTTCTTAAAGTCACCTTCAAGTAAAAGTGCAGATATCTATTGAGTAAAATTGAAAATAGTTCAGAGTTGATACAAATCGTCCCCATCTGGCAACCATTCACAACAACGATTACACAATCCACTTTCAGTTCATCTCGTAGCAGACGTAGTTTATGCCTGTAATCGTGGCCATAACCTCCGAGCCTCGTCGTAAACAGGTTTTATCAGTGTCTCCTGCAGCTCTTTATGGACGCGTGATTGTAGTTCTCCACATGTGCCTGCGGAGGCCAAGTCTTTAATCAGCCGGCCCAATGACTGAGGCGGACTTTGAACCGCGAGCCTGTTTGTTTCATCTCAACCAAACAAGTGGAAAACCGCGTCCCGCTCATTTGTACAGGCCAGTTTTTCAGGACTCTTGTCAAAACACTAGAAATGGCCGTGTTCTTCTAGTGGCAGCCTATTTCATGAACACTCTTTGGTTAGTTGGCATTTTTTTTGCCATGTTTTGCGTTCCAGAGCCCTTCCTACTTTATTGGGCCATGCCGTTCTGGTTAAACCCCAATTTGAGTCCTGGTTTGGCCTGGGTTTAGTCCCAATCTTATTATTGTTTATTGTTAACACTTCACTGGTTTAGTTCTTCATTCAAATTGGCATTTCAGTCCTAGTTTCCGTCCTGGTTTGAGCTTGGTTTAGTCCTGGTTTCACTCGTGGTTTGGTCTTGGTTTAGTCTTTGTTTATTGTCATCTTAAATATAATGTATTCCTCGGTTAATTTCAGCCGTTTGGAGCAGGTTTTAGTCCCAGTTTGGTCTTGGTTTGGTCCTAGTTAAGTCCTAGGTTAGTCTTTCTTAGAACTAGTGCATCATCGCAGTTTATTAGCATATTTTGTATTCCGATTTCTTTGCTGTAGTTCTGGTTTTAGACCCAGTTTCGCTGTATCTGGAACTGGTCCTGGTTTCATTTTCGTATACCTGGTTTAGTTCCAGTTTGGGCCTGGATTCATTTGATTCAAATCCTTGTTCAATGTTAATTTAGTGCTGGTTTAGTCCCTATCATGTCCTGGCAACTCTTTCCTGGTTTTAGTCCCGATTTAGCCTTGGATTAGTTCAAGAATAGTCCTCATAAATGTCATTTTACTGGTTTAGTCCTTCATATGTCCCGTCTATGATTAGCCCTGGTTCACATTCTCGGTTTATTTTTTGCCTGTGGTTTTAGTCCTCGTTGCGGTTCATTCCGGATTTCCCATGACCTTCGTTAAGTCCCGGTGTAGTCCAGTTCAGCACTTCCAGTTTAGACTAATGATATCACAGGTGCTCATTTTCTCACACGCTTGTTTCGGGGACGGTTCTCGCAGTGGAAAACCATGAAGAAATTGCACAAATTGAACCTCCACAACGCATATCATATGAGGCCCATTGATCTAGATAGTGGGAAAACCCAAATGCTAATTGATCCCAAGTGGCTGCGGTGATCTTGCCGGCGGACGTATGCATTAGTTGGTCCCAGGGGCATGAATTACAGTTTGTGCCTTTGGGCCAAACCTAAGGCTACATAACAACAGTAACAGCGGGAGACCTTCAGATGGAGGCTGGACTCTACTAAAGCCGGACTAATTGTTTTCACTTTGTACGGAACTCCTGCTTTTACATTTGCCCTTTATGTCGAGCTGCACTATTTTTAACTTTTCTGGTGAAGGACATGTCAGCTGCTCGTCTCCCTGGAACCCTGAAATGCTCCTCAGTATGGCTTTAATTATTATCAACAGGTGCTTTTATCGCTAAAACAGTACTTTTAAAACCCATTGGCCTCTTGAGATAATTGCGTATTGATAAATGAGAATATTTTGAGGTGTCAATATTTATCGTGGGTGATTTTTTATTTGCAAAAAAATGACAAATAATGCCACAGTTTTGGATTACGATAAGATTTGAGCTGTAAATGACCGAAAAAGCCACTTCCACGACTCGTAATCGATAAAAAGTGTATTCTTTTGCTGTTTTTGTAATTCAACACATGTTTTTTTTTTAACAATATTGTATGTTTAGAAAGAGGTTTACCAGGATTAACACAATTCAGGGTTATTGTGTCAGTGGCATGAGTGTGAATACAATGCCATGCTGTGGAACATTCCAGGAAAAGCTATTACAAGCAGTTACATCTTTAAAGTGCCCACTACAGGTCGGACGACTAATTTAACTAAAATGCAGTTAAGATAAATAAATTTAGAATTTTGCTAAAATTTATAAAAATGTTTTGACGGATTTTTTAGGTTTAAAGTTTCACTTCCTGTTTGTAATTGATGACATCACACTAGAACATTACTAAGCGATAGATAAGCAATAAAAATATATAAGAGCAGCTTTATTTTGTTGAATTGATGTTCGGAGTGGCAAAAATGTTGTTTCATTGTCTGAATTATGCATACACTTTGACTGGAATGACTGGTGTGATGTCACTTCCTGTCATTCTCTGCATATTTTTCATTCACTTTTCTCCACAAATAGCTACTCAATTGGTGTAAAACTATAATTTACACGTACAACAGGTACAAATGCCTCTAAAATTAAGTCAAAATTAGAAAATTGTAAAAACCTGTCATAGGCACTTTAATTTACCAGCTTCTTGGCCGATTGATTAGCGTAAGATGATCAAAGGCAGAGTCCAAACCGTTTGCTTCACAATAAACGCCGTCATCCAAATGATTTTCCGTGGTCAAAAACAGACCCGTGATTACATCCTAATAGTTAGACGTTCTTTGCTTTTAACCGTGTCCGAACAGGCCACAGACGAGTTCAAACCGGGACGTATTTAAGTGGACGAGCCCTTTTGTAATGTGGTTTTGAGGTTCTCTGTAACCCATAGTAACATCTGCGTTTCTGCTCTGCGTCGTGCATCTCGGAGTCAGGACTTGAACACGTTTCACTCCGAGACGGATCCATTTCACTGCCGGATCGTGAAGACGGCAAAGCGTTTGTCGTACTTCGGTGTACAAGCTCTGTAGTGAAGCCAGTTAGAGCGAGAGATTCTCAGTCCGGAAAATGTGCAAAAAACAAAAAAAGGTGCAAAACTTTTCCTCTAATAAGATGGTATTGCTTTTGCTTAGAATTCTCCACAAAATGGCACAAAACAATTTATCTTGCATCTTTACGATTCCAAACTAGACGTCTTACTGAGCGCCTCTCCGCAGATCTGACTTGTAACATCTCCTCTATGGACATGTTTTTTTCAGCTATGTAGTTCAATATATGGAACCCATGCGTTGTTATTTCATATTTTGACAGTTTAAATCACAATATTGATCTAAAATGAAACAAAAACGCTGTTGTCTTGTTCAAAAAAAGTTCACAACAGCAATCAGAGCATTCTTATTTAATTTGATTTCCATTTGTGCCAGAATATTGCGACGTTGCATCATCATGTAAGACAAAACGATAACTGGGATCATCAGCAGCAGCGGAATAAAGCTCACGCTCTGAATATAACTTCGAGTGGTGAAACGAGACGGGGAAAACCATTATAAAAGCTCTTAAAAGACGATTTTGCTTTAAAAACACAGATGAGCACTTCCAGGTTCATCATTACAACACGGTTAAAGGCTCGGCGTAGTGTAACATGGATCCTATTATGAAGCTCGGAGCTACATTCCCCCGATCATGAGTTGAGGACGATTCATCAAACTCATCCGTCAGCTGTCCAAGTCGACGAGGGCTCTCAAATGTGGTCCAGGTGCCGGCCCCAAGAAGGGAGCCTGGCTTTTGGAGCCGCAGCGCAATGAAAAGCAGGCCCAGAATGCATCATTGACAGGCGTTGGTCCGAGTCCAAACCCTCGACCGGTTCATTCTGTGCAGATCTTCTCCCGCTCAGAGTAGTTTAAAGTTGTCCGCTCAGCCGCCCTGACGTATGGGAGGCAGGGACTGTTGGCCGACAGTGGGCCCCGGGGCCTTGGCACGGCGCTCCGGTCTCTGCTGATGAGCCCGTTTTTTTTTTAATCCAAGAAGTGTAGGATGGAAAAAGCTACAGATTTAACAGAGATTTAAGTCCAACTCCTCCTACAGTTTTTCATTTTTCATCTCACCGTATTTGATTTTCTTTGGATCAAATAACAGACATTAAAATTAAATCTGATACAGCAATGTTTTTAAATTTTTTGCTTGCTTTATCATAAGTATCAAGTCAAAACAAATAAAGACAATACTCTTCTGATTCATGTTCTCCCCTTCAGACATTTGGCACCAATGCAAACCAATAACTGTATTACACACTCGAAAAGGAGTGAGTGAAAATGAAAATCCCCCTTATTCCTCAGTGATCAATAAATCATACGTTTGTACCTTCCGTTTCTTTATCATTTTCATTAAAAAAAATATACAATCAACGTATACATTTTTTCGTATTCATTACTATCAGTCTCATTGTCAGTTTAATACTTTCATTCTTGAATTATTTAACATTTACAGTAGAATCAGAATTGCTTTTGTTGAAAACCTTTTGGGACACGATTAAGAACTTTTACCGCCTTAAAAACACGAAACACGTTCTGAGCGTCTTAATTATTCACTGTGATGAGTTTATAAGAGCTTTTTACAACTTTAAAACACCAAAGTTTTGTTCTTGGACAATAACTGGACACTATTGGACACTATAATTAGACGCAGACAGCACAAAACGGTCTCATTTTGACCCTAAGAGCTGCTTTTATGATATATGTGTCATGGGGCAAGACAAGGGAGACCTACATAGTTTCTCATCAGTTACTCACTCAAACAAGTGTAATATATATTAAATACAAATATTTCTACTAAATAAATTCTAAACAAGTAAGATTATTCAGCTCATTTCATGTTTTTTTGATAAGTAAAATTCTGTTAATACACTGGCAGATAATTTCACTTATTAAGCTCAAAACAAGCGTATTTTTGCAGTTTTAATAAGGTGTAATTTTGCAGTGTAAGTCTCAATATTAAATCATCTTTCTTTCCTTGCTCCTCGGTGTTGTTATCATTTGATTGTTGTTATCACTGGATGTCAAAAAAGTCTTGTTCTCAAATGTATGCCAAGATCTTCTGTCCGATTTTTAGTATTGCCATAAAAGCATAATAAATGTGACACGGGATGATAAAAAGGCGCAATAAAACACAGAATACAAAGAAGGGTTTTGTGACTCGAAGTAACAATTTGATATGCCAAAGTGGACAAACATAGTTTTTATATAGTTTATATAATATAGTTATTCATTTATTGATAATTGTGATTATTCAGGTCACAATATAAGAACAAGAAGCAAGATATAGTCCCGTCCTTTCAGTCAATCTCCAAAAAATCTCAAATTAAATAGTCTTCATCTGTCCGTCTAATAGGCAAATGTGAAGTAATTTCCTCCACAAAAACTGCCAACAAACACAAATATATCAAATATTAATATGGATTTAAATGCATTAGCTCAAAAATCTTTATGTTTTATGTTTTCACTGTAATTTTACTTTCTGAAAAAACAAACAAGTTGGAAAATTGAACTTTGTAAGTCGGCTCAATAAGTAAAGGAACATTGAAAAATTACTCAAAATGCTATTTGAACCAAGATTATAGATTTAAATAATTGTAGTTTTTACCCTTGTTGTTTTGCTAATTTAGATTTTTCTGACTAACATTGCAAACAAACAAATGTGATTCCAGATTTATGTTCGTTGTTTTGATAGTTTTGACGGTTTAATATCCAAGAGAGACAATTTTGCGACTTGCGAAGTGCCTATGACAGGTTTTTACGATTTTACTTTATTTGGTGTATTTATACCTGTTGTGCATATAAATTATAGTTCTACACCAATTGAGGAGGTATTTTTGGAGAAAAGTAAAAAAAAATCGTAGAAATATGACATCACACCAGGGACACTCACTCCAGTCAAAGTTTATGCCAAATTAAATGAGTTTTGCCTAGTGGGATGTCGTCAATTACAAACAGGAAGTGAAATTATAAACCTGAAAAATTTGCTATTCTTGGGTAACATTTTGACATTTTTGCTAAATTCTAAATATATCTATCTTAACTACATTTTAATTGAGTGAGTCGTCCGACCTGTAGGGGGCACTTTAAATACGAACTGCTAAACCGGGTAAAGATTAACTACAAGGTTAGCAGCAACATTTTTGCATAATAAAACAGGACAATTTGTTTTTTGTGAAGGCAATTATGTTTGCTAAATCACTGCTTTTCTAGCGATTTGCCAGTTGTGACGATTGAAACAGCACTTTCGATACAATTGCGAGATCTGGTCCGTTTTGCCGCGTCTGGAGGTCTTTCTGTTTTGCGGGGCAGCTCAGGCTTTGTCCTCCAGCGCGGCTCATGCTTGGGTTCACTCGAGGTGGGACGCCGGATGAGTTCTGGGATGATTTGTGGTCCGCTCTCGGTTATAACGCAGTCAGCAGTCGCCTTGACCACGACCGACCAGCGAAGTGTGTCGATCGGTTCGGGCGCCGAGGTGAAAGGGCCCCCAAAGGTTATTTTGGGGGGGATTTTAGCCGTTGGACAGATTGATAGTTGAGAGAAAATACTGTATAGTTTAAACACCTCCTGGAGTATTCACGCTTGAGAGAAGATTGAAACGCAAGCTTTTCTGAACATGTTTATAGACGATTTTTTTGTTTTTTGAAATTTTGTATTCTGTTGGTTGGAGAGGACAAGGAAATTGCAGCCTTTGAATTCTTCTTTTTCAAATTGCGTTGTTGATTGTGATATTCAGAGATATTGAGAAAATAGTGTCTCTGTATTATACCTCAACATAAACTGGAAGAGATTCAAACGATATTATATTTCAATACAATGGTAATGTCAACCCTTGACACAACACAGACTGAAGTAAACTAAATCACGGGTTTGATTGATCAAATTGGAATTGAGATTGTGTTTCAGTCATTTCTAATAGTCTTTTTAACCAGAGTTTGAACGAAGACATTGGATTTTTTGTGTTAAATGGTATTTATTTAGAGTTGAGGAAACTACCGCAAAATCCCGACTATTGAGCACACCTGAATTCAAGCCGCACCAACTAAATTTACAAAGAAACCTGAGGAGGCAATAAAAAGACCTTGAAGACATGCATTCTTCACAGATCCGACCTGCTTTGCCACCCGCTCGTTTCCATGGAGATTGGAAATGATTGTGGGACTTCTTCTAGCTTCTAGTTTACTGGTAGTTTTACCTACATATTTGTCACTCCTAGTCCGATCATCGAGATACTTGATAGCTTCGAGATCGCGTCGCAAACTTTTGGTCGACGAAACAATGCGTCGCCCGAGAATGCCTTTGGTTGACTACAGCCCTGTTACTGCTAGAATGCGTTTGTTTCTTTGCTGGAAAGGTGCATGAAACAGTTGCAAGAGTCACGAGGTCACAGTTGCTTCCAGTGCGGACAAAGGAGCCGAGCGGTGCAGATGCGAGCGTTTCTGTTACAATATCCAGCCGTCGCCTCATTCCATCCGTCGCCAAAGTCTTATCCCGACACAAGCGGATCGTAGTGGCCCTTTTACTGCGGTGACACGCCCCCTCTCGCGTTGATCCCGGACAGGTGCCGGGGCTTAGGTCCTCGGTCCTGCGCTGTGAAGTGAGACCCAAAGAGGAGAGGGGCGCGCGACGAGAGGGAGGGGGCAGCTGCGACGGGACAGTTGCAGTGGACACAGGAGGCGGACAAAGCTTCAGCTGGTGCCCGGGCGTCTCGGTGCTCAGAAATGTGAGACTGGAAAAGAGCCACGACTTCACACAGGCGCTGAAATGGTGCCGTAGGTTTTTGTGCGCGTTTGTAGTGCGGTGTCCGTGTCACAAAGGACTGTGCGTGGATAATGCTGTTGCAAAGGTGAACTGCGTAACTTTTCTGGCACAGCAGCTGTTTGGTTCTATGGACAGGCTTTGAGAACTAGAAGATATTTTGCAATCGGATCGAAATTTAAGTGGTTATCAAATCGCAAAGACTGGAAATATTTCAGTAACGTAATTGTGATAAAACCTGTTAACGCTGTAGTTTAGTCCTCGTTATGCTTTGTGCATTTTGATCATTCAGTGTCTGTGAAGTCTTTTTTTGTTACCTTGCTGATTGTATAAATGAGCTGCTAAGTATATCTTATCTATCTTATCTATTGTCGCTCCAAAGTTAAGGCTTCTGGACATGTTTAAAGTGCACTTTGATCAGAATAATCCAAACAAAAAAGCATAAAATCACCAAAGGAACAACATTTCCATGAAAACAAGCAGTTGGAGGCTCCCCCAGGCCAAGTACGAGTCAGGTTTGTGGAGTTGTGTCCTTTCTGTGAACGGTTTCATAGGTTTTCTAGGTTTTTCTGTGCAATAAAAACCTCCAAAAGGAATAAATGCTTTTTTGTTCGGTATGTTTTTAGCTACGCATTGGAGGGTTAGGTCTGTTTAAAATTTGATGCACTGAGGACAAACTGGGAATGTCACACGGGCAAACAGAGACCAGGGCATCTGTGATAAATACTGAAAAACTAGCGATATTGCCAATATTAGCGCTGATGTATTGTCCATCCCTCACGTCCAACACTGTATTTTCTGAGACTTAATCTTGCGTGCCGCTTCCTCTTGAGCGTTTATCACCGTCTTATCAGAGCAGAGGCAGTCTAACGTGAATGAGCAGCTGTGGTGTATTTTCAGAGCTTTATGGCCCTGAGCGGCGGGCAGTCTGACCGCTGCTGTCCCGCCTTGTGCTGCTGTCCCCGGGACGCGCTCATAAATCAATGCTCCTGGCTCCGGGACGAGGATTGCGGTGCCAAGTCCAAATCCACTTACAGGACGGGCTGGCACCACGCTCGATGGGCCGTCTCTGTGTACCTGAGGGGAGGGGGAGGGGCCGGCTTCAGTGCAGGTCTAGCTCAGCTTTAGTCCAGCTTTAGTCCAGCTTTAGTCCAGCTTTAGTCCAGTTTTAGTCCAGCTTTAGTCCAGTTTTAGTCCAGTTTTAGTCCAGCTTTAGTCCAGCTTTAGTCCAGCTTTAGTCCAGCTTTAGTTCAGTTTTAGTCCAGCTTTAGTCCAGCTTTAGTCCAGCTTTAGTTCAGTTTTAGTCCAGTTTTAGTCCAGCTTTAGTCCAGCTTTAGTCCAGCTTTAGTCCAGTTTTAGTCCAGCTTTAGTCCAGCTTTAGTCCAGCTTTAGTCCAGCTTTAGTCCAGTTTTAGTCCAGCTTTAGTCCAGTTTTAGTCCAGCTTTAGTCCAGCTTTAGTCCAGCTTTAGTCCAGTTTTAGTCCAGCTTTAGTCCAGCTTTAGTCCAGTTTTAGTCCAGCTTTAGTCCAGCTTTAGTCCAGTTTTAGTCCAGTTTTAGTCCAGCTTTAACCCAGCTTTAGTTCAGCTTTAGTCCAGTTTTAGTCCAGTTTTAGTCCAGCTTTAGTCCAGCTTTAGTCCAGCTTTAGTCCAGTTTTAGTCCAGCTTTAGTCCAGCTTTAGTCCAGCTTTAGTCCAGCTTTAGTCCAGTTTTAGTCCAGCTTTAGTCCAGTTTTAGTCCAGCTTTAGTCCAGCTTTAGTCCAGCTTTAGTCCAGTTTTAGTCCAGCTTTAGTCCAGCTTTAGTCCAGTTTTAGTCCAGCTTTAGTCCAGCTTTAGTCCAGTTTTAGTCCAGTTTTAGTCCAGCTTTAACCCAGCTTTAGTTCAGCTTTAGTCCAGTTTTAGTCCAGCTTTAGTCCAGCTTTAGTTCAACAATACAACAACAACAACAACAACAACAACAACAACAACAACAGGACCAAATGCATAAATCGCTAACCCTTTTTTAATGGTCACATTACTCTTCTTTGCTTTCTGCTTTATTCATTTACAACAACAACACACATTTCAAACGATATACTAGAGATATTAGAGGTATTAGAGATATTAGATATATTAGAGATATTAGAGGTATTAGAGATATTAGATATATTAGAGATATTAGAGGTATTAGAGATATTAGAGGTATTAGAGATATTAGAGATATTAGATATATTAGAGATATTAGATATATTAGAGATATTAGAGATATTAGATGTATTAGAGATATTAGAGGTATTAGAGATATTAGAGATATTAGATGTATTAGAGATATTAGAGGTATTTGAGATATTAGAGGTATTTGAGATATTAGAGGTATTAGAGATATGAGATATATTAGAGATATTAGATATATTAGAGATATTAAAGGTATTAGATATATTAGATATATTAGAGATATTAGATATATTAGAGATATTAGAGATATTAGAGATATTAGAGGTATTAGAGATATTAGATATATTAGAGATATTAGAGATATTAGAGATATTAGAGATATTAGATATATTAGAGATATTAGAGGTATTAGATATATTAGATGTATTAGAGATATTAGATATATTAGAGATATTAGATATATTAGATGTATTAGAGATATTAGAGATATTAGAGATATTAGAGATATTAGAGATATATTGTTTTTCTCTAGGGCCCGGTGGATTTGGTGAACCTGGATCTTAGAGGAAAACCAAACTCTTGGCTGTTGCGCTTCACTTATTGATTCAGCAGAAGTCCGTGCTCCGTCTCCGTTCCCTGTAGTTTATTTCCCTTTTGTTACTTATGAACCAACACGATTGTTTGACTCAGACCATTATTTTTCTCTGATTGTCTTTTTCCCCCAGTGTCAGTCGTCCGTCTGAACTCTGGCACCTTCAGTCATCGTATTGGAAAAGTGTTGACTGGCTTTACACTGTATTAAGCTCCATGAAAGCGAATTAGAAGTTTCTGCCAAATATTATGCACTGGATTTTACGCCGTCTCCTGATACTTTCTGGGAATCTCATCTGGAGTGGTTGTGATGGACAGTTTGGCTCAGAGATCGTGTTGTTTGTGGGCGAGAAGGCGTTAGTGGTTTGATTGTTCCGTCGGGCCGTGTCGAGGGAACTCTGACCGCGAAGATGCCAAAGATGTTTGAATAAACCAAAGTTACGTTTATGAAACTGCTTCCCGTACTTAAAGGCTTTGTACTGGAGCCTGAAAACTTGCTCCTGGTTTAGTTTAGTTTAGGGGCAGGTATTTTCAAAAACCCAAACATTCCAAACAATGATTTTATGATTTATTGAAATACAACTGAAGTACAGGGTTTGCAGCAGAAGCGGGACCTGAGATTTGCTCTAAAGTCTCTGAAGAATATAGTGTTTTTGTGCAGTTACTTCACTGATTTGTCTGGTTATTTTCAAATGTTATTGACTCGTCTCTTGACTTGGACTTAAGACCCAAAGACTTGAGACTTGGACTTGAGAACGAAAGATTTGACCTGAACTTGGGACCCAACGACTCAAGACTTGATTTAGACTTGGGACTTGGACTTGGGGCCCAAAGACTTGAGACTTGAACTTGGGGCCCAAAGACGTGAGACTTGAACTTGGGGCCCAACGACTCAAGACTTGATTTAGACTTGGGACTTGGACTTGGGCCCAAAGACTTGAGACTTGAACTTGGGGCCCAACGACTCAAGACTTGATTTAGACTTGGGACTTGGACTTGGGGCCCAAAGACTTGAGACTTGAACTTGGGGCCCAAAGACTTGAGACTTGAACTTGGGGTCCAAAGACTTGAGGCTTGAACTTGGGGCCCAAAGACTTGAGACTTGAACTTGGGGCCCAACGACTCAAGACTTGATTTAGACTTGGGACTTGGACTTGGGGCCCAAAGACTTGAGACTTGAACTTGGGGCCCAAAGACTTGAAACTTGAACTTGGGGCCCAAAGACTTGAGACTTGAACTTGGGGCCCAAAGACTTGAGACTTGAACTTGGGGCCCAAAGACTTGAGACTTGGACTTGGGGCCCAATAGACACATTTCAGTCTGATATTTCTGTCTATTCTATAATGTTTTTAGAGTATTTGGACGGCGGGAGGTTGTTCTTTTCTTGGACTGTCCTTTCGCTTGACATTCGACCCCTGGAGAGAGGAAGCTGAGTAATGCAAACAGACGCACCCTTGACCCGCCTCTGACCGCTGACCTCCGACCTCGCACCTGTCGGCTGCGTCCAACTCCGGCTACCGAGGAGTCCAAGCAGGGTCAAATTATGCAGCCTCTCACTGTAAACAAGAAAGAAACAGACTCAGAAACTAAAGCCAACTCATTATTGAAAATGAATTATTATATTTACTTACAGAGAGCGATCAATCACTTCATTATATTCTTTTTGTGGCAGTTTTTGTAGAATTGTTGATTGTAGCGAGCGTTTTTGGGCATGTCATGAGTCTCTTGCTCTCCCCTCTCTCCATCTGGTTGTCCACTCTCTCTACATTCTCTCATTTACACCATTTCTCTCTCTCTCTCCCTCATCCTCTTCCTCTTTTCTCTCGCTCTCCGCTTCCTTCCCCCAGTCTCCTCACACTCTCTCATTCCTAGCTCTCTTTCCCCCTCCTCTTTCTCCATACAAGCACTCTCTCTCTCTCTGTTGTCCTCCCCCACCCCCTCTCTCTCTCTCTCACTCTCGCACTCTCATCTCTCTTCCTTTTCCTCTTTAATTTCGCTCTCACTCACACATATTTTCTCTCCATCCCTTTTCTCTTTCTTCTCTCTCCCTTTACTCTATCTTTTCTCTTTCTTTTCTCTCTCACTTTTCCTCATTCTTCTCTCTACTCTCTCTACTCCATCTCTCCCCCTCTCCCCCTCTCCTCCTCTCTCCCCATCTCTCCCCCTCTCTCCCTCTCCCCCTCTCTCCATTTCTCCCTCTCTCCATCTCTCCCTCGCCACCTCTCCCTCCCTCTCCCTCTCTCTCTTTCTCTCCCTCTCTCTCTCCCTCTCTTCCTCTCTCTCTCCCCCTCTCCCTCTCCCCCTCTCCCTCTCTCTCCCTCTCTCTCTCCCCCTCTCCCTCTCTCCCTCCCTCCCTCTCCCCCTCTCCCTCTCTCTTTCTCTCCCTCCCCCTCTCTCTCTCCCTCTCTTCCTCTCTCTCTCCCCTCTCTCTCTCCCTCTCCCCCTCTCCCTCTCTCTCCCTCTCCCTCTCTCTCTCCCTCTCCCTCTCCCCCTCTCCCTCTCTCTCTCCCTCTCTCTTTCTCTCCCCCCCTCTCCCTCTCTCTCTCCCTCTCCCCCTCTCTCCCCATCTCTCCCCCTCTCTCCCTCTCCCCTTCTCTCCCTCTCCACCTCTCTCTCCCTCTCCCCCTCTCTCCATTTCTCCCTCTCTCCATCTCTCCCTCGCCACCCCTCTCCCTCTCTCTCTCCCTCTTTCTTTCTCTCCCTCCCCCTCTCTCCCTCTCCCCCTCTCCCTCTCTCTCTCCCTCTCCCCCTCTCTCCCTCTCCCTCTCTCTCTCCTCCTCTCTCTCTCTCTCCCTCTCTCCCTCTCTCTCTCCTCCTCTCTCTCCCTCTCCCCCTCTCTCCCCATCTCTCCCCCTCTCTCCCTCTCCCCTTCTCTCCCTCTCCACCTCTCTCTCCCTCCCCCTCTCTCTCTCCCCCTCTCCCTCTCTCTCTCCCTCTCCCTCTCCCCCTCTCTCCCTCTCTCTCCCTCTCCCCCTCTCTCTCTCCCTCTCCCCCTCTCTCCATTTCTCCCTCTCTCCATCTCTCCCTCGCCACCCCTCTCCCTCTCTCTCTCCCTCTTTCTTTCTCTCCCTCCCCCTCTCTCCCTCTCCCCCTCTCCCTCTCTCTCTCCCTCTCCCCCTCTCTCCCTCTCCCTCTCTCTCTCCTCCTCTCTCTCTCTCTCCCTCTCTCCCTCTCTCTCTCCTCCTCTCTCTCCCTCTCCCCCTCTCTCCCCATCTCTCCCCCTCTCTCCCTCTCCCCTTCTCTCCCTCTCCACCTCTCTCTCCCTCCCCCTCTCTCTCTCCCCCTCTCCCTCTCTCTCTCCCTCTCCCTCTCCCCCTCTCTCCCTCTCTCTCCCTCTCCCCCTCTCTCTCTCCCTCTCTCCCTCTCTCTCTCCTCCTCTCCCTCCCTCTCCCTCTCTCTTTCTCTCCCTCCCTCTCCCTCTCTCTCTCTCTCCCTCTCTCCCTCCCTCCCTCTCCCCCTCTCCCTCCCCCTCTCTCTCTCTCCCTCTCCCTCTCTGTCTCCTCCTCTCCCTCCCCCTCTCCCTCCCTCTCCCTCTCTCTCTTTACTCCCTCTCCCTCCCTCTCCCTCTCTCTCTCCCTCTCCTTCTCCCCCTCTCTCCCTCTCCCCTTCTCTCCCTCTCCACCTCTCTCTCCCCCTCTCTCCATTTCTCCCTCTCTCCATCTCTCCCTCGCCACCTCTCCCCCTCTCCCTCTCTCTCTCCCTCTCCCCCTCTCCCTCTCCCTCTCTCCCTCTCCCCCTCTCTCTCCTCCTCTCCCTCTCCCTCCCTCCATCTCCCTCTCTCTCTCCTCCTCTCTCTCCCTCTCCCTCCCTCCCTCCCTCTCCCTCCCTCTCCCTCTCTCTCTTTACTCCCTCACTCTCCCTCTCTCTCTTTTCTCCCTCCCTCTCCCTCTCCCTCTCCCTCTCTCTCTCCTCCTCTCTCTCCCTCTCCCTCCCTCCCTCTCCCTCCCTCTCCCTCTCTCTTTACTCCCTCCCTCTCCCTCTCTCTCTTTACTCCCTCCCTCCCCCTCTCTCTCTTTTCTCCCTCCCTCTCTCCCTGAATGGCCGCTCTGTATAAAACCACTGAGCTTTGACTTACTTGAGTCTTGATTGGGAACACGAGACACTTGGATGTTCCCTGGACGTCGTCTTCAGATTTAGACTCAGATTCTCACAAGCAGAAAAACAGACGTTGTTGTTTTCATTTCATTTGCGCCCCGATGCCTTCATGTACTCACTGTTATTACCATTCCATCCGAACTGTTGTCTCTGTAGGATTCAGGCCGATGTGTTTATGTTGCAAACTCAATTTCAGCAGGAGGAAAGACGAAGTGTTTGATTCTGTGTTTTGTAACATTTTATACATCTTGTTTTAAATCACAATAACTTTTATCTTTTCATTCACAAAGTTTGATTTCATAAAGCTGGTCACATGTTGTAGTAGAACGAAAGGAAACCGAGGATTTCCCTTTTGTTTTACCGTAAAAAGTACTTTCTATTTGGTTTGAGTTCAAGTTTGAGAAACCAAAAAACATCAATAAAAAATCACGTGTTAAGTAAGAATCAGTCGCTGCCGTTGACCTAAAATCAGCTCAACATAACATCTCTTTCCCCTTTGACTTTCGTGGTTCTTGAAGTTCCCCGTCAGATGTTTTTTCTTTTTTTTTTTTCTAAAGCAGCGCCTGAACATTTGGCTCTTTGAAGATGAGTGCAGTATTGTTCTGATGATGGATCACTAAATGCGTTTCCTGGCATCACGGACCTCATTTAACACGGCTTTGAATAGTTCTTTTAGACTCGCGCACAGAAGCCGCAGTCTTTAAGGCCAAAAAGATTCGACGGCGCGATTCAAGCGGCGCCAAAAAAGTGAAACGCGTGAGGAAGTCAACCCAGGGCTTCTGTACAGACAAGACACGACCGCAATGATGAACGGTTGAGCATTGTTTGCATGGCACTCTTCCCAATAATGCGTCAAGGTCACAAGTTCAAACTGTACTTGCCAAATGAGTGGAGAGACACTACAGGTGAACCGGAAAATACACGTTTTTATTCAAGTAACGTTTGGTAAAAGTAAAAATAAAGGTACTGTATTTTCCGGACTATAAGTCGTAAGTATAAGTCTCACCAGCCAAAAAATGCATAATAGAGAAGGAAAAAACATATATAAGTTGCACTGGAGTATGAAATGTGGTTGCAAGTGTGAAAATAACAAATAATATCACATATAAGTCGCTCCGGAGTATAAGTATAAGTATAAATATAAGTATAAGTCGCACCCCGGCCAAAACTATGAAAAAATGTGCACTTTATAGTCCGGAAAATACGGTATTTCTTGTGTAAAAACTGCCCAAATTGCATATTTGGTTCATATACACTAATATATATATATAGAGTGGAATTCGGATACTTTTTTTTAAAAATTTCAGTCAAATAAATGGTTATATTTTGTTCAGCTGGAGGTTGTTGCATTTAATTTTAAGCCTCTCTAATAATCAAACCTCTGTTGTAAATGTATTTCTGTCTTTCACGATTGAGCTGTTTAGGTGTTCATACATTGTAAATTGTGTGTGTTGAATATGTTTTTAGGTTGTAGACCCCTCGAATAATGGATCATTTTGCTTGCGATTATTCTTTCAATTAATCCATCAGTTGTTTAGAATGCAAAAAAAACTGAATTTCGATGCAGATGAAGCTGAAGTGAAGCCGTCTGAGGATCCTGGTGGAGCACATTTATGGACTAAAGAGCGTTTTCATCAAAGAACAGAAAAAGTACACCTTTTCTGCTTAATTTTCATGCAATTGCGGCTCAATTTGAGTCATAAAACTACTTTTCTCAGCTCACATCGTGTCGTGGAAGCTGTGAACAGACCAGTTCACAATTATTTCATTAATCGATTGTTGCGATTAATCGATTCACTTGTTTGCAGCCCCAAAACCAAACAGAAACACATTTTAGATTTGCAGAAAGTTAACGATAAATGATCGCAATAAATTTGGATCCGACTACTTAAGCTCGGACACAACGACTTTGATGCAGTTTAATCGCAGCAAACCCTTTTCTGAACAAACCAAATTGTAAATAAAACATCAATAACTCACTGAAACTTAAAGAAGGAGATGCTAATTGTTAAAGCACGGCAAAAAAATAAGAAAAACTCACCCAATAATACAAAGTAAAGTCAAATGTGATAAATACTGAGCCCAAACGTATAAAAACATTGTTATAGAAATGGAAATATAACCTCAATAATCTTTTCCACTGACGCCTACTTTATAAACACAAGCAACAGTTCTTCTCTTACGTTAAACCAGCCGCTTCCCTGCGCACGTGTTTGCGGCCTCCATCGAAATCACAACACGCCGAGCTGAGTCACGCCAGCGACTTTACTCCGCTTGCACCGTCCCATTCCCCCCCGGGAGCAGCGCGAGGGGCTTATCTGCAAACGAGATGGTTGCACCGGAGCACGGGCGAAGCGAGCGGGGAGCGACTTCAAACGCAGAGCCGACTAAAAATACACCCGACGTTTCCGGCATCGGTGTGTGCGGAGGCTGCTCTGGCAACGATAAGGCCGGATGCCGGAGTGGCGGAGCTCGCTGGGTTTGTAATACCGCAGGAAACGGCACGATACCGGGCCTATTTCACGTCCAAAGTTAAAATCTCCTATTGTAATGTGTTATTTGGTTTAAATCGTGTCAGTAAAGCCAATGTAAGGTTAATTTTGGGCGGAGGAAGATTTGGATAATGGTTAAATGGCTGCACAATGTTGGAAAATATTGCAAATTGTGATACGTTATCGATATTATTGCAATATTTTAATGTACATTTTGATGCAACTACAAAGTTAATGCTTTAATTTACTGGTTAGGCTGTCAAAATGAAAATGAAACATGAACAAAATTCTAATTAGAAACATTACTTTTCTGTCAGAGTGAGAATCTGTGCGTTATTGCAATATTTTTTGTTTGTTTGTTTCGACATCGATTATTGTGTCAGGGAATATTGCGATATCGATATTTTTGCGATATGTTCCGCAGCCAAACTACCTGGGAATAGAACCCTGGATCTTTTTGTCGTGAGGCAGAAGTGTTAACCACCAGGCGGTCAATGTAAGTGCCCCAAAGACTAAAGAAACCAAGATTCAACTGAACTCAGAACTAAATCCAAACCAAAACTAAAACTGGACTCTTCACATTGGCACCAGGAGGAACTCAAATCTAATCCAGTTCTAAACCAGAATAAATCCAAAACAAGGTAGAAAAGGTTTGAATCTTGCCCAGTTTAAAATATATTTGACCTCCATTTAGACAAGCAGGTCAGATCTGTGGAGAGGCGAGCTTGTTCACAGCCAAGACCACACGCTTTGAAAATACTTTACAAAGACTTTTTGGTTCGGAATCATATTCAGCCGCTCCGATTTCCAAAGGGCGTGATTGACAGGCGGATTAACCAATCAGAGAAAGTTGGTTTGTGTCTAAACAAACATGGCGGCTTACGAGGAAATAACATAGCACTAAACTAAATAGGGAAATTAAGTTTTATGTTTTGTTCTGAATGGTCCGAAAATATTTGAGAGGAGACGTCTTCCACATCTGAGAGACACATGACACAAATAAGCGGTGGTGGTGGAACCGGTCCCCTATTGTCCAGACCCTTCTGCATTTGAACAAAACGCAACATGTTCACACTAAGAATGCGATTTTTTTACTGTAATTTTTAATAATAAAAACTAGGGTTGTCATAATCAAATTCAAATTTGAAGAGGCATTAACAAATCACGTAGACTGAAATTATTTGGTTAAGTTATGTCAAATAATAATAAAAAAGAGAAAGAAAAAGAAAAGACACTAGGTTTGGCCTCTACAAATTCTCAAATTCCTGTGATTCTTGTATTAGTTTAGCGTTCAGATTTCAATGGATGTGTTTACAAAGTGAACTTTGAATAGAATCCTTCTGTTACAACATAATTTGCGAATCGCGTTGTAATTGCAATGCTTGGCAGAAAATTTGAAATTAGATATTTTCCCCCAAATCACTCAGGCCTAATAAAAACATCCGCATTAGTGTGAATGCCAGAATGTGAAACACTCCAGGCAAAGCATGGATACAACCGCACCAGAAAAAGTTACATAAACTTTAAATAATACTGGTGAATCGCTGTGTGGAATTCAAAATCAAGGTGAACAAACGGACACTAAACCTATCAACTGCCTGAAGTGCGAGCGCAATAATAAAATTGCTTGTGTAATCAGTCAAGACTTGACATGTTTCATTTGAATAGTCATTTGGATGTCTTGTAATGTACCATCCTAAGAGCTTCTTGGAAGTGTGTTGGCTCGAGCACAAATAACACTTCCAACTTCCAACCTGCCAAAACCCTCCTGGATTCCTCGTGATGTAACAGCTCGGATCGAAAGGTGCACGTTTTCACATCCTCTGCTGTTGTAGTGAAGAACGTGGTTGTCATTGTAAATAATTCTTATGTTGTTTTTGCTGTTGTAAATAAGGTGGTTTGTTTTGTAAAGAAGGTGTTTGTTGCTGTAAACATTCTTATATTTTTGTTGCTGTTGTAAAAAAGGTTGCTGTAAAGAAGGTGGTTGTTTTAGTAAAAAGATGGTTGTTGTGGTAAAGACGGTTGTTGTTGTTGTTGTTGTTGTAAAGAAGGTTGTTGTTGTTGTTGTAAAGAAGGTTGTTGTTGTTGTAAAGAAGGTTGTGGTGGTTGTTGTTGAAGGTTGTTTTAGTAAAGATTCTTATACTGTTGTTGTTGTTGTTGTTGTTGCTGTAAAAAAAGGTTGTGGTAAAGAAGGTATTTTTTGTTGTAAAAAAGGTGGTTGTTGTGGTAAAGACGGTTGTTGTTGTTGTTGTAGTTAAGAAGGTGGTTGTTGTAAAGAAGGTGGTTGTAGTAAAGATTCTTATACTGTTGTTGTTGTTGTTGTTGTTGTTGTTGTTGTTGTTGTTGTTGTTGTAGTAGTAGTAAAGAATATGGTGGTTGTTGTAATAGTAAAAGGTAGTAGTAAAGAAGGTTGAAAACTAAGAATATGATTGTTGTTGTGAGAGTTGTTGCTGTCATTGTTGTAAAAAAGATGGATGTCATTTAAAAAAGGTTGTTGTTGTTGTTGTTGTTGTTGTTGTTGTTGAACTAATGAGGGTTATAGCTGTAGTTTCAAATGTTTTGTATGTATCTTCTGTATATATTTTACATGTTTTGGACTTTTTATTCTCCTGCTCTTCTTGTATTTTGCTCTTGAGATTTTCCCGACAAATTTGGCTTCTCTTATCTTCATATATTAATTCCACCTTTGAGCCTGAGAGATTTGACCTTTCGCTCCACTATCCTCCTGTTCAAACATCAAGCAAGTCAACGTCCGCGCGCTTCCCGAGGCCCTTCGTCACCGCTTCCTCTTCGCACTCGACTTTGCCAGAGGCCCCTGATCTGAAGCGTTGCCAGAGCTGTCCCCGTGTGTCGCGTCCTTACAGGGACGTTGGGCCCGTGCCAGCGTCGGGCTCCCCTCAATCTTATCTGCAGATTGGAAGCTCCTGGTTTCTGGAGCTGCAGCAGGTCTGGAGTCTGGCGCCTGGACACGGGCCAGATCTGCGTGGCCTCCGCTCAAAGACCTCGCTGTGGCCGCCTGGTCCTCGCTCGGAATGAAGGTCTACAGGGCTGAACACCGGAGAACACGTGATCCGTCTTCTTTGAATAAACGGTGACTCAACGTGTTCCCTCAAAAGTATTAGTCATCAAACGTAGTAATATGTCGTGTTGTTGCTGTACAAACATTTCAAACTCTTATTTCGATGCTATGGAATTGGCTCGTTTCTGATTTTGACACCACAATGATAATAAAACATGCTTTTTTTGGCCTTTTTATATTTTATCAGAACATATAGCAACCTACAAAGAACGAGCTGGACCAAGTAGTAAAGTAGAAAATAAGGGAGTGTCCATTGTTTTTTAAATGTGTCTATTTTTAAGTTGATTAAGTCCTTGGTTCTTTTATATATATAATATATTTCTTTATGTCATGTTGTGGTTTTATCCAAGTTCTACTAAAGATCATTCTAGAACTGGTCAGGAAAGGTTATGTTTATGTGATTTTATTATACTTTTTTGTTGCAGTACTTGCTCAAATTATTGTTTCAGTATTGATTAATATCTCATCATTTTCATAATTTGTAAAAAAATTAAGATGGTGATTTAGACATTAGGATTTGAAAAAAATGTGGCTAATGATTAAAAACAAATATGTGTTGATTCAGCCATAGCTGCCCACTGTTCTGTACTTGCTGTAGTGTCGTACATGTAGAGTTAAAAAATGGTCGTACTTCAAACGCACAGCTCTGTTGACTATAATACTTGGCGCCAAGGGCAAGAATAATCATGAATCATGAATAATCTGTTTATAGTTCAAATTCAACATTTCTCTTCATTTTTCTGACATTTTAACTCCAACTCTGAACAAATTACCATAAACTCTTTACACAACTGGCCCGGCGTCCAACTTGGCTCCGTCTTGTCGTTGTTGGAAGCTCTCAGTCCGGCCTCGGGCACTCTTCCTTTCTCCTTTGTTGTTGCGCACAGCTGTTTATAGGACTCCGTGGCCCACAATGCATCGCCTCTTGTGCTTCGTCCTCAGAAGTTCGACCCCCAAACTCCGGACCACACTCGCACACGGCGGCCGTCTTTGTGGTCAGTAGTTAATGATTCAGCCCCTGTGTTTTTTGGGGCTCTTTTGGTTCCGCTGCTGTGTGTTTATTGGGGCAGGAAGTGGTCGCCTCAGAATGGACAAAACTTCCAGGTCAGTGGGCGAGGGGTCAAAGGGCGCGGAGGGGTCGGAGTGGCAGTAAATCACGATGACTGGGCAGGTTTTTGATGGGGCGTCCGGACAACATGTGGACAGATGTTCGCGGCACGTGCGTGTGACGAATATATGAATGCTGATCATTGGTTTTTGACGAAAAACTATCAGGACATGTTTTGTGACTTCAATAGTTTGTTCTGAAATGTGAAGACGGTATAGTATGTTTGATCTGTTACATCATCAGACAAACAGACAAGCATTGTGAAGAAGATTGTTGATTATACTTGACATCACGGTGTAGTGCATTCTGGGGCCTTTTTAGACACACTCACAGTAATAATAAACAGATAGATACATAAACCAAAAGGAAATTTCCTAGTGGACCACTGCTTTCATACAGACAACGACGAAAAACCAGATCAAAATGCTCTTGTGCGAGGCCAGTCAGTTATTCAATCTGATCGACCAAGGTTTGTCTGTAGAACCTTTTTATCTAGACAAAACAGCAAAAACTCTTATATACCTGACCTGTTTCGTCGGTCTGACTCGTCATTTTACAGAATATTTACATAAAATAATCAAAAAGTAGACAAAATTAAGTTGCTTTTTAAACCGACGAGTACCCGTACGCACAAAACGGACGACAATAGTCACGACTGCTTCACTGACATTGACACATTTGACTTCAGAGCCGTTTTAGCCTCTCGTTCCTCGACTTGTTTGTCAGACATTTCTGGTCTGTTTTCCCCACATTTTGACTTCTCACTCCTCTCTCTTTCTGTCTTTGCCTAAGCGACGTTGACAGGCGTGACAGATCTGTGTTTTGGCTCCGCTGCGGCACTTTTGACTCGGCCCCAAAGCCCGCCCGCCCCCCGCACCCCGAGCACGTATTCCCATAAACACGCCCAGGCCTCGCTCTGCTCTCCGTCCGGGCTGGGGTTTTTTACGAGCGGGACCCTCTGTCTCTCTGTGGGACGAGAGGAGAGCAGCTGGAGGGTCGGGGCGAGTCGACACACGGTCATGGAGTGATTGGCACCCTCGAGCAAAACACGGGGTTGGATCTGGGACCGGTGAGTTCAGAAGGCTTCGTGATCTCATCCCTGTGACGATCTGCTGGCCAATTCAACTCAAACGCTGACTTTTCCCCGCCCACTCCTCCCACTGGTCAGCCTCTGTAAGGTTTTGACATTGATGATGAAAACATAGACGATATAATGACATTTTAACTCAAAGTAATAGTCATTTCTTCCTTCATATTACCATGTGGTCTTCAGTTCATTCAAAGACCATTCAGGAAAGAACACATTTTGGCCTTTTTGTATCAGCACTAATTTAAATACTTAGTTATTAGGGCTGTGCAATTCATCAAATTCGTCATTGCTATTCGTCAATGATTTTTACGTCTGTTTAATTTAGAGGTTTGAAGCCTTGGAGCAGAGATCCGAATTGTTCCTGTTATTGATTAGTATCCGTGTGTCTCGTTTTCTGACCAGCCTTCTAACAAATGTGAAAAACTTGTTCCTTTTTTGTTTTGTTGTTACATTGTTCCCTGTTGGTCGATTTAAGATCAGGATTCAGTCGTTTCTAATCGTCAATTATCAGCTCAGGTCGTTTTAAAGCAGACGTTCAGTCAGTAAAAGCATGAGGTTTGGAGCAGAGTTCAGACTTTGAATTGAAATGTTACTTGCAGTTTGCAGATAGCGTGCTGATATGGGAAAGAATCAATCTAAAAGTAATGTGTCCATCCCGGAGACACCTGTCATGCAGGCAATGTCAAATAAATATGGGAAAGAGTGTCTGGAATGCTATGTATGTGGTCTGTAATTTCTTTGGGATTTATTGTGTGAAGCACTTTGAATTGCCTTGTGTATGAAATGTGCTCTACAAATAAACTTGCTTTACTATTTTTTGCGTTATATGCTTCTGCTCAAGTGTGTTTATGTGGCAGAAATGGATATAGAAAGCATTTTGATTTGTTTTTCATTCAACCAAATCAAATCGAATTGAAAATATAGTCATACAAAGAGAAAATAAACCTGTCCCCCACCCCTTGTAACATCCTCACTGTCCATAACTCCTCATCCTCTCACAGGCGCACCCTCTCGACCTAAACCCTCCACCCTCAGCTTTGTGCCCCAGCCCCCATTGTCCTCCTCGGGGTTCGGGGCCCCCTGATCGCGCCCCCCGTTTGAGCGCCGTGGTCGTAGCTGTCAGTCTGTCTCTCTCCCCAGAGTCGGGAGAGCGGGCCGGCCCCCTCAAAGCCCTCTCCATGCGGGCCGCCTGTTTGGGCCGCAAACCCTTTGTGCGCTCGTAAATAAGATCACAGTCAAAATCCCGCCTGTGCCCCCGCAGTGTCCCGGCCCCGCTAATGCCGCTTTGGCAGCCGTTATCGATGAGCGCCCCTCCCAGAGCGACGAGGGGCCGGACGCACTGACGCAGGCCGTGTCCACAAACTAAGGATACTGATCCATAGTAAATATGGATCTAAACTAATGATACTGATCGATAGTAAATATGGATCTAAACTAGTGATACTGATCCATACTAAATGTGGATCTAAACTAGTGATACTGATCCATACTAAATATGGATCTAAACTAGTGATACTGATCCATACTAAATATGGATCTAAACTAGTGATACTGATCCATACTAAATGTGGATCTAAACTAGTGATACTGATCCATACTAAATATGGATCTAAACTAATGATTCTGATCCATACTAAATATGGATCTAAACTAATGATACTGAAAACATGGACCAACACTAGATATTTGATTTCAACACCTAAAAAAATAACTTGGGCTACAACGAACGACCATTTTGCTAATCGATTAGTCTACCGATTATTCTTTCGATTAACCGATTGGTTTTCATCAAATCAACTGAATTTACTCGTAATTTTTCTGGAATTCCAGCTCAATGAAACTTCCATACACTGACCCCACATGTGCTGTCGTGACACATATTCATGTGCAATTACTGTCGTGATCACATGCAATGGTATTTATGTATTTATTTATTTATTTGTCTATGGGAGTTTTTATTTATTTATAGGAGATCTTCTACTGAAAGTGTTTTTCAGACTTCCTATAAGTGATCTGTTCTTCTGTATCTACCTCTGTATCTACCTGCGTTGCACCAATGAAATTTCCCCATGTGGGACAATAAAGGAATATCTTATCTTTTCAAACAGAAGCAATCGACTCTCAGAAATACACATTTACATTGAACTACAGCCTTCCTGCTTCCTTTAATCCACGTTTGGCTCAAAGCCCATCGACCGCGGACCACGTCTTCATTTACGTGTTGTTGTTTGCCTCGTTCAGTTCGTTCCGCTGTGTTAGTACGACAAGTTCGTCTCAAAACCATCCGAGAAGCTTTACCTTCGCCCGACTGAATTTGTGTCTTTATTAAACCACGACTTCACTCCTAGTTTAAAACTCCATAAAGCATCGCTCCATTGGATTGTCCGCGCTGCAGACTTTTCCATTTTGTTCCACGAAGCCATAAATGTCAGACTCGAGTTTCCAGCATCTGTACAAAAACGTCGGTGGCGCTCAGGTCACGTCCTCCTGCGCAGGACGGCCGTTTCTTTTCGACAGATCAACTCAACGGCCTTCGAACGAGTTTTGATGATTTACGCTGGAGCTTTCGTTCTGATGCGTTTTCAGCTGTGTTCGTCCCGACAGAGAAGAGAATAAAGAAGATGAATGCGCAGACATGAGGTCACCGCGGCTTGGCTCGAGGGTCTCGTCTGCGGTTTAGCCGTACACTCTTAAAAAAAAAAAAGTTACTAGTTACTCAATTCATTTGTTAGTTTTGACTTTGTGGATTTGGATTGTGCAGTTCATTCCCAGAAAAGTCAGTCTACACATGTCCATTTTAATTTATTTTAATTTATTTTAATTTATTTTATTTATTTATTTTATTTATTTTATTTATTTTATTTATTTTATTTATTTTATTTATTTTATTTATTTTATTTATTTTATTTATTTTATTTTCCATTTTTTTATTTTATTTTACATTTTAAAAAAACATTTTTTTTATAAATTTCATTTCAGAGTTGTGAGTGAGTCCAGAGCTTTTGTCCAGAGTGTGTCCAGAGTGAGTCCAGAGCTTTTGTCCAGAGTGAGTCCAGAGTGAGTCCAGAGCTTTTGTCCAGAGTGAGTCCAGAGCTTTTGTCCAGAGTGAGTCCAGAGCTTTTGTCCAGAGTGAGTCCCAGAGCTTTTGTCCAGAGTGAGTCCAGAGCTTTTGTCCAGAGTGAGTCCAGAGTGAGTCCCAGAGCTTTTGTCCAGAGTGAGTCCAGAGCTTTTGTCCAGAGTGAGTCCAGAGTGAGTCCCAGAGCTTTTGTCCAGAGTGTGTCCAGAGCTTTTGTCCAGAGTGAGTCCAGAGCTTTTGTCCAGAGTGAGTCCAGAGCTTTTGTCCAGAGTGAGTCCAGAGCTTTTGTCCAGAGTGAGTCCCAGAGCTTTTGTCCAGAGTGAGTCCAGAGCTTTTGTCCAGAGTGTGTCCAGAGCTTTTGTCCAGAGTGAGTCCAGAGCTTTTGTCCAGAGTGAGTCCAGAGCTTTTGTCCAGAGTGAGTCCCAGAGCTTTTGTCCAGAGTGAGTCCAGAGCTTTTGTCCAGAGTGTGTCCAGAGCTTTTGTCCAGAGTGAGTCCAGAGCTTTTGTCCAGAGTGAGTCCAGAGCTTTTGTCCAGAGTGAGTCCAGAGCTTTTGTCCAGAGTGAGTCCCAGAGCTTTTGTCCTGAGTGAGTCCAGAGCTTTTGTCCAGAGTGAGTCCAGAGCTTTTGTCCAGAGTGTGTCCAGAACTTTTGTCCAGAGTGAGTCCAGAGCTTTTGTCCAGAGTGAGTCCAGAGTGAGTCCCAGAGCTTTTGTCCAGAGTGAGTCCAGAGCTTTTGTCCAGAGTGTGTCCAGAGCTTTTGTCCAGAGTGAGTCCAGAGCTTTTGTCCAGAGTGAGTCCAGAGCTTTTGTCCAGAGTGAGTCCCAGAGCTTTTGTCCAGAGTGAGTCCAGAGCTTTTGTCCAGAGTGAGTCCAGAGTGAGTCCCAGAGCTTTTGTCCAGAGTGAGTCCAGAGCTTTTGTCCAGAGTGAGTCCAGAGCTTTTGTCCAGAGTGAGTCCAGAGTGAGTCCCAGAGCTTTTGTCCAGAGTGAGTCCAGAGCTTTTGTCCAGAGTGATCCCAGAGCTTTTGTCCAGAGTGAGTCCAGAGCTTTTGTCCAGAGTGAGTCCAGAGCTTTTGTCCAGAGTGTGTCCAGAGCTTTTGTCCAGAGTGAGTCCAGAGCTTTTGTCCAGAGTGAGTCCAGAGCTTTTGTCCAGAGCTTTTGTCCAGAGTGAGTCCAGAGCTTTTTTCCAGAGTGTGTCCAGAGCTTTTGTCCAGAGTGAGTCCAGAGCTTTTGTCCAGAGTGAGTCCAGAGCTTTTGTCCAGAGTGAGTCCAGAGCTTTTGTCCAGAGTGAGTCCCAGAGCTTTTGTCCAGAGTGAGTCCAGAGCTTTTGTCCAGAGTGAGTCCAGAGCTTTTGTCCAGAGTGAGTCCAGAGTGAGTCCCAGAGCTTTTGTCCAGAGTGAGTCCCAGAGCTTTTGTCCAGAGTGACTCCAGAGCTTTTGTCCAGAGTGAGTCCCAGAGCTTTTGTCCAGAGTGAGTCCAGAAATTTTGTCCAGAGTGAGTCCAGAGCTTTTGTCCAGAGTGAGTCCAGAGTGAGTCCCAGAGCTTTTGTCCAGAGTGAGTCCAGAGCTTTTGTCCAGAGTGAGTCCAGAGCTTTTGTCCAGAGTGAGTACCAGAGCTTTTGTCCAGAGTGAGTCCAGAGCTTTTGTCCAGTGTGTCCAGAGCTTTTGTCCAGACTGAGTCCAGAGTGAGTCCAGAGCTTTTGTCCAGAGTGAGTCCCAGAGCTTTTGTCCAGAGTGTGTCCAGAGCTTTTGTCCAGAGTGTGTCCAGAGCTTTTGTCCAGAGTGAGTCCAGAGTGAGTCCCAGAGCTTTTGTCCAGAGTGAGTCCAGAGCCTTTGTCCAGAGTGAGTCCAGAGTGAGTCCCAGAGCTTTTGTCCAGAGTGTGTCCAGAGCTTTTGTCCAGAGTGAGTCCAGAGCTTTTGTCCAGAGTGAGTCCAGAGCTTTTGTCCAGAGTGAGTCCAGAGCTTTTGTCCAGAGTGAGTCCAGAGCTTTTGTCCAGAGTGAGTCCAGAGCTTTTGTCCAGAGTGAGTCCCAGAGCTTTTGTCCAGAGTGAGTCCAGAGCTTTTGTCCAGAGTGAGTCCAGAGCTTTTGTCCAGAGTGAGTCCAGAGTGAGTCCCAGAGCTTTTGTCCAGAGTGAGTCCAGAGCTTTTGTCCAGAGTGAGTCCAGCGCTTTTGTCCAGAGTGAGTCCCAGAGCTTTTGTCCAGAGTGAGTCCAGAGCTTTTGTCCAGAGTGTGTCCAGAGCTTTTGTCCAGAGTGAGTCCAGAGTGAGTCCAGAGCTTTTGTCCAGAGTGAGTCCCAGAGCTTTTGTCCAGAGTGAGTCCAGAGTGAGTCCCAGAGCTTTTGTCCAGAGTGAGTCCAGAGCTTTTGTCCAGAGTGAGTCCAGAGTGAGTCCCAGAGCTTTTGTCCAGAGTGTGTCCAGAGCTTTTGTCCAGAGTGAGTCCAGAGCTTTTGTCCAAAGTGTGTCCAGAGCTTTTGTCCAGAGTGAGTCCAGAGCTTTTGTCCAGAGCTTTTGTCCAGAGTGAGTCCAGAGCTTTTGTCCAGAGTGAGTCCAGAGCTTTTGTCCAGAGTGTGTCCAGAGCTTTTGTCCAGAGTGAGTCCAGAGCTTTTGTCCAGAGTGAGTCCAGAGCTTTTGTCCAGAGTGAGTCCAGAGCTTTTGTCCAGAGTGAGTCCCAGAGCTTTTGTCCAGAGTGAGTCCAGAGCTTTTGTCCAGAGTGAGTCCAGAGCTTTTGTCCAGAGTGAGTCCAGAGTGCGTCCCAGAGCTTTTGTCCAGAGTGAGTCCCAGAGCTTTTGTCCAGAGTGAGTCCCAGAGCTTTTGTCCAGAGTGAGTCCAGAGCTTTTGTCCAGAGTGAGTCCCAGAGCTTTTGTCCAGAGTGAGTCCAGAGCTTTTGTCCAGAGTGAGTCCCAGAGCTTTTGTCCAGAGTGAGTCCAGAGCTTTTGTCCAGAGTGAGTCCAGAGCTTTTGTCCAGAGTGAGTCCAGAGTGCGTCCCAGAGCTTTTGTCCAGAGTGAGTCCCAGAGCTTTTGTCCAGAGTGAGTCCCAGAGCTTTTGTCCAGAGTGAGTCCAGAGCTTTTGTCCAGAGTGAGTCCCAGAGCTTTTGTCCAGAGTGAGTCCAGAGCTTTTGTCCAGAGTGAGTCCCAGAGCTTTTGTCCAGAGTGAGTCCAGAGCTTTTGTCCAGAGTGAGTCCAGAGCTTTTGTCCAGAGTGAGTCCAGAGCTTTTGTCCAGAGTGAGTCCCAGAGCTTTTGTCCAGAGTGAGTCCAGAGCTTTTGTCCAGAGTGAGTCCAGAGCTTTTGTCCAGAGTGAGTCCAGAGCTTTTGTCCAGAGTGAGTCCAGAGCTTTTGTCCAGAGTGAGTCCAGAGCTTTTGTCCAGAGTGAGTCCCAGAGCTTTTGTCCAGAGTGAGTCCAGAGCTTTTGTCCAGAGTGAGTCCATGTTGTGGAGCAGAAGCTGGAATTGTACCCGTCTCACTTGGCACACAAAGTAATAGCCAGTCTTGAGATCGAAGAGAAACTGTCCAATGGAAAGTACAACACACGGACATCGCAACTGCATCTGAAAAAACGACATGTAACGTAAAGGAGAAAAGTCGAAGGAGAAAAGTCGAAGGAGAAAAGTCGAAGGAGAAAGGTCGAAGGAGAAAGGTCGAAGGAGAAAAGTCGAAGGAGAAAAGTCGAAGGAGAAAAGTCGAAGGAGAAAAGTCGAAGGAGAAAAGTCGAAGGAGAAAAGTCGAAGGAGAAAGGTCGAAGGAGAAAGGTCGAAGGAGAAAGGTCGAAGGAGAAAAGTCGAAGGAGAAAGGTCGAAGGAGAAAAGTCGAAGGAGAAAAGTCGAAGGAGAAAAGTCGAAGGAGAAAAGTCGAAGGAGAAAGGTCGAAGGAGAAAGGTCGAAGGAGAAAGGTCGAAGGAGAAAAGTCGAAGGAGAAAGGTCGAAGGAGAAAGGTAGAAGGAGAAAGGTCGAAGTAGGCTGGCTTTAGTTGTAAAAAGTGCGTGTTATTTAAAATAAGTAAAAGTTGGTGCACTCGGTCCATTCACAGCTCTTTCTCTCGCTCTCGAGAGTCACTTTATCATCTGAGAGACTTCAGTGCATCTTTTGTCTTCTGTTTATTCTAAAGCCAGATTTTCTCTCTTTTGGCTGAAGAAACAACAATATATTCCTCTCATTACTGTGGAAAAGTACTAATGTGGTCAACAACTGGGACATGTCCTACAAACAACTGGGACCAAGCAATGGTTTTGGATACATCTGCTGGGACATGGGACACAGGGCTCAAAACTGGGACTGGATATGGGGGCGTCTGGTCACCCTAGCTTTAGTTACTAAACCAAGACTAAACCAGGACTAAACCAGGACTAAACCAGGCCGAAACTAGGACTAAACCAGGACTAAACCAGGTCTAAACCAGGACTAAACCAGGACTAAACCAAGACCAAACCAAGACTAAACCAGGACTAAACCAGGACTAAACCAAGACTAAACCGAGGGTTGAAAAGGACAAAACCTGGAAACCCAGAACGGGCTCCTTAATGACCACAATCTTCTCTTCTACTCGACGCGATTTAACTTGCACTTCCGTCCGTCACCTCCTCCTCCTCTTCCTCCTCTTCCTCCTCGGCCCGTGTGGTGGTGAGCTTCTCCTTCCCGTCACCTCCTCCTCTTCCTCCTCCTCCTCCTCCTCCTCTTCCTCCTCTTCTTCCTCCTCTTCCTCCTCGGCCCGTGTGGTGGTGAGCGTCTCCTTCCCGTCACCTCCTCCTCTTCCTCCTCCTCCTCCTCCTCTTCCTCCTCTTCTTCCTCCTCTTCCTCCTCGGCCCGTGTGGTGGTGAGCGTCTCCTTCCCGTCACCTCCTCCTCTTCCTCCTCCTCCTCCTCCTCCTCTTCCTCCTCCTCCACCTCCTCGGCCCGTGTGTCCCCTCAGCGCCTCCTCTGCTCCGACAGCGCACACTGAGTTGGAGGTCCTATAGCCCGCTTTAGTGGAGGTTCTTTTTGTGTCGGTCCGGACCCCCGCAGAGCCCCGTGAAAGCCGCTATAGGCAGACGGGGCTTGTGGGAAATCCACTGGAAACAATAATAAGTCAATAGAAAAGCATTACTAAAGCTTAAACGTTTATGCTTCGTTAAACTCCGTTGTGGCTTTTAGTGTTTAGTACTCTTTTGTTCCCTTGTGGTCAAATAGATGTCGTTATGAACAGTGTAATGATTAGTTTAGAGGAAATGTGGCGATGATAGAGGTGGGCAATTTATTAAATATTAAATATATTAGGCGTGCACAACTTTAATATTGTGTGAGATTAAACGGGACGAAACAATGGACTAAACCAGGACTAAAACAAGACTAAAGCATGACGAAACAATTGACTAAACCAGGACTAAAACTGGGACTAAAAGAGGGACTAAAACAGGACTAAAGCAAGACTAAAGCATGACAAAACAATGTACTAAAACAGGGACTGAAACAGGACTAAACCAGGACTAAAACTAGACTTTACCAGAGACAAAAGCTGGGCTAATACTGGACAAAACAAGGGACAAACCCAGGACAAAACCAGGTCAAAACCAGGATTAAAACAGGGATAGAACAAGGACTAAAACGGGATTAAAGCATGGACAAAATCAGGTCAAAACCAGAACTAAACCAGGGACCAAACCAGGACTAAACGGGACTCCACAAAAAAAAAAACTCCACTAATTTGTTTAAAGACATGTTTTAAGACCTTTGTGTCAGTATCGCCCACGTCTAACATTGAGTAATTCAAAGTGCTTCACAGAACAAGAAAAACATGCTGTAAAAATAAATCATTATTGTAAAATCTGCCCCGTTAAACTTGGCACAGCGACGCGTATGTGTCCATGAAGTCGACATAAAAAACAAAAACAAAACGGACATAATGAAGGACTTTCAAGTGTTGCCTCAATCTTTTCCGCTCCAAATTGGCACTTAGCACAAACTTAACCCCCATGTCCTCTTTCTAATTGGACAAAGCGGCTTTAGCATCTGAGTAAAAAACGGCCCATCCCAAACTCACTTGCACCGCGCAGGTGTTCGAGGGCCCTTCACTCAGAATAACACGTCCTGGATTAAGCAAATGAAAGCCTTTTATGTGTGCTGGCCGGGCTGGGAGCAATTAGCTTGTTATAGCGCACTCCTTTTGCCACGCCCACTGCTCTCTCGGCCCGGCGGAGGCACATGTCCAGTATCAGAGAGGTCTATCCCATAACAGCGGCTCTGGGTACCTCAAAAAGCCCAATTTGTTTACTCCAGAAGGGGATTACGGGACGGGGAGAAGGCGAGAAGAGGGGGCGGCGGCGGTGGAAATGCATCTAACAGGGAAAGGGGGCCCCCGCATTTTTGAAAAGGGCTTTAATTACTGCAGCTACTCCTCCAGAAAAACACCTCCAAAGACTGAGGCACAATGAAGCGGCGGCGTTGGTGCAGGGGCAGTGAACGCGGCGCCGTGTGACAGATACCGGCTGTGGGAGGACGACGCAAACCTCCCCCAAAATACTCCTCCTGTCGTGGGGGTTTTCCCTGCAGTTGTTCAGTAACTAAGGCTTGGTTTGGTCCCGGTTGAGGTCCAATGAAGACTTTGTTTGGTCCAGTTCCAGTCCTGGTTACGGCCGAGGTTACACTTGATGTTATTTGGTCCTAAATTGAGCACATTTGAAGACTTTGTTTGGTCCAGTTCTGGTCTAGTTTGGGTCAGGCGTGATTTAAGTTAGTTTTTTATAGTTCTTTTTGAAGTTTTTAAAGACGCGTACAACAAGTAAGTGTAAGTAATGATTAACTATGGAAGGAAAAAGGTCATCCAAAGGTTCAGCCCTGTCAGGCTGTTAAAATGTTAAAGAAGGACAACGTTAGAGTAATGGTCTTTTACATTTCGGTTCACAGCAAAATGGTGGATACAAGTTCCCAATAATGTTTAAATGAATAATACAGCCTGTTTAATGTGTCGAGAAGAGTCCATTTTGGCTCCGAATAGTGTTGGAAAACCGCCTGTCCTCAGTAATTATATCACACTTTGATCCAAAATGTTCCAAATGTTATTTTTAAATGCCGATGCGTCAGGAAACTTTCTGGATATGTGACAGAGCCAGGGATAATTACATTTCTTGGATTTTGACCCTTTTTACCCACTGTAAAGTTGCTCTTTCCAAATTTTAATTGCATTATATTTAATGTCAAGGAGCAAAATCCCCCTCGTTATAGTTATTTAAAGCCAGTTCTATTTATGTTGAGCCGACATGTTTAGCGAAAATAAATATATATTATATTTCTAATGCATTTAACACCAACCAAATCCAATACATACATTTAAAAAGTTGGTAAATAATACGAGAATCTCATGCATTTGTATTTGTAGAACAGAGTTTCTACAGAATATTTATCACTTATTTCTTATTTACTTATTTCAGTCGTAACATTAATATTGTGATTTCATCCACACAGAGGATGGATTTCGACAGTGTAAGAAATCCAACCTGGGACCCTCTGACTGTGAGGCCAAAGCACCAACCAAACGTCCTCCTTCTCTACATGTGATCTTGTAACTTTAGAGCTTGTGCCTTCTCTGAATAAACGTCTCTCTTTTCTGATGTTGTGTGGAATTAACAGTCGCTTCCTCCACTGAGGTTTTAATCAAAATCTTGAGTCTCATTTCCAAACTGCTAATGGGATTTTGAGGTGTGGGAGCAGAGCCTTTGTCCCAAAAGAGGACAGAACATTTTAGGGAAAAAAGTTGAAGAAATTGAAGATATGAGTTGAAGAAATTGTTTTATGTTGTTGTTTTATGTAAAAATATATGTATACATCCAGTTATTAACCAAATCATGCTAATAATTTGATACTTTACTAATATTATAACATAAAATATTAAGTAAATCCAACAAAAACGTGTTCATAAAGGAATTAGTTCAGGTTTAACTGTCAGAGAAGTGTGTAAAATCTGTCAAATGAATCACAAAAGTGCAGAAATATTGACCCTTATTTGAAAGTTTACAACATACTTTTTGTAGCAATTTTTACTACAAACAATATTCAAATTTTGCACATCTTCAAAACAACATTCACGATATTCCTCTTATTCCGATATATTGCCGACTTCTACACTCAGATTGCAATTTTAAATCCCCAGTTTGTGTCATATTTTCTGAAACTTGGACTGGTTTCGTACCGTCGTAGGTCGTCGGAGCTCATCTCTTGTTTGTATTCTCGGGCGGCGGCGGCCGCTCTCTTCAGACGACTGCCCTGGACAATCACTGACCGGAGCAGCTTTAATCATTACACAGACGCTGCCCTCGCTCACATCCACAGCTCGCTCGCTCTGTCTGGGACCGTGTTTGCCTTCGGTCAGCAAAACCTTAGCGTAACTTCAGTCGTAGAAATGTTTAGACGCGACGGACCTGAAATTGTTTTGTCTGACAGAAGTGTTTATAACCTGACCTTTTGATTCAAGTTAGTGAGAAAAGAAACGTCCTGTTGATGGATAAAGTTGTCTCAAAACAGATGTACCGCTGGCTTAAAACGTGACCATAACCCAAATGTTGTGATATCGTCCCACCATAATATGTGAAATGACTGATTCCTTTGCTTAAATGTATTGTTTTGTTGCAGCAAAAGCTACAGAAACAAAGGGAACTACATAGACCATGATGCTTTGCTCCATTTCAGTGCAGCTACCATGAATACAGAAGTTATTTAACACTTTTATCTCTTAAGTCTTTGTGTTATGACAGTAATTATTCGCACAAAAGGCTTGTCAAGCGTTTAAAAAGTATAATTTCTAGAGATTCGTATCGTGATTTGGGTATCGCTATGTTTGTTTCTCTTTGCACTTTATTTAACGCACTTTAAATTAGGGCTGGGCAAAACGGTGATTAAAGTGCCATTTCGTTAAAATCAACATATCGTGATTCAGTCATTTTTCTCTCCCTTTAACGTGCGTAAAATATGTTTGGAAATGTCTTTGTTGAGCCACAAAAGGGCAAAAATATCGTTCTAAGGTCATTTCAACATTTTAGACAACACACTTAATATTATAACTTTCCGTTTTTGATACATCTCCCGCCTGTACCTGTATCGTGATAAAATTATTATGTACATTTTTGGGCATATCACCCAGTCCTACTTTAAATCAACATTATTGTCAAATGCATAGTAAAAAGTGAATAAGTACTTGCTCATATAAACATATATGTCAATCTTTTAGTCATATCTTCATTGCACTTCTGGTTAGATGCTAAACTGTGCTTGTACAAGAATTATTATGGCAATAAAGTTGAATCTAATCTAATTGTATCTTGTTGCAGTCCGTCTAGTTTCATCGTAAAGTCTGTTTTCATTATTGTTCCAACTCCAGCTCAGATCCAACTCTTGATTTGCAGTATATTGGATCGCTGCTTTTTAAGTTCAACAACTCAGAGTGTTTAAGGAACAAACACTCTGTCAGTGTCAAAGTGTTGTGTCTGTATTGCAGCAGAACTTTTGTCTTTGTGTTCTGAGAAGTGAACGAGAGCAGAGGATGTTACTTTGAATGGCGGTCGGCAGCACAACTGAAAAGGTGCATGTACCGCCACCTACTGTAGTTATATTTCTTCAAAGCTTGTGTTTTATGCCACGACGCCTTCTCGAATTGAGCTGGGTTTAGTAACTTCTTATTAGTTTATCTTACATAGATGTTGTGTTTTCCCCATCATTAGTGTTTATAAATGTATGGAGCTAGGCAAGCGGGTAACTGGTCCCTCTACAATTCAAACAGGACCACCAAAAACATACCTGGAGTCGTATTTAGCTTCATTCATGCTCTTTCATCTTGTTTTTGAGCCTCACAAATCACACCATTTCAATTTACCCATGCGTGTTTTTGCGTCTCGGGTAAAATCCAAACTTCTTCTGCAACGTGTTTTCAGTCCACTTCCCACGATCGGACCAGTTCTGCCTTCCAACTGTGTTCACAACCATCGCTCTGTTAGCATAGCCGTCACGTCGCCTTGCAAGGGCATCGTTTATTCATTTTTGCTAGTGTTTATTCGTACTCTGCTCCAACGCCTAGATACTTCCTTGGAAACGGAGGTGTGTTTTCCAAATATAGCTGTTATTTGAAGTTAGAAAATGTGAAATAATAATTAGTAAGATTTGGTGATTAAGTTTTGATTCCCACAGTCTGTACACAGTCGTAGCATATGGACGAAACGATACAGCGATGAAAAATATATGTAGCGTGTGTCCTGATGGAAGGAGATGAATCTGATTAGTCTTTAATCAAAGTGTGGATATTCTCTCTGCAGTCGGTAGCTCTCAAATCTTTCTGCTGCATCTGGCCTTTTTAAGATGTATTTATTTTCTTGTGACAAAATGGCTCGTTGTCAAAGTTAAAGGCGTTTATGTAGCCAAAAACTGCAGTCAGCGTTATATTTTAAAAGTATGAAGAATAACAAATCATATGCACAGTGGGGGCAGGTGGACTCGTGCGGGAAAGGAGCCAGAACCAGTCCAAGTTAGACGCTTTCATTAGCGTTTATGTCATTATTATTGTGTTATTAATGTTGCACAAAGCAAAATAGTATCATAAATGTCCTTAGGGTAGACCATGAAACGGGAAATACAGCAAAATATGGGACCTTTAAATGTCAAATTGCAGCAAAATAATGGTTTTCTCTCGCCAAGTAATCTGTGTATTGTCTACAACATCTGAGATGCTCATACACAGAACTGCATGCTAAAAGAAAGAATACAATCATTAAAATACGATGGGATAAAACGCTTGATCTCAATGTAGAACTTCTATAGGGATGGGTGATAATAGCTCCAATATCGGTATTGGTGATATCAGAGACTTTTCCCGGTCTGTGTGTGTCCAAGTGTCACTCCCAGTTTGTCCTCAGAGCGTCTGATTGGTCTCTTTTAGAAAAGGCTGAACGTCTGTATGTTTACACAATCATGCGACCGATGATTTTATATCACAAATAAAACACTTTGTAATAAAGGAAAGTTGATTTGTGAACTGAACATTTGTGTTTTTTGCTATGGATTTCAAAACTACTAAAAACTAAAACTAATACTAAATCCACATTTATTTATCTATACACCACTATATTTTATATTATGCCTTATTTTTTAAACATGCTCTTGAGAACCTTTACTTTGCCATCTCATGTTTTAGATTAAGAAAAACAAACAAAAAAATATTTACATTACATTTGGATCTCTGCTGTTTCTGAGTTTTGGTATCACCTACTGGCTGCAGAGGGAATTACAACAGGCTCACGTAGTTGTACTAATTGGGATTACATGGGAGAAATACACAGAATGAGTCTGATGATGATTTATGGACTTAAAAAACAGCAGAAAAGATTCTCAGAGCCACATCAGAGATCGAGAACACGTCAGTTATCGAGGAGATTCAGAACAGGGTGTTTTTCACGCTCAGAGGAGGACTTTCTCACCAGGATTACTCAAACTAGAGTGAATGAAGTTAAATGTGTGTTTTCTCTGAGGGAACAATGTTTGGACTTGGTTAAAAGCTCAGAATACTTACATTCTGCGTAATATGTGTCCTTTAGAATTTGGCTAGCTTCTTATTGTGTTCACTTGGATGAAAACATTGCTTATGCTGTCGCGCTGATGCATCTGCGCGCCAGTGTAAGGACACAGATTGATGCCAATGTTAAACAAATTGGACACCTGCTTAGAAATATTGAGCACCCGTTGGCCGTATATCAACATTTTAACCAAAAAACCCATCAAATTTCACCCACAATATCAGTCTTTGCCTCAGACTTTTGACAAGCATCCAGATTCCCTCACTCCACAAAATGAGGGTGATATTTCAGGACATTACCGCGCTCTGTGAGGGTCATATCTTTCATTTAGACGGAGCAGTTTGGCCGGGCTTTGACAGACAGGGCTTATGGGAACACCTGCCCACCCACACACGGACACACTGATCCATATTTTAAAATGAAGGTGAAAGAACGTCCCCCCCTGGTCCCCACATGCCCCCGTTATGAACTGCTTTGTTTTGTGGGGAAGGCCATTCATTTCACATTGTGCACACATTTTGGCCATTACTCGTAACGTTTTAACCTACTGTTGTTGTTTGTTTTCTTGTTTTACTGTTTGATGGGGCATACGTCAAACCATTTTCTTAGGATTAAGTTTCTCTTAGAATTCATGGATTGCTTTGTTACCCATTTCTGACTTGAAATAATCGCTTTATCATTTGCACTTGCTGTAAGTTCACAAGAAATGAATAGAAATTGTTTTATGACATATTTTGAATGTATTGTCATTATATTGCATTGGGTGAGCTGTTAGATGGCTGATGATTTTGTGATACTAAATTTGGTGACATCCTTTTTTCTATCGTTTGCTATTAATATTCATGGGCCAAAGTGACTAATCTTGCTAATCTCTTTGCTGCGCTTTGGGCTGTTTCCACAAAAAGTCTCAAAACAAAGGATTCTTTCTTTTCTCTAACATCCCCAAAAACCCCGTTTGTCCAGAAATGTATGACCGCGGTCAGGAGGGACCAGTGGATTTACAGAAATGACTCCAGACTGAGCTGTTTGTTTCAGGTCGTTAGCAGCTAATGCTAATGTTAGCTCAGACATTATTGCGTGGCTATGCTAATAAACATTAACCTACCTCCTGACAGTTTTAACAAGCCTAATTTCCAACTGTCCGGGTGTTATATTTCAGGATCAGACACAAAGTCTGTGCTCTTGAAAGCTTTGAAGGTTTGTCCGGTGCAGAGGGGACGAGGAAGAGCAGATGGAAATGTACCCAAACTTTGTCTTTCGCCGCTGTAGCTAAGGATCAAAGCCCAGAACTTCTGTCATCTTCAAGTCTCAACCCTTTTCATTTTCTGTTTTCTGTTCTGTTTTTCATGGCTATCGAACAGCGGTGAGGCAACAGCATGTGGTGATGTGTTTTTCATGCTTCTTTCTGAACATTTTTACAGATCTAAACTACAGGGTTTTGCAGTTTTTATGCAGAATAAAACAGGACATTTTGTTGTTTGAGGAGGAAATGATCACATTTCATAAACTACTGCATTTGTGCCCATAACAATTTTGATTCAATTTGTATTAATTGCGCTGCCCTTCATCACACTGGCTTTAAAAAGATGCGTGAAATGTAAAGATTTCCAAATAATTAAGTTTGTCCTGGTTTGTCCTGGTTTGTCCTGGTTTGATCCTGGTTTAGTCCTGGTTTAGTCCGGGTCTAGGCTGATTTGGGCTCAGTTTTAGTCGTGGTCTAGTCACAATTTCGCCCCAGTTTTGAAATATTAACCATCTATTTTCTGTTCTTAAGTAAGTATTTTTACATCTTGCACAAAACTCTGCTGTCTGTTAAACCAACGCACTAATGCCTAATGATCCGCCGCGTAAGAAGCATCTTTAGAGTTTTATTCTGCCATTACCAAACCTCAGCGGCTCTGCTTTCATCCACAGTAATCCAATCATCATGGGAGTCGTGTGGGTCCCGGGACGTAACTTTAATATCACTGTTTCCTGTTTTAGAAATTCATAACGGGCGAATCAGCTTGTAACGTAATCAAGCTTAATGCGGCCCGTGGCGTTTGGGATATGAAGACATTAATCAAACAGGACCCCTGCCTCTGCACTGTTGTCTGAGGCTGATGGGCCTGCGCCATCGGGTCACGGACGGATATAAGCAGAGCAGCCATTTTGTCATTTATATATCATATTTAGAATGCGTACTGACACACATTATGCAGTGGTTGTGTTGTTGTTGACCTGTAAACGTGCTCTCGAGGCTGAATAACGTCTGTTGAAAACCACACATGATTTTCTCCTGGTCAGGCCTTCCCTCGTCCAGATTTAGTGTTTGCACAGAAGGATTTGTCACAAAATCTAGCTTGCCCCGACATGCTAATATCAGGACACAGTTACTACTTTTTATCTTTTACATTGTTGCTTTTAGCCACTATTTATTGTTTTAGATGAGTTATAAATTTACTGTTAGAGTTTTGTTTTTACCGTTTTGTCTTATTGTATTGTATTGTACTCGAGCAAGTGTATTTAATGTTTTGTGTGCAGCAGTTTGGAATCGTTTCAGTTTATAAAATGTGTGGATTGGATTGAACGCGTTTTATTACATAATAGCAATAATTTTATCTATATAGTGCTTTTCAGGACACTCAGACGCTTCACAAAACGGTCAATTAAAGAATTAAAGAAAGATAATCAAACAAGTTGTACCGAAAAGATAAAAGCAACAGAAAATGAATTTAAAAGAGCGAAAGCCGTTCTGAACAGGTGGGTCTTATTTGATGGTTTTATTTGACTCGTTTAGTGATGATTTATGGACTGAGCTTTTCCTTTGACGTCACAAATCTGGCAAATTTGAAACTGAGTGTTTTTGTGAGGCTCACGGAAGGAGCAGAGAACAGGACCTTGTAAACAATGACTGAAGCAAAAGACAAACTCCAGGTGTGTTTTTGACAAGGGAACAAAATTATGATGTGGTTAAAAGCTACAAAAGCTACATTTTTTGCATAATATGTGTCCTTTAAAGCACGTTTTACCTTGTAATGTTTGATTTAAGATCGTTATGGAAACAGGAGGCCTCTTGGAGATGACCAAAGCAGAGATTTCTTCTTGTAGCATGAAGCAGCGGCTCACAAAGTCGTCTTTAACACTGCTACAGAAGCGCTAACCTTGAATCGCTCTGGTGTTTTTCTTTTGCTGTTGCGTAAGCCTGTTTGGATTGAGCCGGAGTAATATTTTGACATGCTCCTAAGCAGATAATTCTTATGTGCACCATAGCAACAAAACCAGTTAGCGACGGTCTATAATTAGCCTCAGTGAAGCAGCACTTCTTCAACCTACACAACGTGAGAAGGCTGCACTTTTCCTAAATCCACGTATCTTTATTTAAAACAGGGCTGCGACTAACCAAGTCAAATGACTGTTTCACACGTTATCGACCACGTGAACGCTGAATTACGACGTTTGAATCCGCTTCTGGACAGAGAATATATATATATATATATATATATATATATATATATATATATATATATATATATATATATATATATATATATATATATATAAATAAAAGTGTATTATTGAGGAAAAATGGCAATAGTTCATAACTTTTTGTCACTTTCTTTGTTATAAATGGTCTTTTATGTGTGTTTTTGTGTTCATATGGTCCGGATAACATTATGATGGTCTTGCTATAATCTGCCATATTTGCACTGTAATTTGCATGTGTTCATTAATATGCGCCGTCAAATGAATAAATAAATGTGTTTTTATAGTTGAAATTGGTCGATTCACAGCCAAATCCAAATTTAGCCAAAAGGAAATCCCATTTTATGTTATTTAATGCTATGCAGAGCTAAATGTCCATGTGTTTTCATGCGGTCTAATCCTGTGTAAAACATGCTAACTCTTGTGTGTTTAGAATGTGCGCTCTGGACTGAATCTTTAACAAAAATGAAACCTAAATCAAATCGTGATCGTAATATTTCACTGATAAAAACGTTCCAAATTCAGCTCCCAGTCAAATCTGATCAAAAATTCTCAGTTTGATCTAGTTTTTTTGGTTGTTTTTGAGCTTGTCGAAACGCTAACGCTACGCCTGAAGCTAGCAATAGCAGTCATTACGTGTTTGCTCATGTTTTGACAAAGCGTTATCATTGGTGTGTCGTGTTTTACAGCTTCAAATATGGAATGCCAGTGGGAAAACGGTAAAAATGGTTGAAATGTTATGAGTGAAAGCGGTCTAAATGAGGCTAAAATCAATCACTGCACGCTTCAAAGTTGATACGTTTGTAGTATCTTGCGATTTGAGCCAGAATGAGCCTGGGAAAAGTGTAAGTTTGTCTCGTCATGCGCGATAGTGACACAAATGAATGAATGTGTTTTGTGAGAATAACAATGATGTAAACAACAGAAATGTGCAAACTCGTGTCTTTGAACGCTCTGATCGAGTGTCAGGAAGTGAATTTTCACATTTTCTTTCTAAGGCTTTTTGAGCTGTAAACTCAGAGTAAGAGAGTGATTGAATCTTCATCGTGACTCCTCATCCTCATGTTCAGACTGTGCACTCAAACCATTTACTCTCTCTCTCTCTCTCTCTCTCTCTCTCTCTCTGCGTTACTCTTCTCCCCTTTTCCTTCCTCTCCTATTCCTCTCCTCGCTCGCTCCCTCCTCTATTCTTTCTCCCTCATCTTTCTCCTCCCACCCTCTTGCTCTTCTCTTTATCTCCTCTCTTTCCTCTCGCTCCCTTTCGCCTCATATTTGTCTCTGTCCTCACTTCCCCTCTCTCTTTCTCTCTTCTCTCCCTCCTTCTCTCTCTTCTCCTATCTTTCTCTCTTCTAACCCCCCACTCCTCTCCCCTCTCTCTCTCTATTCTCTCCCGCTCTAGCTCATGCTCTTCTCCCCCGTCTCTCTCTCCTCTCCTCTCTCTCCCTCTCCTCTCTCTCCCTCTCCTCTCTCCCTCCTCTCTCCTCCTTTCTCTCGCTTGTGCCCTCTCTCTTCTCTCTCTCATTTCTCCCCTCTCCTCCCTCTCTTCTCTCCCCCTTTCTCTTCTCTCACCACCTCTCTCTCTCTTATCTCCCCCCTCTCCCACCCCTCTCTCTTCTCTCCCCACCTCTTTCTCTCTTCTCCCCCTCTCTCTCTCCACCTCTCTCTCTCCTCTCTCCACCTCTCTCTCTCTCTTCTCTCCCCACCTCTCTCTCTCTTCTCTCTCCACCTCCCTCTCTTCTCTCTCCACCTCTCTCCACCTCTCTCTCTCTCTTCTCTCCCCTCCTCTCTCCACCTCCCTCTCTCCTCTCTCCACCTCTCTCTCTTCTCTCCCCACCTCCCTCTCTTCTCTCTCCACCTCTCTCTCTCTTCTCACCCCTCCTCTCTCCACCTCTCTCTCCTCTCTCCACCTCTCTCTCTTCTCTCCCCACCTCCCTCTCTTCTCTCTCCACCTCTCTCCTCTCTCCACCTCTCTCTCTTCTCTCTCCACCTCTCTCTCTCTTCTCACCCCTCCTCTCTCCACCTCTCTCTCCTCTCTCCACCTCTCTCTCCTCTCTCCACCTCTCTCTCTTCTCTCCCCACCTCTCTCTCTTCTCTCTCCACCTCTCTCTCTTCTCTCTCCACCTCTCCCTCTCTTCTCTCTCCACCTCTCTCCTCTCTCCACCTCTCTCTCTTCTCTCTCCACCTCTCTCCTCTCTCCACCTCTCTCTCTTCTCTCTCCACCTCTCTCTCTCTTCTCTCTCCACCTCTCTCTCTCTCCTCTCTCCACCTCTCTCTCTCCTCTCTCCACCTCTCTCCTCTCTCCACCTCTCTCTCTCCTCTCTCCACCTCTCTCCTCTCTCCACCTCTCTCTCTTCTCTCTCCACCTCTCTCTCTTCTCTCCCCAACTCTCTCTCTTCTCTCCCCACCTCTCTCCTCTCTCCACCTCTCTCTCTTCTCTCTCCACCTCTCTCTCTCTTCTCTCTCCACCTCTCTCTCTCTCCTCTCTCCACCTCTCTCTCTCCTCTCTCCACCTCTCTCCTCTCTCCACCTCTCTCTCTCCTCTCTCCACCTCTCTCTCTCTTCTCTCTCCACCTCTCTCTCTTCTCTCCCCAACTCTCTCTCTTCTCTCCCCACCTCTCTCCTCTCTCCACCTCTCTCTCGCTCTCCTCTCTCCACCTCTCTCTCTCTCTTCTTTCTCCACCTCTCTCTCTCTTCTCTCTCCACCTCTCTCTCGCTCTCCTCTCTCCACCTCTCTCTCGCTCTCCTCTCTCCACCTCTCTCTCTCTCTTCTTTCTCCACCTCTCTCTCTCTTCTCTCTCCACCTCCACCTCTCTCTCTCTCCTCTCTCCACCTCTCTCTCTCTTCCCTCCCCACCTCTCTCCTCTCTCCACCTCTCTCTCGCTCTCCTCTCTCCACCTCTCTCTCTCTCTTCTTTCTCCACCTCTCTCTCTCTTCTCTCTCCACCTCTCTCTCGCTCTCCTCTCTCCACCTCTCTCTCTCTCTTCTTTCTCCACCTCTCTCTCTCTTCTCTCTCCACCTCCACCTCTCTCTCTCTCCTCTCTCCACCTCTCTCTCTCTCTTCTCTCCCCACCTCTCTCTCTTCTTTCTACACCTCTCTCTCTCCTCTCTCCACCTCTCTCTTCTCTCCCCACCTCTCTCTCTCCTCTCTCCACCTCTCTCTCTCTTCTCTCCCCACCTCTCTCTCTCCTCTCTCCACCTCTCTCTCTCCTCTCTCCACCTCTCTCTCTCTTCTCTCTCCTCTCTCCACCTCTCTCTCTTCTCTCTCCACCTCCACCTCTCTCCTCTCTCCACCTCTCTCTCTCTCCCCCCTCCTCTCTTCTTTCTCTCATGTTCCTGCCTGATCCGTTACATCCTCCTCAAACACAACTGGACAATATTGATTTCCTCCTCAGCTCTCCCCAGTGACTCATCCCGAATCTCTCAGGACATTCTTCTTTTCTTTCTCTTTTAACAAACCACTTTCTTCCGAGCTTGTCTGGCACATCAGGTACAGTCTTAAAACACAGAGCCAAAAGTGCATAAACATCACTTTGTACCCTTCTGTGGACGATGACACTGCACGTTTCAGTTCGTTCGTGTCTTCCACAGCATTTTTGAACAGCTTTGTGCACATCTGCCACGAACAACTGCAATATCACCCGAATGAAACGCGGGAGAATGCTGTGACGTCACCTGACACGAACCCGGAGGCCCGACGCAGAGCTGTATTCGGGGGGTAGATTTATAGCTCTTTCTTTCATCTGAAGTGGGTCAAAAACAGCATCTTTGGTCCCCGGGGCTGGCAAGAGGTGTGCGGAGGCGCCCCAGCGGCAGAGGAACTGTTTTTGTGCGCGCTGACAGGTGAAATAGTGTGGGAAACGGCTGGAGCGCGGGGCTAAAACGCTTTTTGTTGGGCTTGTCGGGACGCGGAGGTGCCGGCTGAATGCTCAATGGCTCTGTATGAAGCCGGCGCTGAATGGTCGGGCGCTGGGGCAAAATGGCTTCCTTCAAAAAACACGGGGGGATTGTCCTGGAGGCTCCTGTTGGGACGAGCCGCTGCTGTTTTCAAACCGCGCACACAAAGAGCAAGAGTTTGTATTGAGTTATCAGAAGACCTGCTGGGTTCTCACACCGCACGGGGAATGAGGGGCACGGGGGAATCTGGTCGCAAAAGTTGGGAAAATGTCTCGGGAGTTTTCTGTTTTTTCCAGTATTCATTTTCCAGTCATTCTAAACATACTCGGGCTCATCAAGTTTGGCTCAAATTGTCTCTGTTAAGTTACGTTTTCTGGCGGAAGTTACAGTGGTTTTTGCCATGTTACGCACTGCTTCGCTTTTCGATAAACAAGCAGTTGCAGTTTCAGTGTTTCCAAGGCAACAAGCTTCACTTCAAGGGTAATGAATAGCATCAAACGCCATGTTTTATTTTTTACCGAGGCAAAAGTGGCCTAATTATCAAATCTGTAACTGTAATTATGATTAAAAAAAAATACTTTTGATAAAACTGTCATAGTCCTAATATTAGAAAAAATGTAAAAAACAATACAAAACAAACAAAACACTAATTTGAGAGACTGTGGAACTTATTTTCTGTCAAATGTGCCATGATTTATTCAAATTTGTTTTCTTGTTTAGTGCTAGTTTTGTTCCATCTTTTGTTTTTATTTTACATTTTGCTCTCGGGTTGTGTTCTGTTCTGTTCCTTATTTCATGTTTTATTTTCGTAAAAAAATACAAATAAATACTGTATAGTCCGCTATTTCGGTGCTGGTGATTGGATAAGAGTAGGCAGAAAACAAAGCTAGCGCACGTTAGCATCGGCTGTTTCCTGTTTATCGACAGACGGCACTCGCTTTGTCAAGACCTAAAATACGATATTTCCAGGTCATAATGCATATAACATTATCCAAACCTAAAGCATTTCATAAAGAGAGGTTAAAACATGGCGTAGAAGCTTTGGGGAGTGAAATAAAGTGACATTAAACCAGAAGTATAATTTCTCTTTACATTAGCTTTAGCCACATATCACAGCGCAGACAACTTGTAATTACTAGACGTTTTTGTTCATTTCTGAGGTCGGCCTCGGGGTTTAAAAAATATGATTCAGATTTAGATTTGATTCATTAAAAAAAAAAAAAACATTTGTTAGTGCTCCAAATAAACCGGACAGTGCCACAGCACCAGTGGAAACGTGGCTATAGAAGAATGATTTAAATCTCAGCGCTTTATTGACGTGACTTTATGGATGAAAAGTCTGTGAAAAGACAACGATTTAAATGAGTAAATGTTATGTCAGAACTTGCAGAAGTCTCGTCTACTGATTTATATATTTTTACTTGATTTTATTCACGGACAGCGACACTGGCAAGCGAACACTGTAGGTGACACGTAACTACACATTTGGTTTTGGATACTATTCAGCTTTCTCTCTGTCTCTGCGATCTCCCGAGAGTTATGAAATCAAACCGCACTTCAAAGCCCGCTGTAACTCAGCCGCCGACCAATGTGCCATTAATCAGGCCAATGAGGTCTTTGTTGTGGCGTTTGGGACGGTTCCTGCAGCGACGGGGGGCGTTTGGTGTTTGGGGGGAGAGGAAGATGGCAGCGCAGAGGAATCCATGTTTTGATGATTGGTCCAATAGAAAGGTCAAATAGGGTCCTGTGAACATGCCAGGGGGGGAGGGGGGAGAGGCGGGGCGGGGCGCTGGCTCTGGAGGAACTTGGAGAAATAGACGAGGTCGTTATGGCAGCGATTTGAGAGGAAAATTGGTGTTCTGAAGCTGATGTAAAGAAGACGACGTTGAAGATGATGTTATTTAGTTACGTATGACGCTCATGGATCTGTATTTTATATTTCCAACATCTTAAAAGCACAATATTGATCTAAAACGGCTTAATAAAAGGCAAGAAGATGACTCAAACATGCATGAATCAGTCCATTTTGTGAAGATAGATGAATCTGTTATGAAGCTCATAAAAGTGGATTTAGTGTAACATGTCTCCTTTAATTATTACAAGATGAATAGATGCAAAGATATTTGGTGAGATTAATGTGAATAAAAAAACAGAATTGTTCACTTAAAACAATGTGACGTCAAAACGCTCAAAAACATAAGAAAGTGACTTGAAACATGTAGTGGAATTATTCAGATATATATATATATTTTTTTTTCAAGCCACTCCCTTTTGTGCGAGCTTTTGTGTTTTTTCTGTTGTTATTGTATTATTGCTAAATTAAATAAATAAAAACACGTAGTGGATTAGAAAGTACAGAATCTACACTCTAATGTAGTGGAGTACAAGTGAAAAGTACTCAAAAACTACTTGAGTAACGCACAAAAACCTAACAAAATGACTTTATAGTACTTTTACTTTGTTACTTTCCACCAATGACACTGAATATTACGGATAACCCGGATTGGCTCCGCCCCCCTCCGACACTCGAACGTCTCCGTCTCCACCTCCGTCTCCACCTCTGTCTTCCGTCTCCACCTCCGTCTCCACCTCTGTCTTCCGTCTTCACATCCGTCTCCACCTCCGTCTTCACCTCCATCTCCACCTCCGTCTTCACCTCCTTCTTTGCCTCCATCTCCACCTTCGTCTTCACCTCCTTCTTTGCCTCCATCTCCACCTCCGTCTTCACCTCCGTCTCCACCTCCGTCTTCACCTCCTTCTTTGCCTCCGTCTCCACCTCCTTCTTCACCTCCGTCTCCACCTCCGTCTTCACCTCCGTCTTCACATCCGTCTCCACCTCCGTCTTCACCTCCATCTCCACCTCCGTCTTCACTGCCGTCTCCACCTCTGTCTCCACCTCCGTCTTCACCTCCATCTCCACCTCCGTCTTCACTGCCGTCTCCACCTCCGTCTCCACCTTCGTCTTCACCTCCGTCTTCACTGCCGTCTCCACCTCCGTCTCCACCTTCGTCTTCACCTCCGTCTTCACTGCCGTCTCCACCTCCGTCTTCACCTCCGTCTCCACCTTCGTCTTCACCTCCGTCTCCACCTCCGTCTTCACCTCCATCTCCACCTCCGTCTTCACTGCCGTCTCCACCTCCGTCTCCACCTTCGTCTTCACCTCCGTCTTCACTGCCGTCTCCACCTCCGTCTCCACCTTCGTCTCCACCTCCGTCTTCACCTCCGTCTCCACCTTCGTCTTCACCTCCATCTCCACCTCCGTCTTCACCTCCATCTCCACCTCCGTCTTCACTGCCGTCTCCACCTCTGTCTCCACCTCCGTCTTCACCTCCATCTCCACCTCCGTCTTCACTGCCGTCTCCACCTCCGTCTCCACCTTCGTCTTCACCTCCGTCTTCACTGCCGTCTCCACCTCCGTCTCCACCTTCGTCTTCACCTCCGTCTTCACTGCCGTCTCCACCTCCGTCTTCACCTCCATCTCCACCTCCGTCTTCACTGCCGTCTCCACCTCCGTCTCCACCTTCGTCTTCACCTCCGTCTTCACTGCCGTCTCCACCTCCGTCTCCACCTTCGTCTCCACCTCCGTCTTCACCTCCGTCTCCACCTTCGTCTTCACCTCCATCTCCACCTCCGTCTTCACCTCCATCTCCACCTCCGTCTTCACTGCCGTCTCCACCTCCGTCTCCACCTTCGTCTCCACCTCCGTCTTCACCTCCGTCTCCACCTTCGTCTTCACCTCCATCTCCACCTCCGTCTTCACCTCCATCTCCACCTCCGTCTTCACTGCCGTCTCCACCTCCGTCTCCATCTTCGTCTTCACCTCCGTCTTCACTGCCGTCTCCACCTTCGTCTTCACCTCCATCTCCACCTCCGTCTTCACCTCCTTCTCCACCTCCTTCTTCACCTCCGTCTTCACCTCCTTCTCCACCTCCTTCTTCACCTCCGTCTCCACCTCCGTCTTCACCTCTGTCTCCACTTTCGTCTTCACCTCCGTCTCCACCTCCGTCTCCATCTTCGTCTTCACCTCCGTCTTCACTGCCGTCTCCACCTTCGTCTTCACCTCCATCTCCACCTCCGTCTTCACCTCCTTCTCCACCTACTTCTTCACCTCCGTCTTCACCTCCTTCTCCACCTCCTTCTTCACCTCCGTCTTCACCTCCTTCTCCACCTCCTTCTTCACCTCCGTCTCCACCTCCGTCTTCACCTCTGTCTCCACTTTCGTCTTCACCTCCGTCTCCACCTCCGTCTCCACCTCAGTCACTTGGTCTTCGGGGTCCGCAGCATCTCCAGGTCCCGTCTGATCCCTGAACCGGAGGAACTGTGTCGTCCATTGTCCTCCTCGTCCTCTTTGGGTCCAGAGGAGGTTCACACGCCACAGCGCGCTCTCCCGCTGCGACGCCCGGAAAGGGGCTACGGCTCTGCACAAACGCCTCTGAATGTGGGCTGTGTTTAAAAAAAAAAAAGAAGGATCCGGGAAGGAAAGAATTCCACCCCAAAACCGCAGGTCAACCGCGATCTGGTTTTAAAAATGTGAAAAGTGCAGAGTCCAGACTCAGACCTGAGCGGATTTGTCCCGACGATGACTTGTGAGGGAATGAAGCATGTTTCAGTCAAAAGAAACAAAAGACAATAAAAACATGATCTGAAGACTGATATTATGACTAATATTAAAAATGTATGAACTGAAGAGTAAAAAGAAACAGGTCCAATATAATCGGGTTCATGGTCTTGTTTCGGTTAAAAAAAAGTCAGAAAATCCAATAAAAGCAATAAACATTAGTAAAAAAGAAAAGAAAGAAAAGAAAATACTGCAATTAATTAAATAATTGTAATCGTACTTTGATCATCTGGACCGTAAAGACTCTTAAAGACGTGCGAAAAGACCTTTTATAACTTTATTAATTCGCAATCCAAAAAAAAATAAGTAACTGACTTGTTTCAGTAAAACCGCTCCAGCCCTCTTATAACAAGCACAAAATGCTTTGAAACCGAGGAAATATGATGCATCACGTGAGCATTTACATCTCATCCAGTCAAAATGACTCAAATCCATTCACAAATTCTGAAATCAGGTCATTTTCTCTCAATCAAAACATCTAAATCTACAAAAACAAATTGAAAAATATAGAGAAAATGCATCACAATCACAGTTCATCGCCTCAGAATGTGACCTCCAAGCGGCCTTTAAATTGTCTCCGTTCAAGTTTTTGGGCTTTGTATTCTCAGTTCTCTGTTTCCTGGGCGTGTTCTGGGCGTGTCCTGGGCATGTTCTGGGCGTGTCCGGGGCGTGTCCTGGGCGTGTCCTGGACGTAGAGTTTGAGGTTCATTCCAAGCCCTGGCTCTGTTTTAATGAACAAAGCAGAAGTGGAACCATCCAGACTGGCACCAGCTCAAAGAATGTGACTCTTTAACGAGAGGCGTTTGGCCCCGGACCTCCTCCTCCTGCTCTCTCCTCCTCCTGCTCTCTCCTCCTCTCCTGCTCTCTCCTCCTCTCCTGCTCTCTCCTCCTCCTGCTCTCTCCTCCTCCTGCTCTCTCCTCCTCTCCTGCTCTCTCCTCCTCCTGCTCTCTCCTCCTCTCCTGCTCTCTCCTCCTCCTGCTCTCTCCTCCTCTCCTGCTCTCTCCTCCTCTCCTGCTCTCTCCTCCTCCTGCTCTCTCCTCCTCCTGCTCTCTCCTCCTCTCCTGCTCTCTCCTCCTCCTGCTCTCTCCTCCTCCTGCTCTCTCCTCCTCTCCTGCTCTCTCCTCCTCTCCTGCTCTCTCCTCCTCCTGCTCTCTCCTCCTCCTGCTCTCTCCTCCTCTCCTGCTCTCTCCTCCTCCTGCTCTCTCCTCCTCCTGCTCTCTCTTCCTCTCCTGCTCTCTCCTCCTCTCCTGCTCTCTCCTCCTCCTGCTCTCTCCTCCTCTCCTGCTCTCTCCTCCTCCTGCTCTCTCCTCCTCCTAGTCTCTCCTCCTCTCCTGCTCTCTCCTCCTCTCCTGCTCTCTCCTCCTCCTGCTCTCTCCTCCTCTCCTGCTCTCTCCTCCTCCTGCTCTCTCCTCCTCTCCTGTTCTCTCCTCCTCTCCTGCTCTCTCCTCCTCCTGCTCTCTCCTCCTCCTGCTCTCTCCTCCTCTCCTGCTCTCTCCTCCTCCTGCTCTCTCCTCCTCTCCTGCTCTCTCCTCCTCCTGCTCTCTCCTCCTCTCCTGCTCTCTCCTCCTCTCCTGCTCTCTCCTCCTCCTGCTCTCTCCTCCTCTCCTGCTCTCTCCTCCTCCTGCTCTCTCCTCCTCTCCTGCTCTCTCCTCCTCCTGCTCTCTCCTCCTCTCCTGCTCTCTCCTCCTCCTGCTCTCTCCTCCTCTCCTGCTCTCTCCTCCTCCTGCTCTTCTCCTCCTCTCCTGCTCTCTCCTCTCCTGCTCTCTCCTCCTCCTGCTCTCTCCTCTCCTGCTCTCTCCTCATCCTGCTCTCTCCTCCTCCTGCTCTCTCCTCCTCTCCTGCTCTCTCCTCCTCCTGCTCTCTCCTCCTCCTGCTCTCTCCTCCTCTCCTGCTCTTTCCTCCTCCTGCTCTCTCCTCCTCTCCTGCTCTCTCCTCCTCCTACTCTCTCCTCCTCCTGCTCTCTCCTCCTCCTGCTCTCTCCTCCTCCTGCTCTCTCATCCTCTCCTCTCCTCTCCTCCTCTCTCTTTCTCTCGCTCTTCTCTTCTCTCCTCCTCTCTCCTCCTCTCTCTCCTCCTCTCTCCTCTCCTCTCTCCTCTGCTCCCCTCCCTTTCCAAGTCTGTGCAGTTCATTCCAAAAACAGTCGTAAAAGTCACTTATGAAACGACCACATGGAATAATCTGCGTCTGTTGCTCAGAAATATTGAACTGAAATCTATCATTTGTATGAGATATTTAAGAGATATAAGACAATTTGTTTCATCTGATTTTGAAACAAAATGTGACCTTTCCTGAATCGTTTTAGAATGATCTTGAGTTATGAGTTATATTTTAGGACTAATATCAGACCACACTATAATATTAAAGAAACAACTGTTATTTGTGTTGAAAAATGCCTCTACAAAAATAGTGTTTTTTAATGATTGTGGTATTGAAATCGATATTGAGCCCATGGAGACGACCCTAGCGCCGTATGTAGTAGTGTGAGCGTGTGACCAAAGCGCACGGGCCCTTGAGTGTGAGCGTGTGACCAAAGCGCACGGGCCCTTGAGTGTGAGCGTGTGTACGATTTTGAGTCTGTGCTCGGTGATGGTTTGAAAGTTGAGGTGCAGAAAAAGAAGTGTTTCTGCTGATGTGAATGCAAACACTGCAAATACGAGCGCTCCCATTGGACTGATTTACCCCACGGGCGGGGCGGGGGTGAGGGGGGTTTAATTAAGGCCAAATTGTGAGTAGTGTTCATTAACCTCTGCAATGAAAGGGAAGAAGGGAGATATTCACATTTATTCTTGGTTTGGTCTTGTGTTTGGCCTAATTTAGTCCCAATTATTGTTTCAGCCGCTGCTCCGAAAAAGGCTGTGCAGTAAATCCAGTTTTGTTCAAATAAGTTCAAATGTTCAATGAACAGTTTGGCCTTTTCAAGAGATAGAGTTATGACTTTGGAGGAATAAATCTGGACTTTTTTTTGTGTTACAATTTACGATCCGTTTATAAGTACCGGTACTGTACTAAAAAGTTACTGTTTGATTAAACCATTGTAAATGTCCTTTTAATCGATAAACTTGATTATTTGGGTCAGTTTACTCATTAGAGCAAAAATGATCACAATTGCAGAGTAAATTCAAATCAATTATACCCATAAAAAGTAAACATACTGTCAGTGTACACTTTACTTCATCAATCAGAGAGTTTGATTTCATAAAGCTAATCACGTACAGGAGGAATTGTGACGTAATTAGACAATGTGAATGAAAGAATATACATGATTTCACAGTTTGTTCATGGTGTGAATATATAATAAATACATAGAGATGTTCCTTCTCACAATAATCGTAACGTAAAAAAATGGACATTGTGACATCCTTATGTGCAAAATTAACCAATAATAATAATCAGAAATAATAAATACTCAATACAAATAATATATAATAATTAAAACATGCAAATTGTCCTAGGATCAGATCACAATTTGATGTTTTAAAAATCACCCGACCCCAGTTACACTTCAAAGTCTCTGTTTTGACCCTTTTCTCCACGTCTTCTCCACATTTGGCCTTTGAACGTCAGACTTGAGACTAAATGAGTTTGATCCGGGGCCAGTATCAGTTACAGTAAGTGCATTATTAAAACGCTGCAGTCGTAAAGTGTGACATAAATCCTTCTAAAACATGTTTATGAGCTTTCGGGGGAAAATCAAATGTTTTCCAGACTTGTGCACACTGGCTTTGATTCATGCTTGTTTATCGTGAAATCAGCTTTCCTCTCGAGCCGCTGCGTCGCCGCTCTCGTCTCTATTTTGACACTCGCAGTACACAAAATGAGATTTGGGGGAATTACGTTTTAGATTAGCCCAAAGCCGACAGATTGTGTTCACAGCCAAGATGGATTACGAGATTAAAGGCGGATGGGTATTTCTGCTCACTTTCAAACCAGCTCTAGACATTCGCTCGTATTGTACACTAAAGTATATCATAGAGGGTCTTATGATCATTTAAGAAAGAAACACTTCACATTATTTACTAAATGAGTACAAAAGTGTTCTTGATGACCCTTTAATGCAATTGTACTACATACTTTTGTCGTGTTTGGACTATTTATGTCGGGTTGAACTACACATATCACAAAAACGCAGTGAACACAATTATATTTCAGATTTCACTCAACATTTTGCCTATTTGTCCCCAGTTTGACAAGTTTTTAATAGTACTTCCTGGTTGGACATGGGCAGCAAATATGACATAGGTAATTCCACAACTGTTACCTAGCAACCGGACTGTAAACAAGAGTCAAAATCCATATAAAGTACACAACAGTGCTGATTTGACCTTTATTTTGTCAAATGGTGATGAGAAAAGTGTATCTGTTAAGTGTAAACTATCTCTGTGTTTTCAGTGGCACGTCGCACACTGATGACATCACAGAGGGATTCCATTTTAGAACTCGGCTCTACTTCCTGTATTTTGAAACTCTTATTTAAAAACGTTCCTCTCAAATTACAACTGAACTAAAGTAAAACTAATATACACTTGAACCACACAACATCTCAGTTTAATTTTGGAAAGTTTGTTTGTTTGTTTGTTTGTTTAAGGGCTTATCGTGATTGGTTGATTTCGTGCTTATAGCCTAGTGTAGGATACATATGGTTTACAAAAATTACACATGAAATTGAATAATAAAACAAAATGTAGAGGCAGATTGGACGGTTTTGTTCCACATGAAAGCCTGTGTGTCGAGGGAGCAAACATAATTGACTTTTAATTAACGAACTCACGGACCTTCTCGATCTCGCTCCATCTCAACGACCTCACCGAAAAAGCCTTCCTCTTTACAGTTGACGATCTGCGTATTTCAGGCTCTTTTTAAAATTCCTGAACCTCTTTCAAAGACGACACGCACAAAGTTGGCACCGGACGAGCGTGGCTCCTGCCCACAGCAAGATGGCCGACGTGCCCTCCTCCTCCTCCTCCTCCTCCTCCTCCTCCTCCTCTGTTTCTGTGCGTTTGATCTCCGGGGATGGCGAGATTCGACCGCGAGCGCGTCATTATTTAGGTTATTTTCCCCCCGTTTTGGGCTGACTAAAGGACAACTCCTCCCACGTGTGTCGGACGTAATGGGCTGTGACTGTTGTTCTCCCAAAGCGCTCCCAGAAGTCTGTTAAAAGTCCATTAATTACAGCGAGGTTTTCGAAGGTCCCCCGCTTGTGCTTTTGGCCCGCGCGTGGCTGAGAAACCGTCCCAAGATCGTTTCTACGGCTCGCTCCTGCTCCGGGTGACGCAGAGGACGCACTTTACTGCAGTGGAGCTGAGATGACACAGTCTGGGGAACCATTGCGTGTTGAAGTTGGTGATACTTTGGCTGCGGAACAGAAAGAAAGCATGTATTATTGAAACGAGTCCGTGTTGCGTTAAGTAGCCCGAACAGTATCTGGGAAAGTGCTGCAGTTACGCCGCGACTTCAAAAAACACCTTTTTAGTTTATGGAGTGTGACCGTGTGTAATTGTGCAAAAGAAAAAGGCCCTGAAATTCATCAATGATTCACAGAAAGTTGTTTTGTTGTAGTTCCTGGTGTGTTCATGTGTGGTTGGTGGTGTAAAGGCTCTGAACCTTATTTTGACTGCTTTGAAATGGGAAAAACTGTTCATTTTAAACGCTTTACAGCTCCACACTGACCTGATGCATTCTGAGCATCCAGATAATTATACACTTCACGAGCTCAAGGCTAAAGCTAACAGACATTAGCATGCTCACGCTGCACTTTCTGCTTCTCGTAGAATAAAACACTTTATATTTAGATGCAGAGAAAAGGCCTGAATAGATGCTTTTACAATATATCTGTGCTGAGGCAAAACAGATTTTATTCTCTTTTAAAATGGTAAAAAGCTGATTCAACCATGAATAAGGCCGTGCTACACAACAACTCACCCAAACAAGGACAAACACAGAACATGGATTTGTCTCGAAATCAAACTGCAGAGTGCCCCGCGTACCACACTTTGAGAAACAACTCATGTAGTTACTTGGAGGTGTATTTACAGTTAGTTCTTGCCATCATCTGGTGATGATGAAATATGTCTCTCCTTTAAGCTCTTCTTGTTCTGGAATACAAAACGACTTTGTCCCTCTGCCCCTCCCTCTCTCTCTCCCCCTCTCTCCCTCCCTCTCTCTCCCCTCTCTCCCTCCCCCTCTCTCCCCTCTCCCCAGTCTCTCTCCCCCTCTCTCCCTCTCCCCTCTCCTTCTCTCTCTCCCTCTCCCCTTCTCCCTCTCTCTCTCCCTCTCTCCCTCCCTCTCTCTCCCCTCTCTCCCTCCCCCTCTCTCCCCTCTCCCCAGTCTCTCTCCACCTCTCCCCTTCTCCCTCTCTCTCCCTCTCCCAAGTCTCTCCCTCCCTCTCTCTCCCTTCTCTCTCCCCTCTCTCCAGTCTCTCTCCCTCTCCAGTCTCTCTCTCCCTCTCTCCAGTCTCTCTCCCCCTCTCCTTCTCTCTCCCCTCTCTCTCCCTCTCCAGTCTCTCTCTCCCTCTCTCCAGTCTCTCTCCCCCTCTCCTTCTCTCTCCCCTCTCTCCCTCTCCGGTCTCTCTCTCCCCCTCTCCTTCTCTCTCCCCTCTCTCCCTCTCCGGTCTCTCTCTCCCCCTCTCCTTCTCTCTCCCCTCTCTCCCTCTCCGGTCTCTCTCTCCCAGACTCTCTCCCCCTCTCCTTCTCTCTCCCTCTCTCCCTCCCTCCAGTCCCTCCATACCTCTGACTCTGACTGACAGCTGAGCAGAGGCACTTGAACCTGTTCTGTGCGTCTCGTTCTGAAGGACAGTGATTGAGTCTGGCGCTGTGATAAGACCGGGCCTTTAATAAGAGTGAGATGAGCAGGTGAGAAAAGCCGTGACCCCGGCGACGGCCCAAAGCGCTCGGCCCCCGACGCCACTCCGAGAAACGCTTTGAAGTCTCGCTCGCCGTGTTTGTCTGGAGCGCCGGTGAGATTTCCCCACCCGGACGCACAAATCCAGAGGAAGTGTTTTCAGAGTCAAATATACAGAGAGCTCTTATAGTCAGGATGCTTATTAAACATAGTAAAGTGCCCAGAGAACCAAAGTAGAGAATCTGGATAAGTCTTGTTTGCAATCAAACTCAAGGCGCTCTGCAGGTGGGATAGGTGTTCCCCCTTCACGTAGGAGACCCGGGTCAAAATCCATCCGAGGTTGCCAGTTCAACTCGACATTAGCACGTTTCGTTCGTGGCGTTTCTCCTCCTCCTCCTCTCGTTTCCCAGCCCTGCTCGAACATGTGCCTGTGCGGCCCCCGGATCCCTCACTCCGTCACGGTTTGGCCCGAGTTCCCAGAGGCTAAATTACAAGGTGGAGACGAGCGGAGCGTGATGGGGCCGACTGAGGCACGAGGAGAAGCCCCAGATCCGGACCAAACTGCGGAGCTCAAACCCCCCCCGAGTGCCACATGTGAGCTGTCAAGAGAACCGGGACTGGACCAGGAGCTGAGCCACAGACATTAGACGCATCTCCAGAGCTAAAATAGAACCAACGAAAACAGTGGCAGGTGGAAAAAGACCTATTATCGCAGTTGTTCTGGAAATATGCATAATTAGAATATTGTGTGAATATTTCCCATACTAAAAGCACATTTAAAAGGCTGCAAAAAGCTGATGTACAGTCTTCAAACGGCCGTGTCGGATCATGTTTCTGCACGTTTGTGGTCGTAGCTGCGGTTTTTCGTGATTCTTGAACCTGAGAAAGTTATTTAAAAGCATGTTTTTGGACAATTTTGATGGACTGTCAGTGCCAAAATGTGTATTGTAAAGTTCCGCATGTCATAATATTGTGTTGTTCTTAATTTCTCAGTTCAACCCAATTCTATGCAAAACTATAGTAATTAGACCCTCAAAATGACAGGAAAACATAAAATACTTTCTTCAAGGACACATATGATATTAAATTGACGTTTTTCTTTAGCTTTTAACCATGGACTAACTTTGTTCCTCATCAAAAACATTTCTGATGTTGTATTTAATGGAGATAAGTTTGTTATCTTAAGTTCGGGAGCAGGACCACGCCCCTTCCTGCGGCTACACTACTTAATCATCCAGATCACACACACCTGTGTTCGTGATTTTCGTGCACACGCTCCACGGCGGCGGGAGCCTCGCTCGAAAACACACTCGTTCCCGACCTTTCTATGGATCAACTCGACCTCGTTCCTTTCGATGCATCGGCCCAGCACAGGCGAGCCACACCGGGCCATCCTCCACTGGTGTCCCATTAGGACCGGTCCCATCAGCTGTTCTCACAGGCTCAGCTCTCGCTCACGGCCAGGCTCCGGCGTCCCACCTCGCATCACTTCTGCTAGTCCGGTATTGAGATCGCCGTGCGTCCTGCGCCCTCCTCCCAGCGCTCCGGTCTTTCCAGCGCCCGCGTCATCCCAGCCTCATCCCGCGGCCTCGCTTGTTAAGCGCCCACCGCACGCGCTCGTCATTTCTCTCTACATTGACCGTCCGCGTGGACGGCGGCAGGTCTCCAGACCACGGCACCGTCATCAAATCATGATGTTTTAAACTTCTCTTTTGCGCTCACAATTCCGTTAACTCTCGTTCCACTGCGGAGCGCGCTTTGCCCCGCCCACTTTCGCGGGCAGGAGCGGCTCCTCCAGGTAAAGTATCCTCACCCTCGTCTCCTTTCTCCTCCGTCGTTTCCTTCCTCCTCCGTTGTCTCCTTCCTTCCGCACCGAGCTGCCCATCACTCAAGCCTTGGAGCCAGACTCTCTCACCTCTTTAAAGTAATTAATTCACCTTACTCGCTCACCCCTCCCGCATCGCTCAAAATAACAATAAATAAATGCATACAACGTATGTATGTTTATTATAAAATAATAATGAAAACGTATATTTAAAAAAATAAATAAAATAAAATAAAAAAAATTACCCTGCCATCTCTCCCCCCTCCTCTCCTTCCCCATCGTTAATCTTCTGGCACCGTGTCGCCAAGTTAATAGTTTTATCGCGTTGCCACGTTCCGGCAGGTTCTGCGTTTTATCCTCTGGCACTGCGTTGCCAGGTTCTGCGTTTTATCCTCTAGCACTGCGTTGCCAGGTTCTGCGTTTTATCCTCTAGCACTGCGTTGCCAGGTTCTGCGTTTTATCCTCTAGCACTGCGTTGCCAGGTTCTGCGTTTTATCCTCTGGCACTGCGTTGCCAGGTTCTGCGTTTTTATCCTCTGGCACTGCGTTGCCAGGTTCTGCGTTTTATCCTCTAGCACTGCGTTGCCAGGTTCTGCGTTTTATCCTCTAGCACTGCGTTGCCAGGTTCTGCGTTTTATCCTCTAGCACTGCGTTGCCAGGTTCTGCGTTTTATCCTCTAGCACTGCGTTGCCAGGTTCTGCGTTTTATCCTCTAGCACTGCGTTGCCAGGTTCTGCGTTTTATCCTCTAGCACTGCGTTGCCAGGTTCTGCGTTTTATCCTCTAGCACTGCGTTGCCAGGTTCTGCGTTTTATCCTCTAGCACTGCGTTGCCAGGTTCCTGCGGTTCATCCTCTGGCACTGCGTCGCCAGGTTCCTGCGGTTCATCCTCCGGCACTGCGTTGCCAGGTTCTTGCGTTTTATCCCGTGGCACTGCGTCGCCAGGTTCCTGCGTTTTATCCTGTGGCACTGCGTCACCAGGTTCTTGCATCGTATCCTCTGGCAGTGCGTCGCCAGGTTCCTGCATCGTATCCTCTGGCAGTGCGTCGCCAGGTTCCTGCGTTGTATCCTCTGGCACTAGCGGTTTATCCTCTGGCTCTGCGTCGCCAGGTTCCTGCGTTTTATCCTCTGGCTCTGCGTCGCCAGGTTCCTGCGTTTTATCCTCTGGCACTGCGTTGCCAGGTTCCTGCGTTTTATCCTCTGGCACTGCGTCGCCAGGTTCCTGCGTTTTATCCTCTGGCACTGCGTCGCCAGGTTCCTGCGTTTTATCCTCTGGCACTGCGTCGCCAGGTTCCTGCGTTTTATCCTCTGGCTACGTCGCCAGGTTCCTGCGGTTTACCCTCTGGCTTGGCGTGCCAGGTTCCAGCATTTTATCCTCGAGCACTGCGTTGCCAAGTTCTAGTGTTTTTATCCTCAAGCTCTGCGTTGCCAGGTTCCAGCATTTCATCCCGTTACCGCGTTTCGGTCTGACTCAAAGTCGCCAGCTTATAGCTTCGGTTACAGTCTTTACCAGGTTCTAACGTTTCCATCCTTGGGCACCGCATTGCCACGTTCCGGCATTTCATCCTCGGGCACCGCGTCGCCAGGTTCCAGCGTTTCATCTCTGGCTTTATGTCGCCAGGTTCTAGCGTTTCATCTCTGGCTTTACGTCGCCAGGTTCTAGCGTTTCATCTCTGGCTTTACGTCGCCAGGTTCCAGCCTCATTCCTTCCATTCCTTTTCCTCCCGTCCTTTACCCTCGCTCTCGCTCACCCGAGCTCTCTTTCTCCCCCTTCCTCCTTCTCCCTCCCTCTCGCCGGGTTCATGCCAGGCCCCGATCTTATCCAGCGAAAGGTTGCAATTTTCTCTTCCTGGAGCAATAGGCCTCACTTTTTCTCATTTATTTCTAAATTAAACCAAATCCGAACAAGTGTGTCTCTTCTTCATGCCCCCTCTTTCATGCTCGCTCTCTACCCCCTCATGCTCTCTCCCCCAGGCACCGGGATGCCAGATCTCCTCCTCGTCCTCCCCCTAACCATGAACACTAACTTTTACTAAACATCTCTACCTCATGCCCTCTCTCATGCTCTCCTGACACTGGGTTGCCAGGTCTCTTATTTCCCCCTTTTCTAACCCCCCCTCGGCACCGGGATGCCAGGTCTACTTTCTTTCCCCCCTCGGCACCGGGATGCCAGGTCTACTTTCTTTCCCCCCTCGGCACCGGGATGCCAGGTCGACTGTCTTTCTCCCCTCGGCACCGGGATGCCAGGTCGACTTTATTTCCCCCCTCGGCACCGGGATGCCAGGTCTACTTTATTTCCCCCCTCGGCACCGGGATGCCAGGTCTACTTTGTCTCCCCCCTCGGCACTGGGATGCCAGGTCTACTTTGTTTCCCCCCTCGGCACTGGGATGCCAGGTCTACTTTATTTCCCCCCTCGGCACCGGGATGCCAGGTCTACTTTATTTCCCCCCTCGGCACCGGGATGCCAGGTCAACTTTCTGGTCAACCCCCCCCCCCCTTTTCCCCCCGGCACTGGGATGCCATGTCTCCTCCTTCCGTGAGGTTCATGCAGCCTCTTCGCTCTTCCCTCATGCAGCCTCTTCCCTCATGCAGCCTCTTCCCGCCTCTTCCCTCATGCCGCCTCTTCCCTCATGCCGCCTCTTCCCTCATGCCGCCTCTTCCCTCATGCCGCCTCTTCCCTCATGCCGCCTCTTCCCTCATGCCGCCTCTTCCCTCATGCCGCCTGTTCCCTCATGCTGCCTCTTCCCCCTTTGGGCACCGGGATGCCGCCGCCTCTTCACCCTTCGGGCACCGGGAGACTGGTCCGCCAAGTTTTGGAGTTTTCCAAACAGCAGCTGGTTATACCAACTTTACCATGCAGATCATTCCCTTGGGACAAGCCCTGTATCTCCCACCTCCCGACCCTAACGTCTTCGGTTCATCACTCCAAAGCGTCGTCATTCTCATCCAGTCCATCAAGTTGCTGCTGCACTTTGATACACCGTTCTATCAGCCGGTTTGGGGGTTCTTTAAGACCAATGCTATAAGGATTGCTGTCTTCCTGTCGGGCCATTCATGTTCATGGCCGTCCAGTCCGATGACCCTGTATCATCAACAAATACATTCAGAACATTTACCACCGAGGTGGAACATCATCGACCCCAGTTCCTCCAACCTCAGCTACCACGTTTCACACATAAGCTCCGCTTCAGGTGCTTCAGTCCTCCTAGACCATCCAGCTCCGTTAACGTTCCTTCCATCATGGTTTCGTTCTACCCTCACCACGTTTAACCTTAACTAATTACTTCCCATTCACCTTCGACGACCAGTCACATTGCAAGTACTCAAGCCTACCCGAGTGGCATCGACGTCTCTTCAGGCGCGTACCCCTGCTCAGAGGCCGTCTTGTCCACAATAGTTCTCCTCACCCCGGCATCAAGGACCTCCAACCAACGCTTATGTCTTCCCCTAAAACAGCAGGATTACTGTGGTAACACGATCTATTCCGAGCCCCTTTGCAATCCGTCCAGACCTTGTGCACTGGTCGTCAAGTGGCACTTCCCAGCAGGACTCAGGATCTGGTTCATCCTTTACTTAAAGTCGTTCCACGCCTGGTCCCCACATTTCCTACCAAACTTTTCCCACATTGGCGCTGCCACATCTCCCTCCAGTTAAGGCGTCATTGACCGCCTCATTATATCGTGGAGCACTGGTTCTCCATGACTTTACAGGTCTACACACACCATTACCTCCTCGTCCTCCATTCTGCCAATCCGCACTGCCTCGTTAAGCTTCTTTTGGGGGTATCGAGGCCCGGGAGCCTTCAGCCCTCATCGCAAGAAGACCCAAAACGGCATCAACTTCGTACGTTCGTGTTGTTCATGGTTCTCCCCTGCCAATAAACACCTTGCATCGTATCTGGGGTCGTGGTCCTTGCTAGTGAATCTTCATTCACACGAGTTTGATGAATCCTGGTTGGAAAATCCTCTCCCCTCCGATCGTCAAAAACACTCTGAATTTCCCTGATGTGTGATGTTTTCTCCATCTACAGTGATAAATATTTGAACAAGATAGAGTGTAACCTCCCACCAGAAATGTTATACAGCACACTTCAAACAACTCAAGGCAGAATTGTTGGATTTGCAAGGCCGTGCTGGAAAGTATTGACCCTGTACTGTAAGTCAGCAGGCACAAATAAAAATCAGCACAAGTTTTAGCTTTTTTGTTACACCGCATGCGACCGTTTCTGCAAAGTCAGTAAACTGCATCAAAATTCAAAATACATGCATTTAATTTAAAGCAGACGTATTTATGGAAAATGTTTGCACTGATAGTTGAGTTTAGAATAGTTTAACTTGTGCCTAAATATTACAGATTATGTCAGAAGTTTTACTTAGACTGGCACAAAAATACATCACCACTTTATTGTAACTTTAAAGCTGTCAACTTTTTTATATATTTGAATATTTAAATTTCCCTCCAAAATCAAACAACGGCAACAAAACAAAAGAGAGAAAAATAAATAAATAATAATGAAGAGAAACGGGCAGGACTAGAGAAAGATAAGGGAATAAAGTCAGAAAATAAAGGGGTGGCATCCAACAAAAAAGAAAGTTTAAATCCAAAATAATTGTCCGATTTTGTAATTTTTGTGTGAAATATGTCTCTTTTCATGTTGAGTCCAGAGCTTCTTTTTCCCATTGTGCATTTGTTAGTTACAATATGTGTCCAGTCCTTTATCATCTGAGCGGTTTGAGTCATCCTTAAGCTGTCCACGTTTTGCAGCATTTGGAATATTGAGTAATAGTTTTTTTCTACATGGGCAATACTTGGTACAATAAATGAACACCTGTGCAAACCCGCAAACTCTCTTAAAATCCCCCTCAGTATTATCTGCAGTCACACGTGTGGGGTCCGCTGGTCTGAGCAGCGCTGCCCTGCCGTGTGTCGCGCTGTGCCTTTGTAAACCCTCCCTTCAGCAGGCATCTCCGGGCCGGACACATTCAGCCACATTCAGCCACATTCAGCCACATCTGCCCCCGTAAAACTCTCAAAAGACCTGCCTTTACCTCACACCCGGACCCTCCAGGGAGTCCCCGGTAACGACTGTTTTCGACCCGTTTGTGGTCCGTATCGCTGTCATTACTGGGCCGGGCCACGTGATGCAAACACTAGCACAAAGTTTAGTGTCGTCACGAATGAAACATAATTATTCTTTAACAACAGCTTCAGAGAGTGGCGCCATTGTTCAAACATAAATATGTCATTTTTGTCAGTTGAAAATACAAAAATGTATGAAAATGTGTGGAGACAGAGAGAGAGAATAATCATAATGTCTGTGGATGAGACATTTTGATATTTCTTTCAAAAACTGTAAAACATCAAATTGTACAACATGAACACAACTCTCTGTTCTGTTTCTTTTACATATTGTTTATTGGACTTTTTAAATGTTATACTTTTATGTTTTCAAGTTTATTCTTTTCACATTGACAAGGAGTCGATCGCTTACGTGTTTATGTCACTCAAAACCTTTAAATTCAAGCTAAATACCACATGGCAAGTTCATTTGTAGAGCTCAAGTCGTAAATACGTGGCACGTAATTCAAAGTGAAACTCGGGACAAAAGACACTTGGACGTGCCGTTACCTCACGTCCAGACCCTCCAGGTAGTCTCCAGGGAGGTCCGGGGCCTAATTAACTGTTGGTCCCCAGCTCGGGCGCTGCTCTCTGGGTTACCATTGTGCCACGCTGGCCTCTTGCCTCTGGAGCTGTCAGACGCAGAATGGTTGAATGCCACCTGGCTGGAGGTGGCTGGATGTTGAATGTTGGTCGTGGGTTTTTGGGGGCGTAGTGTCGGGGTTAGCGGTGCGCAGCGCAACGGGACCACCTGTTGAGAACCGCATTGCACTGAGTCATGGTGGTCCGAGGGCAAAATTACACTGTCGTTTTGGGGCAGAAGGAATGTTTTTACTCGTGTGCGGATGGTCATTTGCGGTCAACTAACTTTTTATATTCACAGTTTAGTTCTTTTTGAGTATTCCCATTTCGACAGTCATGTGTTATTATGTAATCCAACAGAAATGTGTTTAAACATGTATTTAAATGTCTTAGTTCAGGTTTAATTATAAGACAAATGTGAAATGACTGTAACATTATTCACAAAAGGAGAGAAATGTCAGTACCACTTTATAATAACTAACAAAGCATGAACAAGTCTTACTTAATAATGAGCAAATGTTTTAATAAGCATGATTCAGGTTTAGTAACTACTTAATAGAGGTTAGGATTAAAGGGCCCGTGACATGGTTTTACAATTTTCTACTTTTGACTTTATTTGGTATATTTACTCATAGTTTCACACCAATCAAACAGGTATTTGTGGAGAAAACATGAAAAAAATATGTAGAAAATAACAGGAAGTGACATCACATTCAAAGTTCATTTAGAATTTACACAAAAAAACTAATTTTTTGACCCCCTAAACATTAACTAAATGAAATAAAGTCACTCTCATATATTTTTATTTGTCAAATTAAAACAATTGTGACATTAGATGAGTTTTTTCCCCAGTGTTTGCTGGGTACTTTCCTTGTGTGATATCATCAATTACAAACAGGAAGAGAAATTTAAACTATATTTATCATTATGGCATTTTAGTTCCATGTGTTAAGAGTATTAGTTAAGTTGACAAATTATGTGTTCCTGATAAGTTTGTTCATGCTTTACTACGGCAGGAATAAATGTAGTTATTATAAAGTATCACCGAAATGTCACCTTCAATCTAATGGTATTTGATAATGAGTTAATCATAGTGGATTTTAAAGGACAAATATGATGCATATTTTTTCCTCTTTTAACCATGTTTCCTGATCAAAAACACACCTCGAGTTGCATTTAGCTTCAGTCACGCTAGTTTTATGAATCCTTGCAGCACAGCAGTACATTTCTGTTCCGCTTTCTTTCCTTTATTGACATTCCTAAACGAACACTGTAAATATCAGATTTCAATAAAGCGGCACGAGCCCGACATTTTTAATCACAGCGTAAAGACGTGTTGTGGGTCAGTGAGGGACGAGGCAGCGCGACGCCCTCACTCGGGACCGTCAGTGACAAATGCGGCGCAGTAATGAAGCACCCGCTCTCGCGCCACATCCGTCCTGGCAGACAGACGAAGATGTTTCCCGAGCAAACACCGGGGCGACGAGGAGCGCGGTCGTAAATCTGCAGGACGAGCCGGTGTGTTTAAGGTGTTTGTTTAGCTCTGAGAGAGGAGGAAGTGGGAATGAATTCAGACACAGAAAGACAGACGTGCGAGTCGTGTTTGGACAGTGGAACTACTGCGTCCGGATCGCCGTTAAAGGCAGAACGTGTTTGACTTGGGTTTTGAATAGAGCGGTGGGATTTATCGGATTTTAATTGAGTCATTTCTAGTCGTCAGTGATCAGATCAGGGTCTTTTTAGTCGACTCTGGAAGTATGAATTTAACTTTTTTTGTGTCGAAATATGGCGACGCCTGTGTTAATGAAATAAAATCAACATGGAAATCCAGAGATTGTTTAGTAAAATCCTGATTGACTCGATTTTGAATTTAAAACAAATAAAATTCAGTGAGATTTTGAACAGAAATGTTGTTTGATTTATTTCATTTAGAAGGTGTGTTTCATTATAGAATTGGCTACTGTATATTCCGGACTATAAGTCGCACCGAAATATAAGTCGCACCAGCCCATAAATGCAAACTAGAGAAGAAAAAAACATATAAGTTGCAATGGAGTATAAAATGTGGTTGCAAGAGTGAAAAAAACAAATAATATCACATATAAGTCGCTCCGGAGTATAAGTATAAGTATAAATACAAGTATAAGTAGCACCAACCGGCCAAAACTATGAAAAAAGGGTAAATATTTTGTCAACAGAATTAGTGTTTTTGACAAATTGTGGAAATTCAATACAATTTTGGTTTGATCTTTTTCATTTTTTTGTGCCAAAAGATGCATGTTGTGTTCAAGATGGTCAGGAGATCGGTTAAATCTGTGAAATCATAAAGCATAAAGTCTTGTGTTGTATGTTTTGTTTCATTATTGTTTGTGTTTATTCGTGGGTTTCAGTTTCTGGTTTTATGCAACAGAGGATTACAAGAGTAGATTAAACTGCTAATCATTCTGAAACGGTCAAACCCAGGTCTAATCCAGGGCTAAACCAGATCTAAACCAGGGCTAATCCATGTCTAACTCAGCCTAAACCTGGTCTAAATCAGGTCTAACCCAGGTCTAACCCAGGTCTAACCCAGGTCTAAACCAGGTCTAAACCAGGGCTAAGTCTAAACCAGGGCTAAATCAGGTCTAACCCAGGTCTAACCCAGGTCTAATCTAGGTCTAATCCAGGTCTAACTCAGCCCAAACCCAGGCCTTAACCAGGTCTAATCAAGGTCTAATCCAGGTCTAACCCGGTGTGTCCTCCTCTGTGTGTTCCAGGAGCAGGGGCCAGCGCCGAGTGCTCGTGTGGGAAGAACCACTTCACGTGTGCGGTCAGTGCGTTTGGAGAGTGCACGTGCATCCCGGCTCAGTGGCAGTGCGACGGAGACAACGACTGCGGTGACCATAGCGACGAGGACGGATGCAGTGAGTCTGACCGCTGATCCGACTGCTTTTTGTTCATACATCAAACTGAAATTGGTTTCACACATTTATGTTGTAAAAGCATCTACAAAGGAAAGGAAATATTCTCTGTCCTGTTTTTACTTATTGTGGCATTTTCACTTTACTTTCTTCTTTTATTCCAGTCGTTTTAGATCGATATTGCGATTTAAAATGTCCAAACCATAAAATAATGACTCTTAACTACAAAGCAGACAAAATAACCTCTTTAAGAATCCACATCGTTGCTTTTGCAGGATGTGTTGTGTGCGCTGAAGCTGCTACTTCCTTATTCTGGAACACTTCCTTTTGCTCCAGACTGGGTCCAGTCGGCTCTTCCTGTCACATTAATCCAGTTAGGGGTCGGCCGGGCCCCTAAGTGCTATTGATCACCAGCCACTTGAACGTAGGCCGCGCTTCATTGATCGCCTCGACGTTTGGGCCAGACACGGACGACTCCTGCTGCATTAATCCTGCCTGATCGATCCCGGGCACTTGGACCCGCTCCACCACAATCTCGTAATCGCGCGGGATCACGTGGCGGGCCCGTCATTCTGTGTGTCTGACGTCGTATTCCAGGCACAAACTGTGTAGATTTGAAATGGTTGTTGTACCAGGGGTTCTAGAAGTGGTTGGAATCAATGAATAATACAATTCAAATGACTTTGTAGGTTTTTAGTCGCGTCGTCGATTTATCGGTTCTTTTACTGGACCTGAATTTGTACTAATATACTCATTATTTAAGTGGTTATTTAAAGTATTTATTTAAATTTGAGTACATTTTGGATTTTTTTCTGCCTGTTTTTTTACATATGAATGACCAGTTTGTTGCATAAATAGTTATTTTTGCATGGAATCCGGTGTCTTGTAAGTTTAGGTCACATATTTGGTCAGATCATAGAGATACAGCATTAGACCTTGGCCCATTTTCACTCGACAAACTGATGCACAGGACAGACCTTTAGTCGACTTCAGCCTTAAAAATCACTTCCATTTTTAAAAGGTACAAATACAAAAAACTTTCTTGTCGACAGATGTGGAATTAAACAGGTTAAAAACAGTCACGACCACATAATAATGTAAAGCGGCGCAGCCCGCATGTTTGGTACCCCGTCGCCCCTGGCAAGTACAGTGAACTAGCCCATGCCGAAGGCATGGATCATGCATACTTACTCCTGCTATGACAGAAATAGTAAACAATGAGTGAATGGGCGTAGCCCATTCACTCATTGTTGACAAAAACCCTCCTGGCATCGTCCCAAAATAATAAAAATTAAAGCCGCAAGCGGCATCCAACGGCCCTCGCGGGCCGCCGGCCTTCCGACTCTGCTCTCTGCATTTTACAAAGATGGCGCTGACGCGCCCTCATTGTCAAAGAACTAAGACAGTGACACATTGGACATGTACAATGCTGCGCTTAACCAGTGCAAATGAACACAAATATCGGTCGAATGTGCGGCTCCAGCGCACAGAGAAAACACTTTATTCACAAACACTTTGTTCACAAACACTTTATTCATAAACACTTTACTCACAAACACTTTATTCATAAACACTTTATTCACAAACACTTTATTCACAAACACTTTATTCATAACCACTTTATTCATAAACACTTTATTCATAAACACTTTATTCACAAACACTTTATTCACAAACACTTTATTCATAAACACTTTACTCACAAACACTTTGTTTATAAACACTTTATTCACAAACACTTTATTCACAAACACTTTGTTCACAAACACTTTATTCATAAACACTTTATTCACAAACACTTTGTTCACAAACACTTTATTCATAAACACTTTACTCACAAACACTTTGTTTATAAACACTTTATTCATAAACACTTTATTCACAAACACTTTATTCACAAACACTTTATTCATAAACACTTTACTCACAAACACTTTATTCATAAACACTTTATTCACAAACACTTTATTCACAAACACTTTATTCATAAACACTTTACTCACAAACACTTTGTTTATAAACACTTTATTCACAAACACTTTATTCACAAACACTTTGTTCTAAAAAACACTTTATTCACAAACACTTTATTCACAAACACTTTATTCACAAACACTTTATTCACTAACACTTTATTCACAAACACTTTATTCATAAACACTTTATTCACAAACACTTTATTCACAAACACTTTATTCATAAACACTTTACTCATTAACACTTTATTCACAAACACTTTGTTCACAAACACTTTATTCATAAACACTTTACTCACAAACACTTTGTTCATAAACACTTTATTCACAAACACTTTGTTCATAAACACTTTACTCACAAACACTTTATTCACAAACACTTTGTTCATAAACACTTTATTCATAAACACTTTATTCACAAACACTTTACAAACACTTTATTCACAAACACTTTATTCACAAACACTTTGTTCATAAACACTTTATTCACAAACACTTTGTTCACAAACACTTTACAAACACTTTATTCACAAACACTTTATTCACAAACACTTTATTCATAAACACTTTACTCACAAACACTTTGTTCATAAACACTTTATTCATAAACACTTTATTCACAAACACTTTGTTCACAAACACTTTATTCATAAACACTTTACTCACAAACACTTTATTCACAAACACTTTATTCACAAACACTTTATTCACAAACACTTTGTTCACAAACACTTTATTCACAAACACTTTATTCACAAACACTTTATTCATAAACACTTTATTCACAAACACTTTATTCATAAACACTTTATTCACAAACACTTTGTTCACAAACACTTTATTCACAAACACTTTATTCACAAACACTTTATTCACTAACACTTTATTCACAAACACTTTATTCACAAACACTTTGTTCACAAACACTTTACAAACACTTTATTCACAAACACTTTGTTCATAAACACTTTACTCACAAACACTTTATTCACAAACACTTTATTCATAAACACTTTATTCATAAACACTTTGTTTATAAACAATTTACTCATAAACACTTTATTCACAAACACTTTGTTCACAAACACTTTATTCATAAACACTTTATTCACAAACACTTTGTTTATAAACAATTTACTCATAAACACTTTATTCACAAACACTTTGTTCACAAACACTTTATTCATAAACACTTTATTCACAAACACTTTATTCACAAACACTTTATTCATAAACACTTTATTCACAAACACTTTATTCATAAACACTTTATTCACAAACACTTTATTCATAAACACTTTATTCACAAACACTTTATTCACAAACACTTTACTCACAAACACTTTGTTCATAAACACTTTATTCACAAACACTTTATTCATAAACACTTTATTCATAAACACTTTATTCACTAACACTTTGTTCACAAAAACTTTATTCACAAACAGTTTATTCATAAACACTTTACTCACAAAAACTTTATTCATAAACACTTTATTCATAAACACTTTATTCACTAACACTTTGTTCACAAAAACTTTATTCACAAACAGTTTATTCATAAACACTTTACTCACAAAAACTTTATTCATAAACACTTTATTCACAAACACTTTGTTCACAAACACTTTATTCATAAACACTTTATTCATAAACACTTTATTCACAAACACTTTGTTCATAAACACTTTATTCATAAACACTTTATTCACAAACACTTTGTTCATAAACACTTTATTCACTAACACTTTATTCACAAACACTTTATTCACAAACACTTTATTCATAAACACTTTATTCATAAACACTTTATTCACAAACACTTTGTTCACAAACACTTTACAAACACTTTATTCACAAACACTTTGTTCATAAACACTTTATTCACAAACACTTTATTCATAAACACTTTATTCACAAACACTTTATTCATAAACACTTTATTCACAAACACTTTATTCACAAACACTTTATTCACAAACACTTTATTCACAAACACTTTATTCACAAACACTTTGTTCATAAACACTTTATTCACAAACACTTTATTCATAAACACTTTATTCACAAACACTTTATTCACAAACACTTTATTCATAAACACTTTATTCACAAACACTTTACTCACAAACACTTTATTCATAAACACTTTACTCATAAACACTTTATTCACAAACACTTTGTTCACAAACACTTTATTCATAAACACTTTACTCATAAACACTTTACTCACAAACACTTTGTTTATAAACACTTTATTCACAAACACTTTACTCACAAACACTTTATTCATAAACACTTTACTCATAAACACTTTATTCACAAACACTTTGTTCACAAACACTTTATTCATAAACACTTTATTCATAAACACTTTATTCATAAACACTTTATTCATAAACACTTTATTCACAAACACTTTATTCACAAACACTTTATTCATATATAAGAATAAAGCAGCTCTAAAGCATAACTCATGTTTTAGTCCTGATTTAGACCAGTTTTATACCTGTTTAAGTCAGTATTTAGTCCTGGTGATATTTAAGGCCCGATATGATGTGGCTTAATACATTTTGAGAGTCTGCACAATAAAATCGCAAAACAAATGGCTAACAAATTAAATACATTACAATATCAACAATGTTCTCCATTGGACTATTTTATTAATAATTTTCCAAATTAAATCTGTTATTTTGACTAATTTTAAAGATTGTTTGTTTTAATATAACTGGAATGATTGTGTTGAAAAGTATATTCAAACACTACAATAATATAATAATAATCATCACACATCATTTCCACTATTGCTGAGACGGCCTGAGACGGCCTGAGACGGCGGGTTTGTGGTTGAGGTGAGAAGAAGAAGAAGAGCCCTTTGTGTCAAACCTGGTGGGCTTCGTCTGCGGTCGAGACTCAGACCTCAAAGATTTAACACTGACACGTGAGGACTGTCATTCATAAAAACTGAACCGTTTACTCCAGGACATGTGTGAAAGTTTGACCAATGTCCGACTTTGACGAATAACCAGAGAATTACGTATTACAAAGTTGAAGTTTAGTCCTTGATTGAAATACGCAGTTGTGGCTCCGGTATAATATAAGGTTAGACCTGGTTTAGTCCTGGTTTAATCCTGGTTTAGCCCTGGTTTACCTCTGGTTTAGCCCTGGTTTAGTCTTTGTTTAGCTCTGGTTTAGTCCTGGTTATTCCTGGTTTACCCCTGATTTAGCCTTGGTTTAGCCCTGGTTTTGTTCTGGTTTAATCCTGGTTTAGCCCTTGTTTAGTCATGGTTTAGTCCTGGTTTAGCTCTTGTCTAGCCCTGGTTTAGTCCTGGTTTAGCCCTGGTTAAACCCTGGTTTAGTTCTGGTATAATCCTGGTTCAGCCCTGGTTTAGCCCTGATCTACCTCTGGTTTAGCCCTGGTTTAGTCCTGGTTTAGCCCTGGTTTAGTCTTTGTTTAGCTCTGGTTTAGTCCTGGTTTAGCCCTGGTTTAGTCTTTGTTTAGCTCTGGTTTAGTCCTGGTTTAGCCCTGGTTTAGCTCTGGTTTAGCCCTGGTTTAGTCCTGGTTTAGCCCTGGTTTAGTCTTTGTTTAGCCCTGGTTTAGCTCTGGTTTAGCCCTGGTTTAGTCCTGGTTTAGTCCTGGTTTAGTCTTTGTTTAGCCCTGGTTTAGCCCTGGTTTAGCTCTGGTTTAGCTCTGGTTTAGCCCTGGTTTAGTCCTGGTTTAGCTCTGGTTTAGCTCTGGTTTAGCCCTGGTTTTAATCTTTGTTTGGTCCTGTTCTAGTTGTTCAGTGGTTTGCCTTGGTTGCTGTTTTATTTCAGAGCTTTTTTAACAGATGATTGTACAGTTCAGGTCAAGTCCTGGTTTAGCCCTGGTTTGGACATTTCTGTTTGATTCCCAAAACATCTTCAGAATTTAGTTGCTGGGATACTTAAAAAAATATCATGTTTTTTGTCAATATCGCGCTCTTATATATAGCGTGTCTTTCAAGAAGTTCCCATGCGGTTTATAATCTTTATTTAATCCTCCTCTAAACGCTCCATCTCACTCTTCCCTTGGCCAAACCCTTTCGGCTCAGACCATCAAACTGCACCGCTCGGCTCTTTCATCGCCCGCCCGGCCGCATCGTCCAATCACGTCGCAGCTCTCTCGGTGGGACGCAGGAGCAGATTAGGACCCCATCTCGACAGTGTTTTCCTCCTCCGTTCTCTGCTCCGGTTCAGATACGGCCCGACCGCACGACGTCTCACACTTTTCTCATTTCGGTCTCCACATGGGGCGGTCTCATCCCGTCCAAACAGTTTCCATAATCTCACTGCAGAGGAAGGCGAGGAGCCGCTAAATGTTTACTCCTGCTTTGATAACGCCGGCATTTAAGGAGGTCGAGCATTGTTTTGTCAGGCTGTAGCAGAGATAAATGTGGTATTTTTTATTCTTATTCAGCATTGGGCATATTGGATGAACGTATTGTGTGTCTGTGAGGGATTAAACGCACAAAATAACTAGAAAAATTGCAAACGGGTCAGAAGTGATGTCACACACTCGCTGTTACCGCCATCTTGAGGACAAAAGCCGCATGTTCACTGTGGGCGGTGCCAATAAAAAGTCTCAAAGGATTCTTAGTAAACCAGGACTAAACCAGGAGTAAACCAGGACTAACCCAGGAGTAAACCAAGACTAAACCAGGAGTTAACAAGGACTAAACCAGGAGTAAACCAGGGCTAACCCAGGAGTAAACCAGGGCTAATCCAGAGCTAAACCAGGACTAAACCATGATTAAACCAGGACTAAACCAGGAGTTAACCAGGACTAAACCAGGAGTAAACCAGGACTCAACCAGGAGTTAACCAGGACTAAACCAGGACTAAACCAGGAGTTAACCAGGACTAAACCAGGACTAAACCATGAGTTAACCAGGACTAAACTAGGGCTAAACCAGAGCTAAACCAGAGCTAAACCAGGACTAAACCAGAGCTAAACCAGGACTAAACCAGGACTAAACCAGAGCTAAACCAGGACTAAACCAGGATTAAACCAGGACTAAACCAGGAGTTAACCAGGACTAAACCAGGAGTAAACCAGGACTAAACCAGGAGTTAACCAGGACTAAACCAGGAGTAAACCAGGACTAAACCAGGAGTTAACCAGGACTAAACCAGGAGTGAACTAGGGCTAAACCAGAGCTGAACCAGAGCTAAACCAGGACTAAACCAGAGCTAAACCAGGACTAAACCAGAGCTAAACCAGGACTAAACCAGGACTAAACCAGAGCTAAACCAGGACTAAACCTGGACTAAACCAAAGCTAAACCAGGACTAAACCAGACCTAAACCAGGACTAAACCAGGACTAAACCAGAGCTAAACCAGGACTAAACCAGGACTAAACCAGAGCTAAACCAGGACTAAACCGGGACTAAACCAGAGCTAAACCTTCTGTAACATCTAAAAAGACCCCGTTTGTCCAGAAATGTATGACTGTGGTCAGGAAGGACCAGTGGACTTAGAGTAATCACTCCAGACTCAGCTGTTTGTTTCAGGTAGTTAGCAACCAGCTAATGCTAGTTTACACATTATTGCGTGGCTTTGCTAATAAACGTTAGCCTACTTGCAGACAGTTTTAACGAGCCTCATTTCCAACTGTCCGGGTGTTATATTTTAGGATCAGACACAAAGTCGATGCTCTTGAAAGCTTTGAGGGCGTGTCCGGTGCAGAGGGGACGAGGAAGAGCAGATGGAAATGCCCACATAAGTTTGTTGTTCTTCTTCTTCTTTGGTGTTTTATGGCGGTTACATTACTGTTGAGAGTTGTCTCTGCTTTTAAGTGTCAGTGACTCATCGCTGTAGATAAGGATCAAAGCCCAGAACTTCTGTCTAGGATCAACTCTTTTTTATTTTAAAATTCTATGCTCTGTTTTTCCCGACTATATACCGTGTGTGACGTCTTCAACATGTGACAACAAAACTGAAACCCATGGATATTTTGAAGGTAAAGAACAATAACTGCAGTAACAAGGTCCACAAAGAACTGGGCCGCTACGCACTTTCATAAAACACAGGGGAATATTCATCTCCATCTCTGACTCTGTATGAACTCTTGTCGGACCAGTTCATATAGAAGTGGCTCGAGTATGACCTCGTGTGAAGTATATACGGAATTAAAAAATGTATTTAAGTCTCAAAAATATCTGCTGACTGGGAACAAAACCTTTAGGCAATCTATGTAATTCAAGAACGGTGTGGGCCGTTATAAAGGCATTTACGTTTTTGTATCTTTTGTACTGACCATGTTGGAGATGAGTTTGTTTTATGCATGAAACACCCATCAATGTAAAGTATAAGTTCATATTACTCCAAACAAAAGTTACAAATGAATGTGTTTGTGCTCCGTACCACAGATATGGCCGTGAGAAATTAATAAATAATAAAAAAATTATATATTATAATAATAATAAAAAAATAAATAATAAAAAGTAAATATTGAATTTATTTGAACCTTTTGTGACTGCTTTAACACGTTTCTATGACAACATCTTTCTCCAAAACACACAATTGACCTTCAGATGTTTCAGTTTGTGTGCAAATACTTTTATCCTCTGCTCTAGTCATCGTCATTGAACTTGTGTTTGGAGTTATTGAAAAAACCACAAATTAAAAATTGGCTGCTTATTTTGAAAATCAATCAGCGTTGACCTGGACAAGGGCATCTCTGCTTCATAATAAGTCACCTGGACGGGGAAATCAATCATTTCAAGACTTCAGTATGAAATGGGTTCATTAATCAGGCTTGATGTTCTAAATATGACAAGCAGATTTATTTGTCATGGAAAATGATTATAGTGGATATTTGAATCATACGTTAAAGCTTTTAGTCCCTTCTCTCTCCCTGTAGGCGCTTTAGTGGTGGAGTGCAGTTCCACGCTCCAGGTCCAGGGGGCAGAAGTCTCCATGATTTACTGATGTTACCCAACTATAACTATTTTTTTTTCAACCCAAATTGCATGTTTTAATCATACGGCTGATCTCAGTAATTCACAATAATTACATTTAGTAATTCCAAGTTAGTGACGCTGCGAGACGTGGCTAAAGCTAGCGTAAACCAGAAATTGCGTGCAGTTTTTCATCACCTTGTGTGCCTTATTTCAATTCGTTGTGCCACCACACCACATTTTAACATTGCTTTGTGTTTTGTGGTGAGTTTGGCTGATGTTAGATGTTTTATGGGCCGTAAATATCTTATTTTCGATCTTGATACAGCTGCAGTACATCGATAAACAGATAACAGCTGATGCTAACGTGCGCTAGCTTTGTTTTGCTAAAGTCGTCACAGCTGGCGGTTCATCTGCGTTTGGTGAAGAATTAATCTATTTTACTTCATGTTTGCTTTTTCCCCGTCTTGTTTTTTGCCAATTCCAATAGAAGCAAGAAATTTATTTTGTCTTCTAATTTTAAAAGCACAATTAAGAACACTTGGAATGTCTGGCAGTTGCTTACGGAGGGTTCTCATCTCACAAAATGTCCTTTAAAATGTAAGTTCAATATCAGTCTGTCAGGTACAGGTGCTTACAGAAGAAGTCAGTGTGGTACGCGCTGCTGCTTTGACCTTTGACCTCTGGTGTCAGGTAACAAATCCACATCACCGTGGCTTTAAATGCGTCAGAGACAGAGCGTTAACGGAGGTGACAGAGGAGTGAGAAACCCAGGAGAGATTCTGCAGCTCAGGCGACACATGCTTCAGCGTTCACCTGTTTGTCATGTTCAGCGCATGTTTGTGAGAAGAGTCAAACGTTCTAAAGTCCCATGTGACAGAATTCTCATCTGTGTCATCTTTATGTCATTTTAAAATTCACTAGACAATCATAACAGGAATAAAAGTGACACATTTTCAAAATCCTGAATTCCAAGTATGCACTGTACTCAATAAACAAACGCACTGCAACTGTGAAGCCGCTCAATGTTCCAGTGTTAGTATACAGAACGCCTGCATGCTAAAGGCTGATACCGCTACATTAGCTCCAATGCATTTTCAATGGGAGCGTTAGCGTTAGCCTCCAAACAGCACAAACTATGACAATCCAGGGCTGTTTTGGACACATGTGAGTAACACCAGAGCCTCGTCAGAAAACATTGCTCTGTTGTTCGTAGATTATTAGTGATTAGCTCTAGCTTACATACACGTTAGCATACATGCTAACAACTATGTAATAACCAGGCCTTAAATCTAACGTTACGCTGGTCAATAATTCACCCAAAACATCGACAACATTTTGACAATGACGTTTTATTTTGATTTGACCACATTATTGAACACTGAAGCTAACTTTATATTATTATAACGTTATAGAGCTGGACGTTCAATAGGCCTGTTGATTGTAATTCATTGGCAAATATAAAAATGTTAATCAAATGTCGTTCTAGCTCATAGTTCTTGCATTTATCTACAGTATAAGACCTTTAAACCTCCTGTAACATGCGCCATAACCATGCTCATCTCCTTGGGTTAATGTCTCTTGTGATTCTGTCTGTTAGTGACAGTGATGTTTGTTTAATGGAGCAGCTCCTGGCTCCATCTGCCTTTGAGGGTGGCATCATTTTGTCTCTGCTACAGGGTTCACACGTCATATATTCAGGGCAAAAAGATAAATAAAACATTGCTGTATAAGATCTGAAGGAGAATGCAAAGTTATACAGTAAAGTGTTTGGAGACGCATGCATTTTGTTTTGTTGTAAGCAAGAAAAGTGGACACGAATTTGAATGTGGTTCCAGTAGGAGAGGTTGGTTTAAATCTGGTTTGGACCTAGTTTGGACCTAGTTTGGCCCTAGTTTGGACCTAGTTTGGACCTGGTTTGGACCGAGTTTGGACCGAGTTTTGACCTGGTTTGGACATAGTTTGGACCTGGTTTAGTCCTGGTTCGGACCTGTTTCGGACCTGGTTCGGACCAGGTTCGGACCTGGTTCGTACCTGTTTCTGACCTGGTTTGGACCTAGTTTGGACCTAGTTTGGACCTGGTTTGGACCTAGTTTGGACCTAGTTTGGACCTAGTTCGGACTTGGTTTGGACCTGGTTTGGACCTGGTTTGGACCTAGTTAGGACCTAGTTTGGACCTGGTTTGGACCTAGTTTGGACCTGGTTTGGACCTGGTTTGGACCTGGTTTGGACCTAGTTCGGACCTAGTTCGGACCTAGTTCGGACCTAGTTCGGACTTGGTTTGGACCTGGTTTGGATCTGGTTTAGACCTGGTTTGGAGCTAGTTTGGACCTAGTTCGGACTTGGTTTGGACCTGGTTTGGACCTGGTTTGGACCTGGTTTGGACCTAGTTCGGACCTAGTTTGGACCTGGTTTGGACCTGGTTTGGACCTAGTTCGGACCTAGTTCGGACTTGGTTTGGACCTGGTTTGGACCTGGTTTGGACCTGGTTTGGACCTAGTTTGGACCTAGTTTGGACCTAGTTTGGACCTGGTTTGGAGCTAGTTTGGACCTAGTTCGGACTTGGTTTGGACCTGGTTTCGGACCTGGTTTGGACCTAGTTCGGACCTAGTTTGGACCTGGTTTGGACCTGGTTTGGACCTAGTTCGGACCTAGTTTGGACCTAGTTTGGACCTAGTTTGGACCTAGTTTGGAGCTGGTTTGGACCTAGTTTAGACCTAGTTTGGACCTAGTTTGGACCTGGTTCGGACCTAGTTTGGACCTGGTTTGGACCTGGTTCGGACCTGGTTCGGACCTAGTTTGGACCTAGTTTGGACCTAGTTTGGACCTAGTTTGGACCTGGTTTGGACCTAGTTCGGACCTAGTTTGGACCTGGTTCGGACCTAGTTTGGACCTGGTTTGGACCTGGTTCGGACCTGTTTCGGACCTGGTTCGGACCAGGTTCGGACCTGGTTCGTACCTGTTTCTGACCTGGTTTGGACCTAGTTTGGACCTAGTTTGGACCTGGTTTGGACCTAGTTTGGACCTAGTTCGGACTTGGTTTGGACCTGGTTTGGACCTGGTTTGGACCTAGTTTGGACCTGGTTCGGACCTAGTTCGGACTTGGTTTGGACCTGGTTTGGACCTGGTTTGGACCTAGTTTGGACCTGGTTTGGAGCTAGTTTGGACCTAGTTCGGACTTGGTTTGGACCTGGTTTGGACCTGGTTTGGACCTGGTTTGGACCTAGTTCGGACCTAGTTTGGACCTGGTTTGGACCTGGTTTGGACCTAGTTCGGACCTAGTTCGGACTTGGTTTGGACCTGGTTTGGACCTGGTTTGGACCTGGTTTGGACCTAGTTTGGACCTAGTTTGGACCTGGTTTGGACCTGGTTTGGACCTGTTTCGGACCTAGTTCGGACTTGGTTTGGACCTGGTTTGGACCTGGTTTGGACCTGGTTTGGACCTAGTTTGGACCTAGTTTGGACCTGGTTTGGACCAGGTTCGGACCTGGTTCGTACCTGTTTCTGACCTGGTTTGGACCTAGGTTTGGACCTGGTTTGGACCTAGTTTGGACCTAGTTCGGACTTGGTTTGGACCTGGTTTGGACCTGGTTTGGACCTAGTTTGGACCTGGTTCGGACCTAGTTCGGACTTGGTTTTGACCTGGTTTGGACCTGGTTTGGACCTAGTTCGGACCTAGTTTGGACCTGGTTTGGACCTAGTTTGGACCTGGTTTGGACCTGGTTTGGACCTGGTTTGGACCTAGTTCGGACCTAGTTCGGACCTAGTTTGGACCTGGTTTGGACCTGGTTTGGACCTAGTTCGGACCTAGTTCGGACTTGGTTTGTACCTGGTTTGGACCTGGTTTGGACCTAGTTTGGACCTAGTTTGGACCTAGTTTGGACCTGGTTTGGAGCTAGTTTGAACCTAGTTCGGACTTGGTTTGGACCTGGTTTGGACCTAGTTCGGACCTAGTTTGGACCTGGTTTGGACCTGGTTTGGACCTAGTTCGGACCTAGTTTGGACCTGGTTCGGACCTGGTTCGGACCTAGTTTGGACCTAGTTTGGACCTAGTTTGGACCTGGTTTGGACCTAGTTTAGACCTAGTTTGGACCTAGTTTGGACCTGGTTCGGACCTAGTTTGGACCTGGTTTGGACCTGGTTTGGGCCTGGTTTGGACCTAGTTCGGACCTTGTTTGGACCTGGTTCGGACCTGGTTTGGACCTGGTTCGGACCTGGTTCGGACCTATTTTGGACCTAGTTTGGACCTAGTTTGGACCTGGTTTGGACCTAGTTTGGACCTAGTTCGGACCTAGTTTGGACCTGGTTCGGACCTGGTTCGGACCTAGTTTGGACCTAGTTTGGACCTAGTTTGGACCTGGTTTGGACCTAGTTTAGACCTAGTTTGGACCTAGCTTGGACCTGGTTCGGACCTAGTTTGGACCTGGTTTGGACCTGGTTTGGGCCTGGTTTGGACCTAGTTCGGACCTTGTTTGGACCTGGTTCGGACCTGGTTTGGACCTGGTTTGGACCTGGTTTGGACCTAGTTTGGACCTGGTTTGGACCTGGTTTGGACCTAGTTCGGACCTAGTTTGGACCTGGTTTGGACCTGGTTTGGACCTAGTTCGGACATAGTTTGGACCTGGTTCGGACCTGGTTTGGACCTGGTTCGGACCTGGTTCGGACCTAGTTTGGACCTGGTTTGGACCTGGTTTGGACCTAGTTCGGACCTAGTTTGGACCTGGTTCGGACCTGGTTTGGACCTGGTTCGGACCTGGTTCGGACCTAGTTTGGACCTAGTTTGGACCTAGTTTGGACCTGGTTTGGACCTAGTTTGGACCTAGTTTGGACCTAGTTTGGACCTGGTTCGGACCTAGTTTGGACCTGGTTTGGACCTGGTTTGGACCTAGTTTGGACCTGGTTTGGACCCGGTTCGGACCTAGTTCGGACTTGGTTTGGACCTGGTTTGGACCTGGTTTGGACCTAGTTTGGACCTGGTTTGGACCTGGTTTGGACCTGGTTTGGACCTGGTTTGGACCTAGTTCGGACCTAGTTTGGACCTGGTTTGGACCTGGTTTGGACCTAGTTCGGACCTAGTTCGGACTTGGTTTGGACCTGGTTTGGACCTGGTTTGGACCTGGTTTGGACCTAGTTTGGACCTAGTTTGGACCTGGTTTGGACCTAGTTTGGACCTGGTTTGGACCTAGTTTGGACCTAGTTTGGACCTAGTTTGGACCTGGTTTGGACCTAGTTCGGACCTAGTTTGGACCTGGTTCGGACCTGGTTCGGACCTGGTTCGGACCTAGTTTGGACCTAGTTTGGACCTAGTTTGGACCTGGTTCGGACCTGTTTCGGACCTGGTTCGGACCAGGTTCGGACCTGGTTCGGACCAGGTTCGGACCTGGTTCGTACCTGTTTCTGACCTGGTTTGGACCTAGTTTGGACCTAGTTTGGACCTGGTTTGGACCTAGTTTGGACCTAGTTCGGACTTGGTTTGGACCTGGTTTGGACCTGGTTTGGACCTAGTTTGGACCTGGTTCGGACCTAGTTCGGACTTGGTTTGGACCTGGTTTGGACCTGGTTTGGACCTAGTTCGGACCTAGTTTGGACCTGGTTTGGACCTAGTTCGGACCTAGTTTGGACCTGGTTTGGACCTGGTTTGGACCTAGTTCGGACCTAGTTCGGACCTAGTTTGGACCTAGTTTGGACCTGGTTTGGAGCTAGTTTGGACCTAGTTCGGACTTGGTTTGGACCTAGTTTGGACCTGGTTTGGACCTGGTTTGGACCTGGTTTGGACCTAGTTCGGACCTAGTTTCGACCTGGTTTGGACCTGGTTTGGACCTAGTTCGGACCTAGTTCGGACTTGGTTCGGACCTGGTTTGGACCTGGTTTGGACCTGGTTTGGACCTAGTTTGGACCTAGTTTGGACCTGGTTTGGACCTGGTTCGGACCTGTTTCGGACCTGGTTCGGACCAGGTTCGGACCTGGTTCGTACCTGTTTCTGACCTGGTTTGGACCTAGTTTGGACCTAGTTCGGACTTGGTTTGGACCTGGTTTGGACCTGGTTTGGACCTAGTTTGGACCTGGTTCGGACCTAGTTCGGACTTGGTTTGGACCTGGTTTGGACCTGGTTTGGACCTAGTTCGGACCTGGTTCGGACCTAGTTCGGACCTAGTTTGGACCTAGTTTGGACCTAGTTTGGACCTGGTTTGGACCTAGTTTGGACCTAGTTCGGACCTAGTTTGGACCTAGTTCGGACCTAGTTCGGACCTGGTTCGGACCTGGTTTGGACCTGGTTTGGACCTGGTTTGGAGCTAGTTTGGACCTAGTTTGGACCTAGTTCGGACTTGGTTTGGACTTGGTTTGGACCTGGCTTGGACCTGGTTTGGACCTGGTTTGGACCTGGTTTGGACCTAGTTCGGACCTAGTTTGGACCTGGTTTGGACCTGGTTTGGACCTAGTTCGGACCTAGTTCGGACTTGGTTTGGACATGGTTTGGACCTGGTTTGGACCTGGTTTGGACCTAGTTTGGACCTAGTTTGGACCTGGTTTGGACCTGGTTCGGACCTGTTTCGGACCTGGTTCGGACCAGGTTCGGACCTGGTTCGTACCTGTTTCTGACCTGGTTTGGACCTAGTTTGGACCTAGTTTGGACCTGGTTTGGACCTAGTTTGGACCTAGTTCGGACTTGGTTTGGACCTGGTTTGGACCTGGTTTGGACCTGGTTCGGACCTAGTTCGGACTTGGTTTGGACCTGGTTTGGACCTGGTTTGGACCTAGTTCGGACCTAGTTTGGACCTGGTTTGGACCTAGTTTGGACCTGGTTTGGACCTGGTTTGGACCTAGTTCGGACCTAGTTCGGACCTAGTTTGGACCTGGTTTGGACCTAGTTCAGACCTAGTTCGGACTTGGTTTGGACCTGGTTTGGACCTAGTTTGGACCTAGTTTGGACCTAGTTTGGACCTGGTTTGGAGCTAGTTTGGACCTAGTTCGGACTTGATTTGGACCTGGTTTGGACCTGGTTTGGACCTGGTTTGGACCTAGTTCGGACCTAGTTTGGACCTGGTTTGGACCTGGTTTGGACCTAGTTCGGACCTAGTTTGGACCTGGTTCGGACCTGGTTCGGACCTAGTTTGGACCTAGTTTGGACCTGGTTTGGACCTAGTTTAGACCTAGTTTGGACCTAGTTTGGACCTGGTTCGGACCTAGTTTGGACCTGGTTTGGACCTGGTTAGGGCCTGGTTTGGACCTGGTTCGGACCTGGTTCGGACCTAGTTTGGACCTAGTTTGGACCTAGTTTGGACCTAGTTTGGACCTGGTTTGGACCTAGTTTGGACCTAGTTTGGACCTAGTTTGGACCTGGTTCGGACCTAGTTTGGACCTGGTTTGGACCTGGTTCGGACCTGTTTCGGACCTGGTTCGGACCAGGTTCGGACCTGGTTCGTACCTGTTTCTGACCTGGTTTGGACCTAGTTTGGACCTAGTTCGGACTTGGTTTGGACCTGGTTTGGACCTGGTTTGGACCTAGTTTGGACCTGGTTCGGACCTAGTTCGGACTTGGTTTGGACCTGGTTTGGACCTGGTTTGGACCTAGTTCGGACCTGGTTCGGACCTAGTTCGGACCTAGTTTGGACCTAGTTTGGACCTAGTTTGGACCTGGTTTGGACCTAGTTTGGACCTAGTTCGGACCTAGTTTGGACCTAGTTCGGACCTAGTTCGGACCTGGTTCGGACCTGGTTTGGACCTGGTTTGGACCTGGTTTGGAGCTAGTTTGGACCTAGTTTGGACCTAGTTCGGACTTGGTTTGGACTTGGTTTGGACCTGGCTTGGACCTGGTTTGGACCTGGTTTGGACCTGGTTTGGACCTAGTTCGGACCTAGTTCGGACCTGGTTTGGACCTGGTTTGGACCTAGTTCGGACCTAGTTCGGACTTGGTTTGGACATGGTTTGGACCTGGTTTGGACCTGGTTTGGACCTAGTTTGGACCTAGTTTGGACCTGGTTTGGACCTGGTTCGGACCTGTTTCGGACCTGGTTCGGACCAGGTTCGGACCTGGTTCGTACCTGTTTCTGACCTGGTTTGGACCTAGTTTGGACCTAGTTTGGACCTGGTTTGGACCTAGTTTGGACCTAGTTCGGACTTGGTTTGGACCTGGTTTGGACCTGGTTTGGACCTGGTTCGGACCTAGTTCGGACTTGGTTTGGACCTGGTTTGGACCTGGTTTGGACCTAGTTCGGACCTAGTTTGGACCTGGTTTGGACCTAGTTTGGACCTGGTTTGGACCTGGTTTGGACCTAGTTCGGACCTAGTTCGGACCTAGTTTGGACCTGGTTTGGACCTAGTTCGGACCTAGTTCGGACTTGGTTTGGACCTGGTTTGGACCTGGTTTGGACCTAGTTTGGACCTAGTTTGGACCTAGTTTGGACCTGGTTTGGAGCTAGTTTGGACCTAGTTCGGACTTGATTTGGACCTGGTTTGGACCTGGTTTGGACCTGGTTTGGACCTAGTTCGGACCTAGTTTGGACCTGGTTTGGACCTGGTTTGGACCTAGTTCGGACCTAGTTTGGACCTGGTTCGGACCTGGTTCGGACCTAGTTTGGACCTAGTTTGGACCTGGTTTGGACCTAGTTTAGACCTAGTTTGGACCTAGTTTGGACCTGGTTCGGACCTAGTTTGGACCTGGTTTGGACCTGGTTAGGGCCTGGTTTGGACCTGGTTCGGACCTGGTTCGGACCTAGTTTGGACCTAGTTTGGACCTAGTTTGGACCTAGTTTGGACCTGGTTTGGACCTAGTTTGGACCTAGTTTGGACCTAGTTTGGACCTGGTTCGGACCTAGTTTGGACCTGGTTTGGATGTGGTTTGGTTCAGCTCTAAGGTTTAAAGGCCAATTCATACTACACAAGACGTAAGAAGTTTCTTTGTGTACTTAGAGCTATGAGAACATGTCAAACTCCTCAGACCCCGCCCCTTGTGCTCCCCAACAACTGTTTCCATGCTGTTGCTATGGAGATTATGATCACAGACAGCTCAGTTGATGTAGTTTAGCCAATCGGAGCCTAGTTGATGGACAGCTCTGTTGGAGTTCTACTCTGATGTGTCAAGAACCAGCTGCGAGAACAGCCCAACAAAGGCTCGAACAAACGTCTTGCTTCTTATGAAGTGTGAAGTGGCCTTAATTCTGCAGTAGCGCTGTAAGAGGTACTTTAGTCTTGGTTTAGACCTAGTTTAGGACCGGGTTTATTGCAGCTCTCATGGTGCGTTCCTGTTCTGCTGTGGTCATTTTATCAGAAGTGTTTTTGATCTGGTTTATTCTTGTTTGGACCTGATTTAGACCTGATTTAGACCTAGTTTGGGCCTGGTTTAAACCTGGTTTAGATGTGATTCAGACCTGGTTTAGACCTGATTTAGACCTGGTTTGGACCTGGTTTGAACCTGGTTTAGACCTTATTTTAGACCTGATTTAGACCTGGTTTATATCAGGTTTATTCTTGGTTTATTCTTGGTTTGGACCTGGTTTAGACCTGGTTTATTCTTGGTTTAGACCTGGTTTATTCTTTGTTTAGACCTGGTTTTTTCTTGGTTTATTCTTGGTTTGGACCTGGTTTAAGACCTGGTTTATTATTCGTTTAGACCTGATTTAGACCTGGTTTAGACTTGGTCTGGACCTGGTTTAGACCTGGTTTAGACCTGGTTTAGAACTGGTTTAGTGCTGTTTTTGTGGCGTGTTCCTGCCCTGTTTAGTCCCAGTTTAGACCTGGTTTATTCCTGGGTAAAACCTGGAATTTCTCATGTTCACAGTCCATCCATCAGCCTGAGTAAATCAAAATGAAACATCAAAGAAAATGACATTATTAATTTAGTAATCTTGTTTGGATACAAAAATCAGACTTTTTAGACTGTATTGTCCCCATAACACTGCATTTAAGCCTGCGCAGTTCCATTTCTAGTGTTCAAGAATGTCGAGGTCTCACCGTGGAAGCAAACGTCTCCTGTCTCTTTCCTGTCAGAGAACATCAGCGAGCCTTAACCGCAGCTCCTGTTTCCCTGTGAACTACAAGCCTTTCTGATCAGACTGAATAATTTAGAGAAAGAGTGAAGTGAGCAGATTTGGCCGCTCGGAGGTACGAGCCGGTGAAATCGCTGACATGGTGCAGAGGCAGTGGAGCGGAGCAGTCGGACATGTTTGTGTGGACAGAACAGCTGCGAAGCGCCACAACACCTGTCTGCAGCAGCTCCAGCGCCACACGGCTTTAGTCACATCACTGTCCCACGTTTCGACTTCACAACACTCGGAATGTGAGCGTGAGCGCGGTTAATCGCATTTGAATCGAGATCGAGATTCAGCTGCGGCAAATTGGTTATTTTTTAATGAGCCAATCCACAGTCAGTAAAAGACTTTAGAGGAAGACATTTTGTTGTTTTTTTGTGTTAAAGCAGAACTAAGTAACATTTTCATCTCATTGAACGTCTTTGTAAGGCCCTGGGATGGTTGAATATGTATTTTCGAGGCGTTTGAAGAGTCAGTTGTCGCTCCCTTCTGGAAAAACAGCATTGTAAACAGCATTGTTACCGACATCGACCCGAGAAAGAAAGAAAAAAGCGTTTGTGTTGACGATGTCTTTTCACAAGGGACCTGTAGGGGGAGCTCTATCGCCAGAAGTACGTAGTTCTGTTTTAAATGGCACTGAGTTAGTGTGTCTTGTTTATGACCATGAAATCAACACTTGGTCAAAAAAATGAATTAAAATTGAGATTGATCAATATAAAGAAAATAATTGTGATTTACGTTTTGCCAAAGCCCAGCCCTGTCGTATCCAAATGTCAAAGTAACTAATATTATTATTATTGTGATATTGTGCTGTATTGTAGTAACACTTGTGTTTTTCAAAGCTTTTATTATCGTATCATTCATGGGGCTTAAAGGTTAGCGTTTTCCATCAGTCCAGAGGATTGCAGTTTGAACAGCGCTGCACGATTTGGGGGAAATATTTAATTGTGGTTTTCTGAACAGTAATGTAATTAGATTTGTGATTTATGTTGTGATTACAATTCTGTTCAAAGTTCACATTTAATTATCAATGAATTTCCTCATTAGGCTCTTTGATCTGTGAATATGTGACTGACCATGGCCAATCCAGTTACATGTCTACCCGGAGACATTTTGAGTTATTCACAGATTCTGAAAGTGTGAATTCAAAGCTTTCCAATGATGTCTCACTCATGTAGATCTGATAATATTTGAGTAAGTTGTGGTCATTTGAATGTATACAACTCTCAAACCCATTCACTGAGAAAACGGCTTCCAAAGTTTCTCACCGGAGTGAGCCCAGAGTCACAGGGGGGCTCATTTGCATCTCATTGAGATAAGCCCTCCCCCCTGTCACACTGACAGCACCTCCCCCTACAGCTGTCACTGAAGACTCAAGAGGAGTGTTGTTATTGATGGTAACTGGACTTGAATCAGAATTAGAAGTTACTATATTAAAATGGAAATACTTGGATTACAAAAGGCCCTGAATAGAATCAAAGAATCAGAATAGGGTTCATTGCATTTGTCGATAAACATAATTCACAGGTGATTCAGTGCACCAACAATGGTGCACTGAATGATTCAACACAAACAACAAAAGATAAGATAAGATAAGATAGCCTTTAATGTTACAACGCAGTAGATACAGGGGGAAAGGACAGTAACTTATAGGAAGTTTAAAAAACACTCTTAATAGAAGAACTCTTATAAACAGATGCCAGGGCCAGGTATACGAACTGCAACATATGAGATAATAGACATCATAGGTACACCATCAGAGTCCAATTACGTCCGCAGCCTCTTTTGCACATTCGTCTTCTGTGCTGTGACTCTCGGCGCTGGGCATGTGATGTCTTTTGCCTCGTCAGCACAGAAAGGCCTGATTTTTTCATGCAGGTAGGTCTGCCTGTCAATGTTCAGTCCAGGTGGGACCAGGACATGGAGATTGTCAACTGGAGGCAGAACAGCTTTATTGCGTAGTAGCTGAAATTCCACTGGTTCTGCTCCACGGTGACTTTTCGCAAGCACCACACCTGGTCTCTTGGCATCAAAGCTGTAAGCAAATAACAGGACATTTAAGAAATGGCTAACTATTTCACATGAAACACTCTAACTCATTTTTTTTGTTTCAATATAAATACCTGAAGTGCTGATAGCTCTTGATCTTTGGAAGCCGTCTGAAGAAGGGACTCGGATGCTTCTGCCAGTCAAAGTTCTTGACGAACACTCTGCCATCCGCCGTTCCAACAAGCTGTGGGATATTGAGGTGACTCTCAGGAGAGCTGTTTTCCACTACCTGATGACAAGGGCGACAATGTAAAAAAAAATTAGAACAGAAGAAAAATATCTGCACTGAAGTTTTGCCAGGCTAATGTTAACACATTACAGTAGTCAAATAATATAAACTAACCTCAGCGATGTCTTCCAAAGTGTCAACCCTGGTCTTCATGTATGCTCGCTTGATAAGTCCAAAGCCACAATCAGGGGAGAATTTGGTGTGGCCAGCAATGAGGAAGTGGATGTCCATTGTGTGGTGAAGCTTGTGTCCAACACGCCAGGCAGCATACCACAACATGAAATTGTTTTTGTTTTGGCCACTGCAGTTGTCACAATGAAGATCCACGTATTTTTCTCCAACCCCGAAGTTGTTGAAGAAATGTAGCTTATGACTTCATTGCTTCCCTTACTTGACGACATGCCTTCGTCAATCAGGAAATTGACCTGCTTCTGCATCCCTTCCCAGGAGACACCAAAAAGGCCACATTTTCGTGGAGTCAGGAAATACATTGGCCCCGGCTGCAGAGGGTTGGACGGAAAGTGTACCTGTAGTAGACAGAGAGAGAGAAAGGAGATTAGATTAATACATATGACATTTGATTAAGACGTATATGTCTCTATAATTGCTATTCTGCATTTGCACTATTAGTAGTACCTGCTGTGCAAAGTCGAAGCTGTAATGCATCCTGATGTCTTTGCTTGCTGGCGGTGAGGGTCCGAAAGACAGCACATTAGATTCTGTTGTCAGTCTGCAGGCAGCAATCAAAGTGTTGTAAAAAGTCCTCTCACTTTGCACAAGGGCAAGATGATGCACTTGCTTCTGGACAACTTCCGATTTTCTTTCATCTGGGACATTTGCACTTCGTATCAGCTGCTCGTTGTTGCTCTGACACTGCCAACAGAGATCTGTGCGTGGCCTGCAGCTTCTGATGTATGGGAGAAGCTGTTTCCACAGTGATCTGAAGCTTGATTTACAAACTGCAGGCTCACCTGAAAAACAGATGTTGCTTATGGTTAATTATACTCTAATCATTAAAACATGAAAATCACCAAAATAATGTTTTACACTTACCAAGCTCCTTAGCAGACTTCACGTAGAGCACTTCACATGCCAGTCCTTATGGCCAGGATGTCGACCAGGTAGCATTATGGAATGGACTTCTGCATAGTTTTTGATAAACTCTACAAGTTTAGAGTTGTAGAGTTTGATAAACTCTACAACTCTCACAGTCTCTTCAGTGAGAGACTGATCCACCCTCGATGTGTGAAGGAAAGGTTCCGTAGGTCTTTCCTTCCTGCTGCTGTCAGACTTTATAACAAAAACTGTTAGTCCTGAACACTCGCAATACTGACCTAACCTAATACTGATGTGCAATTCTGTCATATGTGCAATTGCTGTTGGAATTCATGTGCAATTACTGTGAAATTCATGTGCAATCTATGTGCTGTCGTGACACATATTCATGTGCAATTACTGTCGGGATCACATGCAATGGTATTTATTTATTTATTTGTCTATGGGAGTTTTTATTTATTTATAGGAGATCTTCTACTGAAAGTGTTTTTCATACTTCCTATAAGTGATCTGTTCTTCTGTATCTGCCTCTGTATCTACCTGCGTTGCACCAATGAAATTTCCCCATGTGGGACAATAAAGGAATATCTTATCTTATCTTATCTTATCTTACAACGGTGTGAATGACTTCATGGCTGATGAACCTGCGTGAACGTGGCTGTGGCTGTGCACGCTTCTTCCTCAACCGTGGTGTTGCTCCATTTTCATCATAGTGTTTAATTATGTCAGTCAGGGTGTCTTTGCCAATTCTGAAAAGGGGGAAAAAAAGGATTAGGGTTGACAGTAATATGGGAATAACACGCTTCACGTGGCTAGCTAGCTTGTGATATCATGGCTCACCAGGTTTAGACCAAAACAGGCTCTCACAACACAAACACGACCACAACAGCACACCAAAAGAATTTTCTTTTCTTCTTGAGTAACATTTGCAGTCAAAGTTACGGATCTTTTCCAACTCTTCGTTCTCTCCTGCAAAAGTAACCGTGGCTATAGCGTCTGTTATTTCACGCTCCAGCTCTTCGGCGTGACCGGGCGCTCCTTCCTCTGTCCAAAACCCATCTTCCTCCTCATCTAAGGTCAGCCGTAGACTAGGGATATTTTCCAGCTGGATGAAATCGCACTCTTCATCTGTGACCTCATCTTCAGATTCAGAACTTAGATAGTCATCTGGATAAGCGGACTTTTCGCAGAAATAATCCAAAAGCGTGGAACTGTAACAACCTCTGTTAAGCTCCGAAGCGATAGCAGAAGGATCCATTCTTCAACTGATTTTACACAGTGTGTGTTGCGTGTCCCTGTGTTGCTGCTTATCAAGTAGCCATGCGGCTGGCGGCTCAGCCCATTGGCTGACTACAATAGCGCAGCTGTTCATATGGAAATGCGGTCACACCCACTCTGCACGTCCAGAGAGCACCCGAAAACACCACACTTTAAACGACTTTATTTATGCTTTTAATGCTGCAAATACTGTTATCTGATACATCGAATGGCTGGTCCATAACTTCAACTTTCACATAATGCAAAAAAACGAAAATCACAAATTTGGGGAAAAAAAAGTAAAATGCTGTTTTTCTCAGTTTCACCGAGGCCGACATGGTCCGACAATTGCCGTGGCGAGTCACATATGAGACGGTTGTAATAAGACACACAACTCTGAACGACTCGGTGTGAGCGAGGATACAAAGGGAAAAACAAAGGAAAAAACTCACACTGAATCTAAACTCATAAATAGTGCCTAATTACGCTGCATTCGCAGTCTCTTTAATAGACCGTAAAAAATTGGGCCAAATTGAATCAACTTTAGCCTAAATGTGACGTTAATTTTGGACTTTATGTTTTATGTTTTTTTTTTTTTTTTAGAATGTATTTTATATTTATTTTTGTTTGTTTGTTCGTTTATTCAAACTTTAAAAAAGACAACAAAAAAAGACATGGCACGACCAAAGGAAAACGATTAAATAAATAAACAAACAAAATGGGTAAATCTGAAAATAAGATTAAGAAAAATAAGGCATCCAAGGAAAATAAAAGGTTAAGTGCCATTTAGTGCAGTTTCTTTAGAATTGGTCCATTTCCAGGTTGAGTCCGTGTGTGATTGTCACTTATGACTTCAGTTCAATTCTTAATCGTCGGTGACGTTTGCGTCATCCATTTCTTTGTTTTTGCCTTTTCCCGGCCGTCATCAATATGTTCCGAAAGTATCCATTTATTGGGTCCATGGCAGATATATAGTTCTGAATATTTATGGTTTTCATGTTTTATCTCTTATGTTCTTTCTGGTCTTTTTTCATATTTGTGTTTACATATATATATATATATATATATATATATATATATATATATATATATATATAGTGTGTATATATACATATATACTTATTACTGGAAAATACTTATTGATCCAACCTGTCATATAACCTGAATTAAAAAATCTAGGTCTATTTTTTAAACTCTGAAATGAAAAATGTTTGACAAAAACCTGTGCGTTTCCCTTGGAGTCATATTTACCTGCCACATGAGTGAGTTGACCTGGCTCTGTCGTTGCGTCATCCTCGCGTTAACCATCGAACGCAGTGTCCCGACGGTTCACTGTCTTCGGGGCGGAGGGGGGCGGGGCTAGCGCAGGTGCAGGGGAGCAGGGGAGCAGGGAGCATGCTGGGAAACCTTCAGAGCGGCGTTTGATGTCTCTTATCTCTGCGACTGCTGCTGCATTCCTCTGTGAGTCACCCGCACACTCCGCACACTCCGCACGGCTCTGTGGCGTTGTGAGGACCTCCGCAGAGCCACAACACACGCTTCATTCAGCGCTCGCTTCTGTGCTTAGATTCCTTCTGTTCAATCAAACTGGGTCATCTCCTCCACCACCATGAGATGCTCTTTTAACAGGAGCTTCAGACACTTTCTGAAGAAATTGCACTTTGTATAGTAGTTTGCAACATGCATTTTATGTATATAGTGTCTTTTGAGTGTCTTATTTATATAGTGTCTTTTGAGAGCTACTTTCCCTTCTAAGAGCAAGTCTATTAGTGATATTTGACATTATAAAGGCATTTGGAAGTTATGTTTCTTGTAGTTTACCTTGCAGAAGCACAGAGGACACTTACAGACACAGGGAGAACATGCAGACTACATCGGCTGTCCTCTTTAAATCACCATATTTAGTTTGGATCAAAGAAGAAGCTGAAGATTACACACAAAACTTTAAATGAACGAGGGCCGAGCATCACATGTCACAATACAATGTCTCACGATAGATCCCGATACTGACGACACGCGCCATTTATTGAGATTTTTCTTCGACTTTGGCATTTCACAAAATGAAAACAGTTATTTTCTCTGTTTTGACAACTCATAAAATAAGACACTGGTGAACACATCAATACTGAATGATAAGATAATATAAGAGAACCTTTATTTGTCCTACAATAGGGAAATGCCAGTGTTGCAACCCAGATTAGGCACAGAAACACGGATTAGGAATTATAAAGTGAAGTGAAATTATAAAAACAGATAACTTCCTTAAAAATATACTTAAATCTGGTATAAATTTAGGTAGAGCAAAAAATATATAGAAAAATACGCTTATTTATATTGCACCAAGGATGAGGTTGGAAAAGAGGAAGAGTTTTGCAACGACTTCCTATTCTCAGTTGTCCCGGAAATGTCGCCTATTGATGAACGGGACCTGAGCGTTCAAGACTGAAGTCGCAGTCTTAAAGTACGGATACACATGTCGGATTTATTACCACGTACGAAAGCGGCCTGGGTCGGATACAAGTCACATATGGGCCAAAAAAATCGTATTTGATCTGCAGTGTGAACGTAGCCTCAGTCACTTTATTCCTCTGTATTTAAGCACGCTACAAAGGCTGAACATCGATGTTTACCTGTCCTCAATGAAACACTACAGACATTTATCACATCGTGGCATCGTCTTAAAGCCCTAAATCTAGAATACTTTTTGTCCCGAGTCGCAGTTTATTCAGATCTGGATTGAGTCCAACCGCAGCCTTTAGATGAAGAGGCTGCTTTCCCACAGCGCCAGGAATAAAAGCGCAGCACTAAATGAATTCCTCTGATGGATTACCAATAAAACAGCACTGAAATAATTAGCAGAATTGAGTGTTTCCACGGCGCGATCTCTACTAACCGCGTCTGAGCAGTTTTTACTCCATTTTATAGATCTGGATTGCTAAGGACGGCGTTTGTCAGTCGTTTTTGAGCACGGTCGTCTTCGCGGATCCTCTGCGTTTGACCCATTCTTCAGCGACTCTGGGTTAAAACTCACAAACTCCACAGAGACAGATCTAAAACTCATCGTAATCATATTTTATTGCTCGGAATCTGTTATCTGGGCATTAGAAACTCGAAAAGCACGTACAAAAAGACCTTTTATAAACAAAAAGAGGCATTATTTATTCAAAATAGAATAAAAGTATTGTTTCAACAGTTGAGTTGGTTAAAAGTCAGTCCGTTTTTATCTTCAAATGAAAAATGTGTAATGTTCCTTTGTGATTTGTGTCGGCATTATAAGCCCAAAATGTTGATGGGATCGGTTTTGTTCCCCTCCGTGACTTTTGCAAAACAGACTTGAATAATTAGAGGATTTTACGCAACAAAATGACACTTGAAGTTAAGCAGCCGAAGCAAAAGAAACAGAAAAGTCAGGATTGTGTTTAAATGCTGCGTGGACCATTTATCTTCTGCTAGATATTTACATAAAAGACTATAAAAAAAAGTCTCAAAATAAAATAAAAATATTTCAAAAAGAGTCTTAAACAAATTTTCTATCCACTTTTTGTGTCATATTTTTTAACCTTGGGCTGTGACGAATCTGAATAATCTGGACCAAGTGTTAAAATATTTGTCTGTCATTAATTGTTCTGCTGTTAATAGAATCTAAAACACGTTTATAATAAAGAGAGCTGCCAAAAACGTAACATTGCAAAATAGCTCATTTATAAATATTCGTTGTCAGTATTTTTTTTTTACTTTTTCTGATTTAAATGTTGTAGTTTTTAATAGAAATAATAACTTCACAATTTAACTCATCGAAAATATTATAATTTACTGCTAAGATACTCACCCTGTACTTGAAACTTAATTATGGCATTTACAGGTGTGTTTCAGGTTACTTCTGTTTACACCAACATCAGATTGGTTATTGTATTGGGAGAATTCTGAATTATTATTATTTTATTATTTCATAAACCTTTATTTAACCGGGTGAGAACGCATTGAGATCGAGACCTCTTTTCAAGGGGGCAAAGTAAAGGCACAACATTACACACATTTAAAAGACATTTAAGAAAATAAAACTAAATCTACATTTAAAAGCACAGACAGTTTAATTAAGATTAATTCTCTTTGTCTTTTAAAATCGCACAAAAAGCTCTTGATATCGGCTTTTAACTGACGATATTAACTGACTTAAGTAGGATCCAGAAGTGCCTCTTGCTTGCGCTTTCTCTTGTCTTCTACAATGTTCTCTTGTCCTCCAAAAGTAATCAAATGCACTACGCGCCTCCCAATTCCCCCGGGCTCCTTTAGTGGGGCAGTCAGAAGTTTATGTTTTGGGTCAAAGGAGGTCGACATGAAAATGCTTTTCACCAAAAATGTCTGGTTTCTACAATAAATTATGCAACAATCTATGGTTGTGGTGATGAACCATTGTAGGAGGAGGAGGAGGAGGAGGAATTGTTCTGTAATAAGAGGAAGAAGAGGAATTGGCAGAAGGATCGCATGAACTGGAGGAATCGTAAGAGGAAGGAGGAGGAATCATAGTTCTAGTAGTAGAAGAAATTGTTGTAGTATAGGAGGAGGAGGAAGAATTAGAGGAGGAGGAATTGTAACTGGATGAGGATTTTTTTTGTAGGAGGAATAATTATAGGAGGAAGAGACAAAAGGGCAATCGTAGGAGGAAGAGGAGGAATCGTATAGTAGGAGCAGTAGTGGCAGTAGTAGTGGTAGTAGTAGCACTAGTCTCTAAAACCTACATATCAAGTTAGAAATCTGGGGTAAAAATGGACTCAGACTTGAACTTTAACAGCCACGTCAAATCAATAACATCAGCAGCTTTTTACCATCTAAAAAACATGCCAAATTCAAAAGTATAAACCAGATTTGGAGAGACTTATCCATGCGTTTGTCTCCAGTAGATTAGACTACTGTAACGGCTGCTCACTGGCCTCTCCAAACGAGCTGTAAAACAGCTGCAGTACATCCAGAACGCTGCTGCTCGGGTCCTGACTAGAACCAGGAAGTATGATCACATTAGTCCTGTTCTCAGGTCTCTGCACTGGCTCCTGTGGCTCAGAGAATAGACTTTAAAGCAGCTCTGCTTGTGTACAAGTCTCTCCATGGCCTAGCACCAAAGTACATCTTGGACATGTTAGTGCCATGTGAACCATCTCAGACTCTGAGGACCTCAGGGACCGGCCTCCTGCTGGTGCCAGAGTCAGGACTAAACATGGACCAGCCTCCTGCTGGTGCCAGAGTCAGGACTAAACATGGACCGGCCTCCTGCTGGTGCCAGAGTCAGGACTAAACATGGACCGGCCTCCTGCTGGTGCCAGAGTCAGGACTAAACATGGACCGGCCTCCTGCTGGTGCCCAGAGTCAGGACTAAACAATAGTAGTAGTGGCAGTAGTGGCAGTAGCAGTAGTGGAATAGTTACAATGTGGGTCAGTGGGACGTCCCCCGGAGACCCTCACACCCGCCCTCACCAACCGTCCAAACATGTATCTTTAATCAGACCTTATTCAATATTTCATAAAACACACCAAAACACTTTCATTTAGCCTCATTTACTGTCCGTCCGGCTTCATGCTTTTATGGTTTTATTTGCATCTAGTTTCTCCTGCTGAAAATGTTATTACCAGAGTGGATTTATAGTTTGAACTGGCCCCTTTAAAGAGCCTGACATTTGTGTTTGATCCAGTCTTGTCTGGATCTGATGTGGAGATGCTTTGCCTGGAACGTTGCTCTGTACCAAACTGAACTGCATTTATTCATTTTTATCACTGTGAGCGATGTCGTCTTTGACCTGAAACTCGACATTGTCAAATTTGAATATGCTTTTTGACACGCTAATATCTGCTGTATTAAAATTAAACTAAAGTAAAAGTGAATTAATGGGTTTGTCAAAATCCTTTACAAACGACTTAACCAAGACAACATTTTTAAAAAAAGAGAAATTGTGAATAAAATCAACTCTTTTCAGTGTTTTTATTTTAAAAACACACAATATCTGTCTGTGGAGAAGATACATTAGATACTTTGAAACGCTATAAAACCATAACATCTCCATGGAGACAAGCAAATGACAGAAAAGCATATACATAGTGCAACTTTAAATATAATTCTCAAATCCATCAAAAAACAAAAAGCCCTAGTTTTTCTTGGTTTACATTAGTTTATTTTGACATCAATTATCTACTTCTTATTTACTTTATATATATATATATATATATACATATATATATATATATATATATATATACATATATATATATATATATATATATATATATATATATATATATATATATATATATATATATATATATATATATAAATATGTTTTTTTTAAACTTGTTTTTTACCTAAAATGTGACGAATCTGAGCCCAAATGTGGCAGGCTGAAGCTAAAACCTCCTGTTTTCAGGTTTGTTGTCCGAGTCTAGTCCTGGTCTGGTGTAGTTCTATCTGGTGTAGTTCTATCTGGTGTAGTTCTGTCTGGTGTAGTTCTGTCTGGTGTAGTTCTATCTGGTGTAGTTCTGTCTGGTGTAGTTCTGTCTGGTGTAGTTCTGTCTGGTGTAGTTCTGTCTGGTGTAGTTCTGTCTGGTGTAGTTCTGTCTGGTGTAGTTCTATCTGGTGTAGTTCTGTCTGGTGTAGTTCTGTCTGGTGTAGTTCTGTCTGGTGTAGTTCTGTCTGGTGTAGTTCTGGTCCTGACCTGGTCCTGCTTCAGTTTAAGTTCTGTCTGGTGTAGTTCTGGTCCTGACCTGGTCCTGCTTCAGTTTAAGTTCTGTCTGGTGTAGTTCTGGTCCTGACCTGGTCCTGCTTCAGTTTAAGTTCTGTCTGGTGTAGTTCTGGTCCTGACCTGGTCCTGACCTGGTCCTGACCTGGTCCTGACCTGGTCCTGCTTCAGTTTAAGTTCTGTCTGGTGTAGTTCTGGTCCTGACCTGGTCCTGCTTCAGTTTAAGTTCTGTCTGGTGTAGTTCTGGTCCTGACCTGGTCCTGCTTCAGTTTAAGTTCTGTCTGGTGTAGTTCTGGTCCTGACCTGGTCCTGACCTGGTCCTGACCTGGTCCTGACCTGGTCCTGCTTCAGTTTAAGTTCTGTCTGGTGTAGTTCTGGTCCTGACCTGGTCCTGACCTGGTCCTGACCTGGTCCTGACCTGGTCCTGACCTGGTCCTGCTCCAGTACGAGTTCTGTCTGGTGTAGTTCTGGTGTAGTTCTGGTCCTGACCTGGTCCTGCTTCAGTTTAAGTTCTGTCTGGTGTAGTTCTGGTCCTGACCTGGTCCTGCTTCCGTCCTCGAGCCGCCTTTGCCCTGTCCGTATCTCTAATCTGATTCCTCCGTCTGCTCCTCTGAGACAGTCTTTGGGCAGTGATTACGCGGACGTTTCTGCCGATATGAAGTTAAGGAGGAATGCGCCACAAGGAATTCTGGGTAAATAAGAAAAGGCGGGTCACATTCTAGGTTGAGACAAAACCGAAAAAGCAGATTTGACTTTCACAAAAGGGAGTTCTAATTCTAATCTAATTTAGGTTTAATAAGTGGTGGGAAAAAACTCTACTTGGATCGAAAAGTAGCGGTAACCTGTTGGAGGTAAAGGAAGGTGTCACTTTGGTACAATCCTCGGGTTAAAGGTTCTCCTGTTTTTCATATTATGAGATAGTTTGGCGGTACAGAACCTGAACTAAATATTTATCACAGTTTTACTTCCGTTATGTTGCGGTTTGCAAAGTAATTTTGAAAAATAAAAGTTTGAAATTCCAGGAAATAGAGCTGAATCCCTCTGTGATGTCATCAACGTGCGACATGCCGTTGAAAACACAGTTTACACTTAACTGACACACTTTTCTGGATGTTTTAACAATCATTCGACAAAATAAAGGTGTTATTTGGTATTATTGTGTGTCAAATCTTCACTGTTGTGTCATATAATATGTGGGATTTGGCTCTTGTTTACAGTCTGGTTGCTAGGTAACAGTGGTGGAATTATCTCTACCTATGTCATATTTGCTGCTCATGTCCAACCAGGAAGTACAATTATAAACTTTTCAAAAAATGGTCAAACTGGGGACAAATGGGAAAAATGTTTAGTTAAATCTGAAATGTAATTGTGTTTTAGTGAAATGTGTAGTTTAGCCAGATAAAATGAACTTCTTTCCTTTTAGGTCTATTTTTTGGACAATTTGCCTAGTTTAGTGACAGTGCTTAGTTTGATGACAGTGCTTAGTTTGATGACAGTGCTTAGTTTGGTGACAGTGCTTAGTTTGGTGACAGTGTTTAGTTTGGTGACAGTGCTTAGTTTGGTGACAGTGCTTAGTTTGGTGACAGTGTTTAGTTTGGGGACAGTGTTTAGTTTGGGGACAGTGTTTAGTTTGGTGACAGTGTATAGTTTGGTGACAGGGCTTAGTTTGATGACAGTGTTTAGTTTGGTGACAGTGCTTAGTTTGATGACAGTGCTTAGTTTGGTGACAGTGCTTAGTTTGGTGACAGTGTTTAGTTTGGTGACAGTGCTTAGTTTGGTGACAGTGCTTAGTTTGGTGACAGTGTTTAGTTTGGGGACAGTGTTTAGTTTGGGGACAGTGTTTAGTTTGGTGACAGTGTATAGTTTGGTGACAGTGCTTAGTTTGATGACAGTGTTTAGTTTGGTGACAGTGCTTAGTTTGGGGACAGTGCTTAGTTTGGTGACAGTGTATAGTTTGGTGACAGTGCTTAGTTTGGTGACAGTGTTTAGTTTGGGGACAGTGTTTAGTTTGGTGACAGTGCTTAGTTTGGGGACAGTGTTTAGTTTGGTGACAGTGCTTAGTTTGGTGACAGTGTATAGTTTGGTGACAGTGCTTAGTTTGGTGACAGTGTTTAGTTTGGGGACAGTGTTTAGTTTGGTGACAGTGCTTAGTTTGGGGACAGTGTATAGTTTGGTGACAGTGCTTAGTTTGGTGACAGTGTTTAGTTTGGTGACAGTGTTTAGTTTGTTGACAGTGCTTAGTTTGGGGACAGTGTTTAGTTTGGTGACAGTGTTTAGTTTATTGACAGTGCTTAGTTTGGGGACAGTGTTTAGTTTGGTGACAGTGTTTAGTTTATTGACAGTGCTTAGTTTGGGGACAGTGCTTAGTTTGGTGACTTTGGTGACAGTGCTTAGTTTGGGGACAGTGCTTTGTTTGGTGACGGTGCCAGAAAATTGCGAAATCTCTTAAAATGCCGATGTTTCTTCTCCTTGTTTGCACGTTTACACTGACCGACGCTCCCTCTCTGTGCAGTGCTGCCGACCTGCTCCCCGCTCGACTTCCACTGCGAGAACGGGAAGTGCATTCGCCGATCGTGGGTCTGTGACGGCGACAACGACTGCGAGGACGACTCTGACGAACAGGACTGCCGTAAGTACAAAAACTCCACACAAGCGCTGCTTTTTGGTGCTTTTTTCCATGGGACGATGGCGCGGTTTGCATCATTTATAAACTCATGAAGCGTGGGGCGATCATCGCTTATTAGGACGTTTTTGTGAACATCAACAGTCATGAGAACTAAAAATATTTCTCATGACTGTATGGAGCTTAAAAGTATTCATTTTTCTCCAGTAACTATGAAGTAAATATCATAACCTAAATAAAAGACAAAAAGACAACGACCCTGGCACTGGAAATTAGGGCTGCAACTAATGAATATTTTTGGTAATTGATTAGTCTAGAGATTATTCTTTTGATGAATCAATTAATTTAGAATGTGGAAGGTCTGAATATGAAATTTTTACTCAGATAAAGCTGAAGTGAAGCCGTTTTTGTGGTGTTTTCATCAAAATTTACACATTTTCATTCATTTTTTACACTCAATAAGAAAACTTCTTCTAATGATTATTCAAACACTATTTCCATGATCAATTAGTTGCGATTAATCAGTTAGTTAATCAATTTACTTGCCCTACTGGAAATAAATACAGATATAGGTGTATTTGTTGTTAATATGATTAGCTTGGGTTTCAATTGGTGAAAAACAGATGATCACATTTAACAATATACGAAAATACTTCTATAACAATCTAGCCCCAAAAATGTCTTTTAATAATCCTGTTTAATTGTTGCTTTTGGTGAAGGCAGTAGAAAAACACAAGTAAATTACAAAAACAAATACTATTTAAAGCAGATTTAATGTTAAACAATTTTGGCTTGATTTTTCTGCAGTGAAGCTCTTTTTTATTGGACACTTCCTGTTTAAATAAAGATCAGAGTTACAAACTGTCATTCGACTCTGGGACAAGGAAATCTAAAAACTGACTTAATGACTGACAGAAAATCAATAATCATACATTTATTTTAAACTGTTCCTTCTTTACTGCTATTTGAGTTATTCTAGTGTCATGAGTGCAGTTTCTATTTTACGTCTAAAAGTTCTTTATTTTCCTTTCAATCAAAATCAAGTTAAAACAAAGCTTTGTGGCATCTGGTTTAAACTTAACTCCGGGGTTGAGCCGAGGTCAGTCGCCATGACAGCGGTGTGAACTTTGACCCTAGCTGGACCTGTCCGTGTGTGCTGTTACCCACAATGCCCCTGGGATGCAAAAAGGCTGTGGGCGGAATAGTTGAAGCTCGTTATTTTTGGCAGAATGTCAGTTTGCGTCAGCGATTATTGATTTGAAAACGATGTAGAACGACACAGTTTTGAAACAACTATCGCGCTTCAGATTGGATTTGCAATGTTTGTGCTGGATCCAGGCGGGAGCTCTAGTTTAGTCTTAGTTTTAGTGAGCATATTTTGTACACATGCAGCAAGAATAAACCAAAAATATGTCCACATTCACATTATATTCTAGCTCAACAGAAGTGGGAAGACATGTATTCTCCTCCCATTGTAAGAAACATTACTTCTTACTTTTTGTTCAGTTTTTGACCAAATTTAAAGATAAAACGAAGAACACGACACACAAGTAAACCCAATCAAGACATCCACTAAATGATTTTAATGAACATTCACGGCACAATGAATGATCTCTATCTCGTCTTTCTTTTTTGTAATGGAAACTTGCTCCAAAAGTATCCATGTACTGTGTCCACGGCTGGGGTTTGGAGGCCCAGATACATACTTCCGGTGGGATGGTGGTGTCTGTTGCGCTTTATTGAATATTGGACTGCGATCAGCAGGACGGTCCCAGAACACGTGGTAACGGTGGACCTCCTGGCAACCACCATTTTCTCCAGCAGTTTGAATTTCCTTGTGAATAATGAGCAGCTTGACATGGAATTATGAAGAAGCATCCAAACGAAAAGCATAATTGAAAATCTGCTAAACGAACAAGGATCAAATGTGTTTCAGATTATTTGTGTTTGTCTAAACTTCAGCAGGTTTTACACACAATAAGACGAGAGCTGGAGGCCTTTAGTCGATTAGTTGGGCGATCGTGCCTTAGACGACTAAGATTGTTATTAGTCGACTAATTTAGTAGCAGAACTGTTTATATTCTAGATTTTGTCCATGAATCTTTTGTTTTGCTCACATTAACTTTATAAAACAAAATGGAAACTAAAGCAGTTTCTTTGCCTTCAGAACGAGTCTCAAAAATGTTATTTAAGGTATGGTCCTGGTTTAGTCCTAGTTTAGTCCTGGTTTAGTCCTGGTTTGGACCTGGTTTAGACCTGGTTTAGTCCTGGTTTGGACCTGGTTTAGACCTGGTTTAGTCCTGGTTTGGACCTGGTTTAGACCTGGTTTAGACATGGTTTAGACATGGTTTAGTCCTTGTTTGGACCTGGTTTAGTTCTGGTTTAGTCCTTGTTTGGACCTGGTTTATTCCTGGTTTATTCCTGTTTTGACCTGGTTTAGTCCTGGTTTGGATCTGGTTTAGTTCTGGTTTAATTCTTGTTTGGACGTGGTTTGGACCTGGTTTAGTCCTGGTTTAGTCCTGGTTTAGTCCTAGTTTAGTCCTGGTTTAGTCCTGGTTTGGACCTGGTTTAGACCTGGTTTAGTCCTGGTTTAGTCCTGGTTTAGTCCTAGTTTAGTCCTGGTTTAGTCCTGGTTTGGACCTGGTTTAGACCTGGTTTAGACCTGGTTTAGTCCTGGTTTGGACCTGGTTTAGACCTGGTTTAGTCCTGGTTTGGACCTGGTTTAGTCCTGGTTTAGTCCTGGTTTGGACCTGGTTTAGTCTTGGTTTAGTCCTGGTTTAGTCCTGGTTTAGTCCTGGTTTGGACCTGGTTTAGTCTTGGTTTGGACCTGGTTTAGTCCTGGTTTAGTCCTGGTTTAGTCCTGGTTTAGTCCTGGTTTAGTCCTGGTTTGGACCTGGTTTAGTCCTGGTTTGGACCTGGTTTAGTCCTGGTTTAGTCCTGGTTTAGTCCTGGTTTAGTCCTGGTTTAGTCCTGGTTTAGTCCTGGTTTGGACCTGGTTTAGACCTGGTTTAGACCTGGTTTAGTCCTGGTTTGGACCTGGTTTAGACCTGGTTTAGTCCTGGTTTAGTCCTGGTTTAGTCCTGGTTTAGTCCTGGTTTAGTCCTGGTTTAGTCCTGGTTTGGACCTGGTTTAGACCTGGTTTAGACCTGGTTTAGTCCTGGTTTGGACCTGGTTTAGACCTGGTTTAGTCCTGGTTTGGACCTGGTTTAGTCCTGGTTTAGTCCTGGTTTGGACCTGGTTTAGTCTTGGTTTAGTCCTGGTTTAGTCCTGGTTTAGTCCTGGTTTGGACCTGGTTTAGTCCTGGTTTGGACCTGGTTTAGTCCTGGTTTAGTCCTGGTTTAGTCCTGGTTTAGTCCTGGTTTAGTCCTGGTTTGGACCTGGTTTAGTCCTGGTTTGGACCTGGTTTAGTCCTGGTTTAGTCCTGGTTTAGTCCTGGTTTAGTCCTGGTTTAGTCCTGGTTTAGTGTTACACACACTTGTTTTCATGCTTGTCCATTTGAACAGTCCAGTGTTATAAAGTGCAAAAAAGTCTTACAAAACAATTTAGACATTTGGAAATGTTCATTGCACCAAAGGCAAAATCAAACACACACATTATTCTTTCAACCAAGTTCTACCTCTTTTTTAAACCAAATCTAGTGCTAAAAACCTGTAGTTTGTGTTTGCAAACGCTTCTTCCAACAATAAACACGACATATATTTTACAAATGATCTACATGTGCGACACGGCAATAGAATGTGATATTTCTCATTTAAGTGTCTATATTTATGCAAACCACGATTCCAGTTCTGAAGCAAATGCCTTTCGTTTTACACAGATGTAATTACCTCTGAGCTCAAATTATCGGTGGCTCTTGGCCTTTTCTTCCTGACCAGTTTGTTCTGTAGTCCAGCCAACACAAACGGACCGTGTTCTTTTCATAATGTAATCCACATGAGTTATATTTGTGTTGGAGGAGGTTCTGGAGTTTAGTTTGATCCCTGAAGGTCGCTTTGAACGGCAGATTATCGACGGGTTTATCTCGGCGTAGATTCTTCCATTGATTTCGGAGCCTTATCGTGTGAGAAAACGACAAGCTGAAGCTCTCCTGATCCATACGCTCAGTTTATTTATTATTTATGGGCTTTCTTTTTGAGAATTAAAGCCGGAATACTCGGGAAGACCCAGATACGACGCTGAAATCTGGTTTGGGGGTTTAAAAAATGTCGAGGAGATTTTAATACCTACTTTTACTTCCTTTTACAGTTTGAAATCAGCTTTATCTTTTAATTGTGGGGCTGAAATGTGACGCTATCAAATCCAAGTCGGGGTTTGAAAGGTTGCAATTATTTAAGTCCTTTGAGCACAACAAAATGTACTTTCTTATTACGTATAAAAGCTGCTGATCCTGATCGTTTAACACTTCATATTTCAGTCTTTACTCAAAGATAAATGCTTTTAAAAGGAAACTTCGAACAGAATCACACTATTAAAACATAAAACGCAAACATAAAAGCAATCAAAATGTTACTCATAAGAATTGCAATAAGATTTTTAGCCAAAATTGTGCAGGATTGGGGAAAAATACCACCTTTTTGCACGATAATAGACTGTAAATCATGACTGTAAACTCCACTGTGTTGTTGAAATGTTGAAATGAAGTGAAAACAGTTTGTAAAAGGAAAGGTGTTTAAGTTATATTATAGCATAGTATTAGTAGTAGTAGTAGTAGTAGTAGTAGTAGTAGTAGTAGTAGTAGTAGTAGTAGTAGTAGTAGTAGTAGTAGTAGTAGTAGTAGTAGTCCATTATCTTGATGTACAGTATATCCCTCGTGTTTGACCCACATTTCCAGACTCCTCTGTTCAATATTTCATCTTCCTCAGTCCATTTCCCTCGCGCTCGTCGACACAAACTGCTGATTATTTCATGCTTCTTCCTCAGTCTTACCTCACTTCACCTGCGGGGGGTCCGTTTCTATGTCAACAGTGTCTGAAGATGTCCGTTTTCCCTTTGAAACGAAGGAACCAGAATGAATTCAATAACAATTAAAAATGTAACTGTCCCAAAGGTCGACGGTTCAATACCAGATAAAATGGAAGGAAAAACTCACAATCACTCAATTTGTCTTAATTTGTTGTTTAATACCGTGCAGTTTGAAGCCTTAATTACATGTACACCACTAGATGAAAGAGTAACTGTACCAGACTACAGTATCCTGAATACATACTGTGTTTTTTGAGTATTTATATGTTTAATTACTTCCCAAGAGTGTGTATGAGTTAGTGATTTGATGGTTTGGCGTTTTGGCCCAGGGCAAAATCAAAAGTAGTTCTGCACTATTCTTTTTTCACCTGTTTGTCTGAGATAAACAAATAGACAAATGTATAATGTCCAAAGCGTTGTCCATGTTTGTTTCCATCAAATATGTGTAACTTTACCTCAGAAAGTGACGTTTCACAAGCATAAAAAGACAAATAACGTCCCCCCCAGTGTTTTCATTGTTTCCACTGCAAACAGACGTCCCATAATGACCCGCAGTGCCCTTTGACCTGTGTGTGGGCCGGCTGAGTGAATGATGAGCGCCTCCTAGGGGTCAACACCTCTGTGACAGGACGGGCCTGCGGCGAGCGAGGCCTGGACAGTTTAATAATGCATCCGTCAACCGAGGATTTGATTAAAGTTTAACGATTCAAAATGTCCAAAAGGCCGGGGTCAGAAGGAAAGGGCAGAGGTTTTGTAGGAGAGGGTGTGGCCTGTTCTTAAAGGGACAGTGCAGACAAAACGTCAATGCATCTTTTGTTTTGTATTGTTTTATTAAATAGATGTTCATTTTTAACCATGTTTGAAGCTTCATTCACGCTGATGAATCCTGTTTATGAGGTCCTCTTCCTTCCCCGGTTCCAAATGTTCCATATTTGTGACTTCAAAGGTTTTTAAGTCTATAAATCATCACCAGACTGAGCATTTCTGAAATGATGTTAGCATGTCGGGGGGAAAGCTAGTTTTTTAAAAAATATTTCTTCATGGAAATTCCCTCTGCTGCCACTAGATGGAGTTCTAACACCAAATCCAAACGAAGGAACGCCTCATTGATCTAAAGTAATGTGTGTTTTCATGACAATTTCTTAAACATGAGATGCCAAACACAAATGAAGTATAAAATGTGTTAACATGTAATCAAATAAAGAGTATAGTTTAACCTATTGACTAATCCATATTTAAGTGAACCGCTACTTTATTAAGTACACAAACCTCACAGTAGAATTCTATGATTGAAAGTCATTGAAAATACTCCTGGAATGCCACTTATTCATTGATATAATTTCAGCAACTGTACACTTTTCCAATCAGCTGATACATCGAGTTAATGACTGACAGATGTGAGCCAGAGTCCATTTCCATCCGCTCATATTCTTTCTCTTTAAACATAACCGTCCGGGATAAGCACCGTCTCCATTGATTCCCGATAGATCGATGGGCCCCTGGTGCTCAATGGGCCCCTGGTGCTCGACGCTCCCGCTCTGCTCGTCGTGTCTGACGCTGCAGAAGATCGATCTGCGTCCGCCGTTCGTCCGTCACCGTCGGCCCGGACAAAACCTGTTTACTTTATCGATCCCCTGCTCTCCGCGCACGTCAGACCTGACACTCCGCTGCTCCTTGGTTTCCTGCTGTCATGGCGGTTTACTCATTTACCATTCACAAATCCATTCCTCTTACAACCCGAGATATTGTTTCTCCCCCGTGCTAATATGTGCACAGAACAATAGGAGCAGACTTTAGAGGCCGAGCCATGGGTTTTGACATTATGAGGACTATTCAAAAGATATTTGTTTTAAATGTGAAATGTTTTACGGTTTGAAAATCAGCTTTATCTTTTAATTGTGGGGCTGAAATGTGACGCTATCAAATCCAAGTCGGGGTTTGAAAGGTTGCAATTATTTAAGTCCTTTGAGCACAACAAAATGTACTTTCTTATTACGTATAAAAGCTGCTGATCCTGTAGTTTAAACCTGCTAAACATGCAATCGTTTAACACTTCATATTTCAGTCTTTACTCAAAGATAAATGCTTTTAAAAGGAAACTTCAAACAGAATCACACTATTAAAACATAAAACGCAAACATAAAAGCAATCAAAATGTTACTCATAAGAATTGCAATTAGATTTTTAGCCAAAATTGTGCAGGATTGGGGAAAAATACCACCTTTTTGCACGATAATAGACTGTAAATCATGACTGTAAACTCCACTGTGTTAAAATGTTGAAATGAAGTGAAAACAGTTTGTAAAAGGAAAGGTGTTTAAGTTATATTATAGCATAGTATTAGTAGTAGTAGTAGTAGTAGTAGTAGTAGTAGTAGTAGTAGTAGAATAGACTTTTTTCTGCAGTGAAGAGGCCGAGCTATGGGTTTCGACATCATGAGGACGAATCAAAAGATATTTGTTTTAAATGTGGATAATTGTTACATTTTCCAACACTCTTAATCCCATTGATAGGCTCCAATGAAAGCTCTTTTCAAACCATTTCAAACATGTTGAGCCTGACTAAATGTGGCAACACCTTTTATAAATGGCATTAGCACATCAATCATAATGTCAAATCACACGTGTCAAGTCAAAGCAAATGTATTTATAAATGGTGCTGTACAGAATGCAATAAAACATACAAGAAACTACAAAATGTGCATTATAAGGTAAAGGAAACGTAGTCATTGAGCCCTCAAGTGAAATACTTGATGGAAAGTTGCTTGAAGTTATTTCCTTGAGGCATTTTGGGATTGTCCTGTTCATAAATAATGGGATGAGATTGAACCACTTCAAACTCTGGCGTACATTTTCTGTATTTATTCCATTTTGTCCATCTCAAGATATAACAGTCAAATCAAACATTCTGATCACCCTAAACTTTAAAAGAAAACTTCATTGCAAGTAATTTTTAATGATATTAGAGTCAGTTTTGAAAAAGGAATCATCCGTCTCCAAAGGGTTCAGGAACAGCTTCAGTTTGAATTTGGAGACATTTAAGGCGTTTTTGTGAAAAATGAGGGTTAAAGCATGATCTATCTTAGACAAAAAACTCCAGCAACTGAAACAATAAATAGATGCATTTGTACTTTTGAAAGCAGTGAAAAAAATGATATATATATATATATATATATATATATATATATATATATATATATATATATATATATATATATATATATATATTATCGGGAAACTGTTTTGTATCGCGAGGTACGAACACGGATCCTGAGTTGTTCCTTTGCACAGATAAAATCTGACTCAGTTGTTTTGGCCGCTCGTCTTGGCAGAGGGCTCCAAACGCCGGCCCGCGTCTTTCCTCCTGATGTGGTTTTGTTTTTTGTTTTTTGCAGCTCCCAGAGAGTGCGAGGAGGACGAGTTCCACTGTCAGAACGGTTACTGTATCCGCAGCCTGTGGCACTGCGACGGAGACAACGACTGCGGGGACAACAGCGACGAGCAGTGTGGTCAGTGCAACGCCGCCAACGCCATAGCGACAGGACATTTCAGTTCAGATGATAGAAATGTGCAAAATAAGAACTGTATTCTTATTTAAATGCACGTTTCTTTGTAGAGCACAGTTTGTACACAAGGAAAAGTGCTTCACAACATGAAAACGGCAATAAAATCACAACAGTTTAAGGCATAAAAGGCTCAGCTAAACAAAACTATTTCAGACTCGATTTGAACATCTAGAGGCCTGTCTCATGCATTAAACTGAAATACAGATTCAGACATGTTTAGTCCTGACTCTGGAACCAGCAGGAGGCCGGTCCATGTTTAGTCCTGACTCTGGAACCAGCAGGAGGCCGGCCCATGTTTAGTCCTGACTCTGGCACCAGCAAGAGGCCGGCCCATGTTTAGTCCTGACTCTGGAACCAGCAGGAGGCCGGTCCATGTTTAGTCCTGACTCTGGAACCAGCAGGAGGCCGGCCCATGTTTAGTCCTGACTCTGGCACCAGCAAGAGGCCGGCCCATGTTTAGTCCTGACTCTGGCACCAGCAGGAGGCCGGTCCATGTTTAGTCCTGACTCTGGCACCAGCAGGAGGCCGGTCCATGTTTAGTCCTGACTCTGGCACCAGCAGGAGGCCGGTCCATGTTTAGTCCTGACTCTGGCACCAGCAGGAGGCCGGTCCATGTTTAGTCCTGACTCTGGAACCAGCAGGAGGCCGGTCCATGTTTAGTCCTGACTCTGGCACCAGCAGGAGGCCGGCCCATGTTTAGTCCTGACTCTGGCACCAGCAAGAGGCCGGCCCATGTTTAGTCCTGACTCTGGCACCAGCAGGAGGCCGGCCCATGTTTAGTCCTGACTCTGGCACCAGCAGGAGGCCGGTCCATGTTTAGTCCTGACTCTGGCACCAGCAGGAGGCCGGTCCATGTTTAGTCCTGACTCTGGCACCAGCAGGAGGCCGGTCCATGTTTAGTCCTGACTCTGGCACCAGCAGGAGGCCGGTCCATGTTTAGTCCTGACTCTGGAACCAGCAGGAGGCCGGTCCATGTTTAGTCCTGACTCTGGCACCAGCAGGAGGCCGGCCCATGTTTAGTCCTGACTCTGGCACCAGCAAGAGGCCGGCCCATGTTTAGTCCTGACTCTGGAACCAGCAGGAGGCCGGTCCATGTTTAGTCCTGACTCTGGCACCAGCAGGAGGCCGGTCCATGTTTAGTCCTGACTCTGGAACCAGCAGGAGGCCGGTCCATGTTTACTCCTGACTCTGGAACCAGCAGGAGGCCGGCCCATGTTTAGTCCTGACTCTGGCACCAGCAGGAGGCCGGTCCATGTTTAGTCCTGACTCTGGGCACCAGCAGGAGGCCGGCCCATATTTAGTCCTGACTCTGGCACCAGCAGGAGGCCGGCCCATGTTTAGTCCTGACTCTGGCACAAGCAGGAGGCCGGTCCATGTTTAGTCCTGACTCTGGCACCAGCAGGAGGCCGGCCCATGTTTAGTCCTGACTCTGGCACCAGCAGGAGGCCGGTCCATATTTAGTCCTGACTCTGGCACCAGCAGGAGGCCGGTCCATGTTTAGTCCTGACTCTGGCACCAGCAGGAGGCCGGTCCATGTTTAGTCCTGACTCTGGCACCAGCAGGAGGCCGGTCCATGTTTAGTCCTGACTCTGGCACCAGCAGGAGGCCGGCCCATGTTTAGTCCTGACTCTGGCACCAGCAGGAGGCCGGTCCATATTTAGTCCTGACTCTGGCACCAGCAGGAGGCCGGTCCATGTTCAGTCCTGACTCTGGCACCAGCAGGAGGCCGGTCCATGTTTAGTCTTGACTCTGGGCACCAGCAGGAGGCCGGTTCATGTTTAGTTCTGACTCTGGCACCAGCAGGAGGCCGGTCCATGTTTAGTCCTGACTCTGGCACCAGCAGGAGGCCGGTCCATGTTTAGTCCTGACTCTGGCACCAGCAGGAGGCCGGTCCATGTTTACTCCTGACTCTGGCACCAGCAGGAGGCCGGTCCATGTTTACTCCTGACTCTGGCACCAGCAGGAGGCCGGTCCATGTTCAGTCCTGACTCTGGCACCAGCAGGAGGCCGGTCCATGTTTAGTCTTGACTCTGGGCACCAGCAGGAGGCCGGTTCATGTTTAGTTCTGACTCTGGCACCAGCAGGAGGCCGGTCCATGTTTAGTCCTGACTCTGGCACCAGCAGGAGGCCGGTCCATGTTTAGTCCAGACTCTGGCAACAGCAGGAGGCCGGTCCATGTTTAGTCCTGACTCTGGCACCAGCAGGAGGCCGGTCCATGTTTAGTCCAGACTCTGGCAACAGCAGGAGGCCGGTCCATGTTTAGTCCTGACTCTGGCACCAGCAGGAGGCCGGTCCATGTTTAGTCCAGACTCTGGCAACAGCAGGAGGCCGTTATAGTAGTCTAATCTACTGGAGACAAACGCTTGCAGAAGTCTCTCCAAGTCTGGTTTAGAAGCTGCTGATGTCCATTATTAGATTTAGAGTTTTAGAGACTCTGAGGCGACTGCTCACACTTTCTCTTTCTTTCCGTGGACCAAAGACCATGATTTTAGTCTTTGTTCACAGACGAGTTTTACTTGAACTTTTATATCCACTTTATAATAGCTACACTATATTTATTTATGGGTTACTAAAGCATCAACACAAATAATTTATCAAGAATGATTCAGGCTTAGTAAACTAGGAGTTATGGTATTTATTTATTTATGTATGTATTTAGATGATGGAAGTATGCTAAACCAGAAGGGCTAGAAGATTTATCACAATTAAATCAAATCACAATTTGAATGGACGCAATAAGCAAATTGCAAGGACTGCAATTATTTAAGTGACTTCATTTCCTCAATAAACCACCAATTATACCCTAAAAATGATATGTATTTAAGAAATAATAGCTAAGTAACCAAAGCTTACAGTGTAAAATCATATGTCTATTCTTTATTTATCTCTACTTCATCAATGTTGGGTACTTTACTTTTAAATGATGTATTATTTTAGTTTTAACCTTTGTAACCAGCACATATTGGTGTTGTCTTTGTTTGAAGTGACGATGTACACGGACATTAAGCTATTAAAAAACAGAACAAATCATAGCAACATTCTGCTTTAGTCTGCATTATGAGGCTGAGATTAGCTGACTTCACAACCAGACATTTGTGCCCCGTTTGAAACATGCTTTGAATCTGTTTTCCCGTTACAGACATGCGTAAATGCTCGGACAAAGAGTTCCGCTGCACAGACGGCAGCTGCATCGCCGAGCACTGGTACTGCGACGGAGACACGGACTGTAAGGACGGATCGGACGAGGAAAACTGCCGTAAGTCTCTGATCAACCCACAAAGAGCAGAACTGAATGGAATTTAGACACTTGAGCAAAAAGAATCCTGTTGTTTGCTGCGCTGTAGGTCTTAAGTGAGGCCTTAAGTTAATGAATTGGCCGATGCTGTCTTAATCAACCAAGATTTTTATTAGTTGACCAATTTTTTTATTAGTAGATTATAGAGTATTAGAAGCAGGACAGCAGCAGGAAAGAGAATATATGTAGATTTGGGACTTAATTCTTCCTATTTATCATTAAAAAAGTGGTTTAGTTTACTTTTCTGCATTAATTTTGTATAATTTCTCCTTACTTTGTAGTTTTAAAAGCTTTTGCCAGTTCCACGCCGCACGACCTTTAGCACAGGGCAGTCTTGAGTCGACTACAGCCTATGATTTTGCATTGATTTAGTTGATTTCATAATTTCAAAGTAGTTCTTTCATTTTGTTGTAATTTTAAACGATAAACTTTCACATGTGGCAAGTCGGATGAAATGTCAGTTTGAACTAGAGCCAATCCTTTCCCAGTTCTATCAGACGAGACAGTTCCAAGGTGATTTTATTTAGACGCATTAATAAATCTAAACTAATCATAACTTCAAATAAATATACATTTTCAAACTTCAGTTCTATTTGTCCAAACCGCCGCCGTCTTCTTAGACCCGTAACTGCGTTTGTAACTTTTTGCAGTGCAGCCCTTGCCTTCTGCTGTTGCTTGTGTTTGACTTGTTTGTTTGTTTGTTTGTTTGTTTCCTCAGCCTCGGACGTGATGACCGCCACCTGCAGTGCGGAGGAGTTCCAGTGCGCGTACGGCCGCTGCATCCTGGACATTTACCACTGCGACGGAGACGACGACTGCGGAGACTGGTCCGACGAGTCCGACTGCTGTAAGACGCTCCTCCATGTCCTTTATGTCTTTTTAAAGGTTGAATGGACGATTTTTTTGGCCCAAATCTGAGTCTTATTTCCTCGTGGCGTGGACTGCTGATTAGTCCTGCCACGTATCAATCATAAAACGCACCTACCGCTCACCTGCAGCCGCGTGAGGCTCGTCCCCCGAGAGCAGCTATGTATTAGTTTAAGTTAAGTTCTTTAGTGACACCAGGTCAAGTTACAGGTCAGATCTGTGGAGAGCCAGCTCACAGTAATAAAGCATCAGAAAAATGACCTAGTGCACCTTTAACTGTAGATTCTTTACATTAGGGCCTGACCAATTAATCGTTTTGCAGATTAAAATGAATTCTCACGTGACAGATTTAACAATCCTTCACCAACTTAGAGCTGCCCAGAACCTCTTGAATCTAAGAGGCAGCCGGGGTCAAAGTTCATGGATTACAAGGGCTCAGCAGTAGAATCAGAGTCACACATGAATGTTTTTTAAAAAGGGTCAAAACAAACATGCATATTAATTAACCAAAACATGAAAAAAGCATGTTATTAATTAACCACATAAAAGTCTTCATGCTAAATAAGTGTCGTTGGCATCGGCTCCACTTTCCAAACTCAAAACATCCCTCACTTTTTTAACAGGTTCATTCAAATATCATCAAAGTAATAATGCCACACAGTTAACCCTTGAGGTTCCACATTGTTTATGTGCGTCTCTGTGTGTCATCGTGCGTCTCTGTGTCATTGTGCGTTGCCGTCTGTCATTGTGCGTTGCCGTGTGTCATTGTGCGTTGCCGTGTGTCACCGTGCGTTGCCGTGTGTCATCGTGCGTCTCTGTGTCATTGTGCGTTGCCGTCTGTCATTGTGCGTTGCCGTCTGTCATTGTGCGTTGCCGTGTGTCATTGTGCGTTGCCGTGTGTCACCGTGCGTTGCCGTGTGTCATCGTGCGTCTCTGTGTCATTGTGCGTTGCCGTCTGTCATTGTGCGTTGCCGTGTGTCATTGTGCGTTGCCGTGTGTCACCGTGCGTTGCCGTGTGTCATCGTGCGTCTCTGTGTGTCATTGTGCGTTGCCGTGTGTCATTGTGCGTTGCCGTGTCATTGTGCGTTGCTGTGTGTCATTGTGCGTTGCCGTGTGTCACCGTGCGTTGCCGTGTGTCATCGTGCGTCTCAGGGGTGTCATTGTGCGTTGCCGTCTGTCATTGTGCGTTGCCGTGTGTCATTGTGCGTTGCCGTGTGTCACCGTGCGTTGCCGTGTGTCATCGTGCGTCTCTGTGTGTCATTGTGCGTTGCCGTGTGTCATTGTGCGTTGCCGTGTCATTGTGCGTTGCCGTGTGTCATTGTGCGTTGCCGTGTGTCACCGTGCGTTGCCGTGTGTCATCGTGCGTCTCTGTGTGTCATTGTGCGTTGCCGTGTGTCATTGTGCGTTGCCGTGTCATTGTGCGTTGCCGTGTGTCATTGTGCGTTGCCGTGTGTCACCGTGCGTTGCCGTGCGTCGCCGTGTGTCGCTCTGTGTCATTGTGCGTTGCCGTTGGTCATCGTGCGTTGCCGTGTGTCATTGTGCGTTACCGTGCGTCTCCGTGTGTCCCCGTGTGCCATTGTGCGTTGCTGTGTGTCATTGTGCGTCTCCGTGTGTCATTGTGCATTACCGTGCGTCTCAGTGTGTCGCCGTGTGTCATTGTGCGTTGCTGTGTGTCATTGTGCGTCTCAGTGTGTCATCGTGCGTCTCTGTGTGTCATCGTGCGTCTCCGTGTGTCATCGTGCGTTGCCGTGTCATTGTGCGTTGCCGTGTGTCATTGTGCGTTGCCGTGTGTCACCGTGCGTTGCCGTGTGTCATCGTGCGTCTCTGTGTGTCATTGTGCGTTGCCGTGTGTCATTGTGCGTTGCCGTGTCATTGTGCGTTGCCGTGTGTCATTGTGCGTTGCCGTGTGTCACCGTGCGTTGCCGTGCGTCGCCGTGTATCGCTCTGTGTCATTGTGCGTTGCCGTTGGTCATCGTGCGTTGCCGTGTGTCATTGTGCGTTACCATGCGTCTCCGTGTGTCCCCGTGTGCCATTGTGCGTTGCTGTGTGTCATTGTGCGTCTCCGTGTGTCATTGTGCATTACCGTGCGTCTCAGTGTGTCGCCGTGTGTCATTGTGCGTTGCTGTGTGTCATTGTGCGTCTCAGTGTGTCATCGTGCGTCTCTGTGTGTCATCGTGCGTCTCCGTGTGTCATCGTGCGTTGCCGTGTCATTGTGCGTTGCCGTGTGTCATTGTGCGTTGCCGTGTGTCACCGTGCGTTGCCGTGTGTCATCGTGCGTCTCTGTGTGTCATTGTGCGTTGCCGTGTGTCATTGTGCGTTGCCGTGTCATTGTGCGTTGCCGTGTGTCATTGTGCGTTGCCGTGTGTCACCGTGCGTTGCCGTGCGTCGCCGTGTGTCGCTCTGTGTCATTGTGCGTTGCCGTTGGTCATCGTGCGTTGCCGTGTGTCATTGTGCGTTACCGTGCGTCTCCGTGTGTCGCCGTGTGCCATTGTGCGTTGCTGTGTGTCATTGTGCGTCTCCGTGTGTCATTGTGCATTACCGTGCGTCTCAGTGTGTCGCCGTGTGTCATTGTGCGTTGCTGTGTCATTGTGCGTCTCAGTGTGTCATCGTGCGTCTCTGTGTGTCATCGTGCGTCTCCGTGTGTCATTGTGCGTCTCTGTGTGTCATCGTGCGTCTCCGTGTGTCATTGTGCGTTGCCGTGTGTCATTGTGCGTTACCGTGCGTCTCCGTGTATCATTGTGCGTTGCTCCGTGTGTCATCGTGCGTTGCCGTGTGTCATTGTGCGTTCTGGAGGTTGCGGGTGAGATTCCTGCTCCGTGCCGTTAGCTCCGCCGACAGATTCCTGAGAGGCTGAAGACGACATTCCTCTGGCTCAGACTGTGCTCAGACATGAACGAGGCCTCTGTTTGTGAAGAAGAGAACTTTGTCACCCGCTCGCTGTCTCTCGCCGCTCGTGTTTACAAAGAGAGAGGGAGCGAGGGGGGGAGCGAGGGGGGGGGCGAGGGGGGGAGCGAGGGGGGGAGCGAGGGGGGGGCGAGGGAGGGAGCGAGGGGGGGGGGGGGGGCGAGGGAGGGAGCGAGGGAGGGAGCGAGGGGGGGCGAGGGAGGGAGCGAGGGGGGGAGCGAGGGAGGGAGCGAGGGAGGGAGCGAGGGGGGGGCGAGGGAGGGAGCGAGGGAGGGAGCGAGGGGGGGCGAGGGAGGGAGCGAGGGGGGGAGCGAGGGAGGGAGCGAGGGAGGGAGCGAGGGGGGGCGAGGGAGGGAGCGAGGGGGGGAGCGAGGGAGGGAGCGAGGGAGGGAGCGAGGGAGGGAGCGAGGGGGGGAGCGAGGGGGGGAGCGATGAGAGGAGTGAGAGCGACCAGGCCAAAGGAGCTCAGATCTTTAGCGATCGCCTTTGTGCACGAGTTGTCATCTAAATCGTAGCTTTTTTAACCACAGTCACGATTACACAGTTTGAAGTGTGGTATATCGCTAAATCACGATCTACTGCTTTATTCCACTGACGCAACGGCTCTTAAAGCGGATGATCCCACTAAAACTATTTCTAAATCATTAAAAAAACATGAGCTGCGATCAATAAATAGCAGATTGAAACACTTCAGCACTTATTTTGTGTCTTAGAAGTGACTTATTCGACCCTCTACAGCTCAAATCTTACAATACAGCACATACATAATAGAAATGTACCCGTGATAAATATTGAGAATGAAAAATTATGAACGATAAATTGATATATATATAATTATCGACAATCTGCTTAAATTTGTGTACTTTTTTCCCCGTGTTTAGTCGTTTTTACGCACAGGGATTTAGAACGTTTAGGACGTGTTTTGGTCCAGCTGTTGAAGAGTAAAGCTATTCCATCTTTAAATTCACAGAAAAAAATAAGTTCTTGGTAAATTAAACTGTTGAAATCAGATGAACTTGGGATTTTATAGATTTAAAGCAGCAATTTCAAGCATTTTTGACTTTTTTGTTGTGGTTTTTGTGGTTTTTACTCCAGTAGACCTGTGTTTTCCCCCATTTTTTTGCGTGGCAACACACTTTTCAGCTTGAAAAGGTTTCGTGCCTCGTCACACATAACCAAATCTCTCCTTTAGGAAAAATAAAATGCAGTATAAAATGTAGCAGCTGCTGCACACGCCGCCGTGTCTGGTTCTGTAACTTTGGTGATGGTGATTTCAAAGCCTCCTCGAGGTTTACAGTGTTGCATTTCTCGCCTCCGGACGTAGACGTTCTCAGATGCTTTTTGTGTGTGTTTCGGGTCACGTCTTTAATCTGAAAAGCCTGTTTTTGTTGTCCTGGCAGCGTCTCACCAGCCGTGCCGCTCGGTGGAGTTCATGTGCAGCAGCGGCATGTGCATAAACGCCGGCTGGAGATGCGACGGAGAGTTCGACTGCGACGACCAATCAGACGAGAAGAACTGCAGTAAGTCAAGTTTACTTCATGTACAACAAAACTAACTTCAATACATTTTGTTATAATTGCTCCATGTGATCTTAAAAACATGAAAAACTCTGGTTCAAAAGTATTCCTCACTTTCCAAAACACATTTTTAGCATCCAGTTCATTTACCACGATGAGTTTATAACTTTTAAGTCATGATTGGTTGTTTCAATCTTGTTCCAAGTAACACATACTAAGTATTGCAGTATCGATCCAATACATCCAACACATAAACACTACTAAACACTACAACTCTATTGTGAAGAATTGTACCAATCTTTACTATTTTCACTCCACCTCAGCTTGAATTGAATCTAAAAAAAATATTTATGAACAGATAAACAAAATATAAACGGTGTATTTATAATGTAAAAAATGCATTATTTTTTAACACGCTTAACACGCTAAAGCTAGCAACAACTAGCATGCGAACAGCACACTTCCTGGTTTTCGGACGTTAAAACCAGTCCTTTTACTTCTGAGTGTTTTGTAACTACACGTTATGGTTCGATGAGCCGACACACTGCAGGCTCATTTTGACCCTATGAGCACTCAGGTGAGACAAATGAGCTGTGATAACGCAGCGTGACGTTTGTTTAAGTCTGTGTTGTTTTAAAGCTCGTTTTCACTCGTCCCAGTCTCACAAAGGTTACGATGTCCTAAACTTAAACTTACCTCGACAACAGTAGCTCGTATTAAAAGTATTCGTTCACCTGTGTCTCCTCAGCCACGTCCATGTGCACGGCAGACCAGTTTCGATGCGGGATGGGGCGCTGTGTGCGGTTGTCATGGCGATGTGACGGGGAGGATGACTGCGCCGACCACAGCGACGAGGAAGGCTGCGAGAAAACTGGTGAGACTTTTGTGTATTTACTCGATGTGTTACGCTACGATGAGGGAATATTAGTTTGCAGTGATTTTGTTTGTCAAATTCATAGTGTCTGAACTTATGTTAAAGTGCCCCACACGGGTCGGACCACTCGGACCATAAATATATTTAGAATTTTGCTTAAAATAATAAAATTTTATCACAGAACAGCTAATTTTTTAGGTTTATAATTTCACTTCCTGTTTGTAATTGATGACATCACACTAGGAAAGCCAGCAATGACTGGGGGGAAATGTTAAATGTATTTATTTTACAAAAGATATTTGAGCGCACCTTTTTAACTGTTGCATTCATGTTTAGAGGGGGAAAAACGTTGTTTCTTTGTGACTGGAATGAGTGTGACTTCCTGTCATTTTCTACACATTTTTTCCATGTTTTCTCCACAAATAACAACTTGATCAGTGTAAAACTATAATTTATATTTCCAACAGTTATAAATACACCAAATATTGTCAAAATTAGAAAATGGGCCCTTTAAATGATCTATAGTTTCCCATCTCAGGCAGTTTTGATGTTTACCATGTGATCTAAGTTTAATTAAACTTGTACGATTATTATTAGTCCATATGCGTGCAAATTTGATCAATATTTATCACAGATATCAATTTTTGCTTAAGTTTAGACCATTTCTGCTGCCCACGCCCAACCAGGAAGTACTTTATTTTGAATGAGGAGGCGTGGCCCGAGCTGCGATCGTGTCTGTGGGGTCAGTGTGATTATTGGTCGGGTCATAGCTCTTAAACCTCAGCCAATCAGAGCAGCCCAGTGACGAGTCTTAAAATTAATCCACGCACGTGTCTCCTTTTTTTTTTTTTACGGTATAGCGTAAAACACACACTTTGAAGACATACAACTACAGTAGATGGTGGTAAATGCACCTTTTCAGTTCCGTCAAGTAACACAACAAGAACAACAATAACAATATCCTTGTGTATTTGTTTTCATCACGTCACTTGCAACAGATCTGCTCGCCACGCTCTCGCCACGCTCTTGCCACGCACTCGCCACGCTCTCGCCACGCTCTCGCCACGCTCTCGCCACGCTCTGACCACGCTCTTGCCACGCACTCGCCACGCTCTCGCCACGCTCTCGCCACGCTCTGACCACGCTCTCGCCACGCTCTGACCACGCTCTTGCCACGCTCTCGCCACGCTCTGACCACGCTCTCGCCACGCTCTGACCACGCTCTTGCCACGCACTCGCCACGCTCTCGCCACGCTCTCGCCACGCTCTCGCCACGCTCTGACCACGCTCTTGCCACGCACTCGCCACGCTCTCGCCACGCACTCGCCAGGCTCTCGCCACGCTCTTGCAACGCACTCGCCACGCTCTCGCCACGCTCTTGCCACGCACTCGCCACGCTCTCGCCACGCTCTCGCCACGCTCTCGCCACGCTCTGACCACGCTCTTGCCACGCACTCGCCACGCTCTCGCCACGCTCTCGCCACGCTCTGACCACGCTCTCGCCACGCTCTGACCACGCTCTTGCCACGCACTCGCCACGCTCTCGCCACGCTCTCGCCACGCTCTCGCCACGCTCTGACCACGCTCTTGCCACGCACTCGCCACGCTCTGACCACGCTCTTGCCACGCACTCGCCACGCTCTCGCCACGCTCTGACCACGCTCTTGCCACGCTCTCGCCACGCTCTCGCCACGCTCTGACCACGCTCTTGCCACGCACTCGCCACGCTCTGACCACGCTCTTGCCACGCACTCGCCACGCTCTCGCCACGCTCTCGCCACGCTCTGACCACGCTCTCGCCACGCTCTGACCACGCTCTTGCCACGCACTCGCCACGCTCTCGCCACGCTCTCGCCACGCTCTCGCCACGCTCTGACCACGCTCTTGCCACGCTCTCGCCACGCTCTCGCCACGCTCTTGCCACGCACTCGCCACGCTCTCGCCACGCTCTCGCCACGCTCTCTCCACGCACTCGCCACGCTCTCGCAACTCTCTCGCCACGCACTCGCCACGCACTTACCACGCTCTCGCCACGCTCTCGCCACGCTCTCGCCACGCTCTCGCCACGCTCTCGCCACGCTCTCGCCACGCTCTCGCCACGCACTCGCCACGCACTTACCACGCTCTCGCCACGCACTCGCCACGCTCTCGCCACGCTCTCGCCACGCACTCGCCACGCTCTCTCCACGCACTCACCACGCTCTCGCCACGCTTTCGCCACGCACTCGCCACGCACTTACCACGCTCTCGCCACGCACTCGCCACGCTCTCTCCACGCACTCGCCACGCTCTCTCCACGCACTCACCACGCTCTCTCCACGCACTCACCACGCTCTCTCCACGCACTCGCCACGCACTCGCCACGCACTCGCTAAACACTCGCCACGCATTCACCACACTCTCGCCACGCTCTCGCCACGCACTCACCACGCACTCGTCATGCTTTTGCCACACTCTCGCCACGCTCTCGCCACGCACTTGCCACGCACTCACCACGCACTCGTCATGCTTTTGCCACACTCTCGCCACGCTCTCGCCACGCTCTCGCCACGCACTCGCCACGCACTCGCCACGCTCTCGCCGCGCTCTCGCCACGCACTCGCCACGCTCTCGCCACGCTCTCGCCACGCTCTCGCCACGCACTCGCCACGCTCTCGCCACGCTCTCGCCACGCACTCGCTACGCACTCGCCACGCTCTCGCCACGCACTTACCACGCTCTCGCCACGCTCTCGCCACGCTCTTGCCACGCTCTCGCTACGCTCTCGCCACGCTCTCGCCACGCTCTCGCCACGCTCTCGCCACGCACTCGCCACGCACTCGCCACGCTCTCTCCACGCACTCGCCACGCACTCGCCACGCACTCGCCACGCACTCGCTAAGCACTCGCCACGCATTCACCACACTCTCGCCACGCACTTGCCACGCACTCACCACGCACTCGTCATGCTTTTGCCACACTCTCGCCACGCTCTCGCCACGCTCTCGCCACGCTCTCGCCACGCACTCGCCACGCTCTCGCCACGCACTCGCCACGCTCTCGCCACGCTCTCGCCACGCTCTCTCCACGCTCTCGCCACGCACTCGCCACGCGAGAGCGACGCTCTCGCCACGCTCTCGCCACGCACTCGCCACGCACTTACCACGCTCTCGCCACGCACTCGCCATGCTCTCGCCACGCTCTCGCCACGCTCTCGCCACGCACTCGCCACGCACTCGCTAAGTACTCGCCACGCATTCACCACACTCTCGCCACGCTCTCGCCACGCACTTGCCACGCTCTCGCCATGCTCTCACCACGCACTCGCCACGCAATCGCCACGCACTTGCTAAGCACTCGCCACGCATGCACCACACTCTCGCCACGCTCTCGCCACGCTCTCGCCACGCTCTCGCCACGCACTCGCCACGCTCTCGCCACGCTTTCTCCACGCACTCGCCAGGCTCTCGCCACGCACTCGCCACGCACTCGCTAAGCACTCGCCACGCATTCACCACACTCTCGCCACGCTCTCGCCACGCACTTGCCACGCACTCACCACGCACTCGTCATGCTTTTGCCACACTCTCGCCACGCTCTCGCCACGCTCTCGCCACGCTCTCGCCACGCACTCGCCACGCACTTACCACGCTCTCGCCACGCACTCGCCATGCTCTCGCCACGCTCTCGCCACGCTCTCGCCACGCACTCGCCACGCTCTCTCCACGCACTCGCCACGCTCTCTCCACGCACTCGCCACGCACTCGCCACGCACTCGCCACGCACTCGCTAAGCACTCGCCACGCACTCGCCACACTCTCGCCACGCTCTCGCCACGCACTTGCCACGCACTCACCACGCACTCGCCATGCTTTTGCCACACTCTCGCCACGCTCTCGCCACGCTCTCGCCACGCACTCGCCACGCTCTCGCCACGCACACGCCACGCACTCGCTAAGCACTCGCCACGCACTCGCCACGCTCTCGCCACGCTCTCGCCACGCACTCGCCACGCTTTCTCCACGCACTCGCCAGGCTCTCGCCACGCACTCGCCACGCACTCGCCACGCACTCGCCACGCACTCGCTAAGCACTCGCCACGCATTCACCACACTCTCGCCACGCACTCACCACGCACTCGTCATGCTTTTGCCACACTCTCGCCACGCTCTCGCCACGCTCTCGCCACGCTCTCGCCACGCTCTCGCCACGCTCTCGCCACGCACTCGCCACGCTCTCGCCACGCTCTCGCCACGCTCTCGCCACGCACTCGCCACGCACTTACCACGCTCTCGCCACGCACTCGCCATGCTCTCGCCACGCTCTCGCCACGCTCTCGCCACGCACTCGCCACGCTCTCTCCACGCACTCGCCACGCTCTCTCCACGCACTCGCCACGCACTCGCCACGCACTCGCTAAGCACTCGCCACGCACTCGCCACACTCTCGCCACGCTCTCGCCACGCACTTGCCACGCACTCACCACGCACTCGCCATGCTTTTGCCACACTCTCGCCACGCTCTCGCCACGCTCTCGCCACGCACTCGCCACGCACTCGCCACGCTCTCGCCACGCACACGCCACGCACTCGCTAAGCACTCGCCACGCACTCACCACACTCTCGCCACACACTAGCCACGCTTTCGCCGCGCACTTACCACGCACTCTCCACGCTCTCACCACACACACACACACACACTGTTCTCCTCAGAGCTACGTAGGTTAGCGCCACCTCCAGCTCACCGGCTGTAAACCACTGCGGCGTGTGAGCCTCTGCCCAAATGAGACGCTGTGAGTTGTGTTTCTGCACCGCGGCGCTCCAGGCAATGTCATCGTTTCAGCTAAAAATAACTTCAGAGGTTTCCACGACGACGGCCCATACCAAACCTGCACTCGGCCGAGACACGGCGGGGCGGATTTTTTTAGGGAATCGAGGAGTGTGAGCCAGACTGTGCTGAGGCTTAACATCTGTCTTAATGTGTAAACTGAGGGCACTAGGAAAGTATGCGAGTTGTAGTAATTACATAAGAGCCAATGTGTCACTAAGTGTGGTCAGAATGAACAAGAGAGCAATGTGTGAGTGCTTTCTCTGCTTTTTAAAGTAGAAGTGTAACTGCAGCAGTTTCTCATGTCATGTTTTGATAATCACGATCATTATCTGGACTGCACAGACTCTAAACACTTACATCAACGTCAAAAAACACTAAATAATTGTTGATTTTTATAAATAATACACTTTATTCTTATTTATTCTCAATCTACTAGCCTTCAGTCCTCATATTCTGACCTTTATTTGGTTGATAATGTATGAAAAAACATTTGTTGCGCACTAGTGGACTACTAAAATAATCATTAGTTGCTGTCCTATTTTGTTTAATAATGCCAATACATTATTAATACTAAAATGATTGACGGATGGATCAATAATTAAACTTGCAGAATCATTAGTCTTCAGTAAATGCCACAGGGTAAATGTTCACTCCTTTATTGGTCTCATGTGTGTAACTTTTATCTCGGCACATTCATCCCGAGCCGCGCTCACAAAGGCGAGCCTCGTTCACAAAGGCGCTGCAGCAGTAACTCTGAAGAAACAGTGCAAACAAACACAGTGATTCATGCTCTGCCTCAAAAAAGCCCTTCAAACACTGTCCAAGGCAAAGACAAGCAAAGAACGGTGTGTTAAAGGCTCTGTACCGGATTATTTTCACTGTCTGCACTATTAGAGTGAAAAGAAAATACTAAAACATACTTCTGAGAGAACTCTCACCTCACCTGACTTTAAATCAGCTAAAAAACAACTCATGATGACTTAAAATCAGCTCATGATGACTTCAAAACAGCGCATGACTTCAAGACAGCTCATGATGACTTGAATTCAGCCCATAATAACTTAAAATCAACTCATGATGACTTGAATTCAGCCCATAATAACTTAAAATCAACTCATGATGACTTAAAATCAGCTCATGATGACTTCAAAACAGCGCATGACTTCAAGACAGCTCATGAGGACTTGAATACAGCCCATGATGACTTAAAATCAGCTCATGAGGACTTGAATTCAGCCCATGATGACTTAAAATCAGCTCATGAGGACTTGAATTCAGCCCATGATGACTTAAAATCAGCTCATGATGACTTGAATTCAGCCCATGATGACTTAAAATCAGCTCATGATGACTTAAAATCAGCTCATGAGGACTTGAATTCAGCCCATGATGACTTAAAATCAGCTCATGATGACTTGAATTCAGCCCATGATGACTTAAAATCAGCCCATGATGACTTAAAATCAGCTCATGAGGACTTGAATTCAGCCCATGATGACTTAAAATCAGCTCATGAGGACTTGAATTCAGCCCATGATGACTTAAAATCAGCTCATGATTAATTCAGATCAGCTCATGATTAATTCAGACAAAATGTGACCTTTCCACACAGAATGAAATAAGACCACAATGTTCAATAAAGAAAGTATTATTTTATATTATTGAAAATGTCAGTCTATGGTTTAAAACCCTGACCTAAAAAGATCATAAAAATGATCGTCGTGGTATCAAAATAAGTATCGAGAATTGAGTATAGTTGTTTATCTTGCAGTGAATAATTGTGAATAATCCTTCAATCGTAATGACATCATGACATTCCTAGTTTTCTTCCTGTGAGTTGCATTGAACAGAGCTAAGGATCATAGTCCACGTAGTTCCCTCTGGTTTTCTTCTTGTTACATCATTCTTACATTTGCCTCGTTAGAAATGTCCCGTCATATTTCTTTGTGCAACATCTGACCCAGCGACTTCTCAAATCTGGCACTTTGTCCATCGACAGCTTTTCTTTCGCCGATCAAAGTTTTGTCTAATTAATTGGTCTCGGGAGATTTCACAAACTCCCTCTTGGTCCCGTGTTGACGCGGCTGAAAGTGAAAAGTCGTCGCCAGTCGCACCATCTGTGTGTGGGCCGCTCAAAAGTACATTTTTAAAAAGCTGTGACAAATTCAGGCGAGCTGTTTGGCTCCCGCGGCGGAGGAATTTGTAACAGAAATGGTGCATATGAAGTATCGACGTCTTGAGCCAAATTGAGTGAAATTATGTTTTTGTAAAGTTGTATTTGGTTCATTTAACACAAAAGTTCATTTAACACTAAGAAATTAATTTTATACAATCATACTAAAGATAGTTGTCATAAAAGTGGTGAAAATACAAATAGGAACCTTTATTTTGGACGAAAACACCTTATATTTACTTTACTTGAACTAAACCAATAGTAAAACCAGGACTACAAGTTCTGGATATTTCCACTTTACTGCACTTACATTGCACTTTGTATAAAATATTTGTATTTTGGCCACTGATGAAACATATGCAAGTGCTTCAAGTTTAGAATACTGCGTTTTGGGATTGTCTGACTGTTTCTTAATATTAGAGTTTAATAAAGCTCTGTAAATTATAATTATTATTTTTTTATATATTTTTTATGTTAATATCTTTTTATATATATTTATTTATTTATGATCTTTAAAAAAAAATAGAAAAAAAAGGGGGGGGGAACATGTTGCTGTTAATAATTGAAAAAAACGTTATTTTCAACTGTAACGTCCCACTTTTAAAAATATGTGTCGGGACATAAAACTCCTGCAATGGAAACAGCAGATGGACCTTTGAAAAGTACGTCAGGCAGCAGTAAAAAGACCGTTACAAAGAAATGGATGACAAACAATGAACCAACAATGTACATTTATGCATTTATCATTATTATTCCCTCTGTGGGTCATGTTTTCAGTTTGTTTTTCTAGTTTGTATTTAAAAAAGACAAGACTATTGTGCCATGTATTACAGGCCTAGGACTTGGTGGTACATAATGTGGTGTATTTTCAGTCAGACTTGAAATGTATTTGAAGTCATTTTAATAACTCGATGGTTTCTGGTGCCACAGAAAGCGCTGCTTGTGCGTCGGACCAGTTCCAGTGCGGAAACGGGCGCTGCATCGGCCAGAGGAAAGTGTGTAACGAAGTGAACGACTGCGGCGACGGGACGGACGAGCACCCCCATCATGACTGCAGTGAGTTCTTCATTCTTATTCACTGAAAACAAAAAGCAGCACTCGCCATTAAACATATTATTGAAAAACGACTTTATGAACCATGTCGCAGCAGTGTTTAGTCATAGTTAGAGTTGTATTTTGATCGATTCTTGCACGTTTGAGTTCAAAGTTGAGGCTTGAGTGATCAGAAAAGTCCTGTCTTCACCCTCTAACTTAGAAGTATTCCAAAAATGTAGACCCAGTTGAAGTAAAGTAACGTTAGAAAGTGCCACGTACCATTTTTTTTACAATAAAAACACGTAAATGAAATTCGACTGCTCGTTATTACGGTGAAGTGCCTCCACGATGCGGCGGGGCTTGTCAGATCTGCAGTTTCCAACAGGACGTTTCTATTACGAAGAGGTTTACAATGAACACAATGTAAAATGTGGTGCTTCATACTATATGCTATGGATTAATACTCACGTGAAAGTTAAGGGTATAATGTAGTGTGTCAGACGCAGACGGGTTTGCACCACACATCAAATCGCTCTAAACACATCATAGTTTTGTCCTTTTCTCCTAAATTAAATGCATTTTAACACATCTAAATACATTGATTCACACGGTTTAAAAGAGCCAATTACCAGGCCAATTAAAGGAGACGTATTATACTTTCTTCCCAGTTAGAGTAATAAAGTATGGCATACGTAGATCCTTTTTTGTACATTTTGTTCATTGTAACGGTGCTAAATTGATCTAAAGCGGCTTAGTGATAGAAACAGTTCCATTGACTTCCTGTTAGAAATGCAGAATTTGACATCTCATAGTTGAATTTCATTGTAGAAATCAGTGGGTTTTCATTTACCTTAATATATTGATGAAAACCTTACACGTATGATTTTATTTCATGCGAGTTGGAGCTTCGAAACGATACCGAAAGAACATCCCTAATTAAAGTATATTTAGCATAATATGTCCCCTTTAAAGGTGTGTCCACACTCGTCATTATTTGGTCCTGCATTGAACCTCCTGATGTGAACCTGGTTTGGTCCTGTTCTAGTCCGTGTTTAGTCCTCATCTTGTCAGGTTTAGTTTTGGATCTGGTGACGGTGCGAGCGTGACCTCTGGAAGTGGGTGAACTTTAGCCCTGTTTCCCGCCCGTGTCGCCGTCGCCGTCGCCGTGCCTCTGTTTGGTTTGCTTCTCGCTGACTCGGCGCGTCCTCTCTGTGTGTGCGCGTCTCTCTTGTCTAATGTGTGTGTTTTGCGTGTTTGTGTGGCCTGCAGGGCCGCGCTCGAGCGAGGGGAACTGTGCGCAGAACAATGGCGGCTGCGCTCAGAAGTGTCAGATGGCTCGGGGTCTGGTCCAGTGCACCTGTCACACGGGCTACAGGCTGATGGAGGACGGCCGGAGCTGCCAGGGTAAAGAAATACACAAATACACACCTTTGGTCACGCGTTATGGCATGTCTGTAATAATCCCCAGTGTTTACATATGCAGCCGTTCATTAATCGGATCCACTTTATTTCTGCAGCACATTTTACAACAAAAGCCGTTTCCAAAGTGCTGCACATAGTAAAATAAAAGCAACTATTCAACACAGTAAATAAACCATACAATAAAGTAAAATAAATGACATAAAAACATAAACAATTATCAAATAAATGCAATTATATAAATGCAATACAATATAATATAATTAATACAATAAATTATTGTATTATTAATATTATCAAATATAATTAAAATATAATGCCCCCTACGTAAATAAATTATATACATTATTCTTTAGAGATAAAAGTACCATGTCTTGTTAGGGTTGGGAAAAAAGTATGTAATATTAAAACAAATTTGTGTATCAATATTAAAAAATAATGCAATTAACTGCAACTATTTAGGGTCTGTTTTTAATCGTGGTTTGTCAATTTGAATAAAAATCTTACATATTTGCCAATTATTATTATTATTTTTAATCGATTCGTAGTCTTAATAATATATCTTGTATCGATAGTCATAAATCCCCTTTTTGAGAACTTTTGGTGCATTTTGTGATGGTGTGTTTCAGACGTGGACGAGTGTGCGGAGGAGGGCTACTGCAGTCAGGGCTGTACGAACGCAGAGGGAGGCTTCCAGTGCTGGTGCGTCCAGGGCTACGAGCTCCGGCCGGACAAACGCTCCTGCAAAGCCCTCGGTGAGTCCAGCAGTTGGTCGCAAACGTTTAGATTGGCTCTTTTAATGGAATACTTTTCAAGAGCTCCAAACAGCATTTTATTAGGGAAATTACTAAAAATGTCTAAAGAATGTCGGAATAGTTAGAATATTTGTCTTTTTCTCTTTCAGGCACATTATACATAAAATTCTATATTTCCAATCCTTTGTCCAGTTTGTTTCCATGCATTTTGACTATTAAAAGTGAGATTGGGATTACTTTTTACAGAAAAATTCGGGCCTTGAAGAACCACGGACACATTCTGCATGTTTTTTTTATTGTTATTGGCTTTCAAACATGCATCTCACATTCTATAACTTAAAATAACGTATTTATTGAAAAGCACACATGACTTTCTCTCTGTCAGGCGTCAAAATTTGGTGTTCCATCTTCTGGCAGCAGAGGGAATTATGGAGAGACAAAAGCTAGCTTGCCCAGACAGGATAATGTAAGCAGGCAGTTGTAATGAAGGACTCAAAGAAATGCATAAGTTCTCTGGATCTTTACGTTGGACGTCACAAATCTAGGACATTTGTGGAGCTCAAAGAGGTAGACATCGTAAACAGGATTAATTAAGCAAACGCAAATTAGGTTAAATACAACTCCAGGTATGTTTTTGATGAGCAAATGTATTAAATGGTTAAATAGTCAAAAGTTCATTAAGCATTATGTGATCGTTAAAAAAGGCAGCAAGGAGAAAAGACAATTGTAAATGTATTCGACCAGTGCCAGTCCCAAACCTGGATAAATTGATTGCTTCATGTGGGGCCGGTATAATGATCAGCTTGGGGCTTTTTTATCTACAGGTTTACCGTCAAAGTTATGTCAGTAAACGTGTGTGGTTTGAAGCTTTGGAGAAAGAACTTTGACTATTTTTGTGTTAAATGGCATTGATCAAAAGTAAATGTTTATGTCCGTGGAAATAATGTTGAAAGCATCATTATCTGTTTAAGCTCACAAGAAAAACATTTAGATGAACGTCATAGCCATATCTTCCAACCATATTTTCTGTGAAGTGCCCACTGTTTAAAAGCCAAAAAGAGGAGATTAAACTAAATGCCAGGATGACTCATTTTGCAGTCCACCTTTGACCCCAGTTCAATAGAAATCCAGCCATCTCATTAGAGTCCATTGATTCTCATTATCACCTCATTGTGTCACTAATACAGAGCAAATATGGCCTTATTCTCCCGAGACGAATTAGTGTTTGAATTGGACTTTGGATTGGATCAAATTACTTCAAACTCCAGGCTTTCAACCACAAGAATCACCTGATATTAAAACATTGACAAAATATGACAATAGCCAATGCTGCTAATTTGTCTTTTCAAACTTCTTCACTCTCACTGTTTACCAGCAGATGGGGCTAGAAACCTAATCAGAGTGTTTTTGATACACTGAAAATTCATCTCGTCTTCACTTAAAGCAGACCTGAGTAACATTTTCACCTCATTGAACTTCTTTGTAAGTCCCTGTGATGGTTGAATATTTATTTTCGGGCCGTTTGAAGTGCCGACATCGACCCCAAGACAACTCTCCTGAGAAACCCTGGGCTTTTTTTCATATTTGGCAACGTGAAATGCTTTTTTATGTAATTATAATGTCTTATTTTTAGAAAGAAAGAAGCTTTTGGGTCTGTTCTCTGACAATGTATTTTCACAAGAGGGCTGCAGGGGGAGCTCTATCATCAAAGTTAGTTATGTCAGCTTTAAATCAACAAGAATGACCTCAAAAACAGACACAAATATCCAGTGTAATCTTCTAAACAAGAGTATAAAGTAAAAACTAGTGGTAGTATTTCCATACAAATTAAATTATAGAAAAGTATTATTTAAACAAGCTAAATCAAGATTAAAATGTCCTCTTTCAAATAAACAGCACTTTCCATAACATTCCTAAAAAACATTCAACCCCAACTTTATTACCTGGCAAAACATTAAGAATAAATCGTTTTGTTTTTTTTAAATGTTGGCCAACCTTTAGTAAAAACATTAGTGGATGTGATTAGATGTAACTGAATCTTCTGTCTGCTCCCAACAGTCTGGACTACATTCAGACCGGGGTTGATTCGGGGCCGAGTTAGACCAGGTCAGGGCCGTGTGTTGGATTGAGGTTAATGGTCAGATGTGGCGTGCGGTTGCTGGGCGTTTTAGAGTGACGGTGACTTCAGGTGCTTGCACAGCTGCGCGTGTTAAACTGAGCTTCACAGTTCTCAATGTGGAGAAGGGAAAGTTTAATGGAGCGTGGTTTGGGGCAAAGAGAGTGCATTTGTGGCAGAGGAAAGTTTTTGTTGTGAGTGGACTGCCATGTATAGGTTTGTGTGTCAGAAATGTCTCAAAATAAGGTAAAAAAATGACAATGCAGATGTTAATTGCAATGGCCTATGGAGTTTTAAGCCATGTTCTAATGTAGATGATCTGTATTAATCAAGATTAAGAATGTAATAGGCAAACCATAAGGAAATCTAGTAAACAATTTGATTATGGAATTTGGTGAATTCAATGGAGAAACTGGAATTAACCACATAATATTCATTTTTGCAATTAAAAAAAAACAGAGCCTGGTTTAAAAACATCTACTATTGTATTTTGCATTATTAGTTTATTTAAATAGAGATTGTAAAATACACCCCATTGATTTTTAGGTTTTACTGGACAAATACAGAAATGCACAACTACAATAGTTTCGAATTGTATCTGCAGATATGTTGCATATGCAAAATTATACTTTTTGTGAAGCTCAAACGCAATTTTCCATCGTTTGTAATAGAAAAGCAACTGGCAAAATAAAATTGTTGCTTCTTTTTTGTAATAATGACTTAAAAGCATTAGTATTTAGATCTGATCAGTTGCCTCTTTGTTGTAAAAGGGATGTCACAATTTGACGTTTTAGTGTTACGATTAGTGCAAGAAAAACATCACAATTTAATTCCCTTTTTCTAAGTTTGTGACTGGCTTTACAAAATTCAACTTTATGAAAGGCAAAATAAAGTTAAATGTGACAAAAACCGCCAGATTAAAAAAGGTTATTTACATTTAGGTAATTTTTTTGGGCTGTATTTTGAAATAAATAAATAATTCTTCTAAAACTGTCACGATTATTATTTTTGGGGTATTTATGACTACATTGTGACCTGAATAAATACGATTATCGATTTATCGAATAGTCTTGACGTCCCTGTTGTGTAAATGACCTGTGCATCCATGGCCTTGACTATAACACATATGAACACTTCTGTGTCCAGGTCCAGAGCCGGTGCTGCTGTTTGCCAACCGCATCGACATCCGGCAGGTTCTGCCGCATCGCTCCGAGTACACGCTGCTCCTGAACAACCTGGAGAACGCCATCGCCCTGGACTTCCACCACCGCCACGAGCTCGTCTTCTGGTCCGACGTCACGCTGGACCGCATCATGAAGGCCAACCTCAACGGCTCCAACGTGGAGGAGGTGGTGTCCACGGGACTGGAAAGCCCAGGTGAGGCCGACCGGGGGAAATCAATGCGGCTTTCAGAAGTATATTAATCAACAGTAGAACTAGTATCAAAACTAGTATAAGTATACATACAACAAAAATCTCAAAATTTGACCTTTCTTGAAAAGTGTTTAATGGTCTTGAATTTACATAGTAACATAAATTAAACTACTATGAGTTTGTGTCATAATGCTTTAAATTGTCCAACAAATACGCATTTTTTTTTCAAAATTGGTGTACACTATTGAGCCTTTTAGTAGTATAAAAAATTTGAGGTTTAAAATTGCATTATCATGACACTATTCATTGTTGAAATATTGGATGTATATTTATTTACTGGTATTGGTAATTACAATGCTTGGTTTTACCTGAAATTACAGATTGTAACGATCCGCTTAATGAAAAAACCATCACAGTTCCACAAAATGAGGTTCATCTTCATCAAATTAAAACTGTGAATAAGCGTACATGCAATAGAATTACATTCCTGGCTTCAAAACTTCGCTTAGGTTCATGATTTTGATGTTTTTTGCCTTCTTGGTTCAGCCCGATTCGTGAAGCAGCGGCGGCGTACGCGTTTCTTTTCCTGAATCTAATCCTTTAGTTTCCCAAAAGTAGTTTACGTCCCATGAGAGGTCGGTGATCAGAAATGCTCACCTGTTCAAATGCCGCCGTATCTGCAGGTGGCCTGGCAATCGACTGGATCCAAGACAAACTGTACTGGACCGACTCCGGGACGTCGCGCATCGAAGTATCCAATCTGGACGGGACGCATCGGAAAGTGCTTCTGTGGCAAAACATGGAGAAACCCAGAGCCATCGCGCTGCACCCGATCGAGGCGTAAGTCACTTTTACAGTTTGTTTTTGATTGTTTTCGCGTTTACAACTTTCTTACAGATCTTCAAAAGTCTGCTGTGATGCCCCTATTCGTCTGCAAAGTGTTCAAAACTTTGTGTCCTAGTTTATGTGAGCGAAAACAGGTTTTGAGTTGATGCCCACAGGCGTTCATCTGGTGGAACGACCTTTTCGACAAACATTTTCCAGCCGTGAGTTTTAGCACTGAACCCAAGAGAAATGACTTATGTAGTTTATTAGGTCGGTCGTTTAGTAGAAAAACACAGTTAAACCTCCCATGAAGGAACCACAAAATGATGTTGCATGTACTGAGATTACATTTCGCTGCAACGTCAGGCTAAAACCAGGAATTGTGAAATCTTGGAAAGAATTCATCTGTGTGGCATTAAATCTGTCCTGACTTTTTCTAATACTGGTGTTTTTTTCTTCGTTTGAGACTTCTTATCTGAGCTGTAACTTGTCTTTGTGTGTCACCTGGTTTCCTCCAAGGAGATGGACAGAAAAGGAAGCAGCGAAACGATAATAGTTTGAGCTGTAATGGCATAAACCTTGACTCCCGCTCCTCTCTCTCCTCAGTAAAATCTACTGGACGGACTGGGGAAACACGCCGCGCATCGAGTATTCAAACATGGACGGCTCGAACCGGCGCGTGATCGCAGACACGCACCTGTTCTGGCCAAACGGACTGACCATCGACTACGCCGGCCGCCGCGTCTACTGGGTCGACGCCAAGCACCACGTGATCGAGAGGTCGGACCTGGACGGACGCAATCGCAAAGCCGTCATCAGCCAAGGTAAAGTGTGCAGTCGGAAAGTATTTGGATACAACAAGGCTGCACTGTAAACACAGAGTTAGAAAAACATTATTTATTTATTTTCAATGTTTACTTTTAGGAGTTGAACAATATCACATTTTAGAGTTACAATTATTGTGCAGGGAAATATTGCAAATATTCATGATTATCTGCAAAAAGAAAAGACACTTTTATGTTGTATTTTTTCATGAGAGGAAAATATGTCAATTAAGAATACATTTGCCTACATTTTAATACAGGAGATTAGTTTTAAAATAAAATGTTGTGGCCTCAAATTGGAAGTTTCTAACTCTTAAAATAATTGAAATGTCGGGTGTACCTCAGGGCAGCTGTTTAGGGTCTTTACTGTTTTAAATATTCACCAATGGCCAGTTTGTAGAGCAGGGCTATTAAGGCCCGGGAGCCAAATCAGGCCCTCAAAGTGAATGATCCGGCCCATGACCCATCTCCCAAATATGATTAATAATAATAATTAGTTTAGACCTGGGTTGGCCTTGGTTTATTAATTTTAGTTTAATTCTGCTTTAGACCTGTTTTGATTGTGCAAGTGTTCCGACCTGGTTGGTTCTAGTCTAGTCCTAGTTTAATTCTGGTTCAGCACTGGATGGGTAATTTTACAAAGCAATTGTGTATGTTACTCACAAAAATCTAATCTATCAGTAGTTATTTTATTGTTTTAACTCAATTTATTGAAACTCGCGGCGGGTTCTGCACCCCCTCTGGCCCTCGGGAAAATGAGGTTAAATATCCCTGCTCTAGAATCTTAGATCGATCACTTGGAACGCTGATCTAAAGTCTGTTGACAAATGTCCTCATGCAAAATAGTCTGTTTTAAATGTATCTAAATTGTAATTTAATCAAATGTAAAGGCAAAGCTACAGTTAAAATAGTTGGTGGAGGAAAGAAAACTGCTTGGTGTCATGATAGATCGTGGACACAAGTGATCAGAAGCATATTGAACGCACTGCTGCAGTTATGGGAAGAGAATTAGCACATGTACAAATAGTATCCCCTAAAATCTTATTTCCCTGGTCCTTCAAACTGACTTCAGTGAGTCGTTGTTCACTCATTAGAGACTAATTAACATGTTACAAGCTAATTTATCTCAGTGTCAGATGGGAGCGCTGCCTTTTAAATGATATGGGCACCTCTTAGCCTTTCTGATGTAAGCTCTCGTTAGCTTCCCTGACGTTAGCGCCTCATTGTGCGCCCCACTCGACCCATTTGTCCTCAGTGTTGTCAGAGCAAACAGAGGCTGGGCGAGGGACAGGCCAATTACAGGCTTGATCCCCTCCGCACACATCATTACAGACACACGCCTAAAACTGCGCCTCGCTGTCTGAAAGTCACCGCTCGTCACATCCCAGGGTTTACGTGCTCCTTTATGTGTAGCAGCTATTTCCAAAGTCATTTTAGAGGGCCTCTTTAAAACCCCATGCCTCAATATGGAGCCGTCACTCCGCTCAGTGGACGAGGTCAGGTTTTTTGCTATGGATAAAAGGTCCTCCAAAGAAGAGGAGGGTGCTAAGTTGTTTTCGAGATAATATCTAAACATTTTCAAGAGCTTTTTAAAGTCTGTAGCTTTGTCATTTCTTTTGACTCAGATTAAAGACTGGATTAAAGATTACAGTCTGTTCTGTTTGAAGTTATAGCAGCAAAAAACCTCTGTCCACAAACTGTTGTTTTCTTCCCTTTTGCTCTTTCATTACCGCTGCGGAACCATGGTGGACTGAAATCGGTGCTTTTGGACTGAAACCGATATTATTCAATGACGGGAATACCGACTGATACTGATACTGATACTGGTCCGATATATTGGTGCACCCCTAGTTTTTAGCACTAAAAAAAACGCCTGTACAAAAAAGATGTACATTTAAAACAATAGTGTGGAACATTCAACAACAGCAGGTGACAGATGACTAGGTTCAATCATTTTGATCAAACCCTGTACATAAAAATGTAATCAGCAAAAATAGTTTTGGCACAAACTTTCTCTTTTATTGTTTTTCTTTAGTTTTCCTCATTAAAGAGCAAGTTTGCCCTCGTAAACAAGCCCAAAACAAAAGTTAGTAGTTTCTCATAAAATCTACAACTACATCAAAAGTGCAGCGTGTTTATGGCTCATTATGACTTTGGTGTTCTTTCCAGCTCTGCCTATTTAAACCTGATATTTTATCTTTGGCACGTAAATTCTTGTGCAATGAATGGAGCTGTTGTTTTTCACCTCCATTAGTGTTTAATACCTGCATTTAAATCAGCAGAAGACGGCATATGTTTTTCCCATGCATTCAGCAGTGAGGCACAGGTCTTGGCAGTAAAAGCTGCTGAGACAAACTGATGTACTTTTTTATGTTTACTTTGTGGGGCCTGAACAGTGGTACATCAGAGACACACTGCAAATAAAGAGTTGCCTCACTTAAACCGTTTTGAATTCAGAATTTGAGCATAGATTTATGTCGTTTTGTCCTGGTTTAAGAGAGATTTAATTGTTTAAGTGATGCAGAATATTTCACTGGTGTCAAGGTATCTCTAACTCTCTATCTAAGTAAAACAAGATTTCATTTGCGAATGGAAAAGGGACGTTTTCTTAACCCACTGGAAAAATAATTTAGTTTGAAGAAAGATTATGAAACAAGTAAAATAATCTTGGCCCATCAAATACATCGATTTTAAATGAATATTCTAAAATCAAGACATTTAAACTAGAATCTATAAATTTATTTGTGTCCGTCCGTTTAATCTTTTTGTCTTTGGAATAATAGTTTCTTGTCCTGGTTTGGTCCAAGTTTGGCCCAGTTTGGTCCTGTTCTAATCCAGTTTAGTTTAGTCCATATTTTGATAATAATTAACACACGTAAATTGCACTGAGCAAGACATTGTATGCTTTTTTATTAAGTATTAAACTACAGCATGGGCAGATCTGTTCACTGTGAATTGCAATATTAATCTAAAACATCTTGAAAACAGGGGTGTGGGCGGGGATAGGAGGTAGGTGAAAACAGACTGCAGGACAGGATTACTTAAATGTGCATGAATCATTGGAAAAAAACTTTGAGTAATCTAATGATGCGTTATTACTTGGTTAAAAGCTCGTAAAAGTAAATGTGTGTTAAGGGTAAGATATGTTGCCTGCAGCGCTACTAGTTCAAAAACAAAAACAAGTGATCGTCTTTGTGATTTGACCGTGTTTACCTCGTATCTTTGGAGACAGATTTATGACAAACAAACACGTTCACAATGATGTCATAATGCCAAAAGTGGAGTGGGTGCACAAACATGCTGGACATGAACCATGAATTAGGTTTAAATAAAGGAACATTCTATCTTCAATGGCTCCAAATAACAAATATTTTTATAGTTGACTTGTGTATTTCTTTTGCACATTGAGATTTATAAATATATTTCTAACCAAATAAATGTTGAAATATGGAAACTGAAAACTTCTAGATAGAGAATATTTGCCTATATAGTGTTTTCTTGATGAAAACAGAAACAGTCTATTCCTTTTTTGACACATTTATGTCTTAATGCCGCTGTCTTTGTTATAAAAAACATATTTTGGCATGTGTTTTAGAGTCTGTATAGTCCAGACATTATCCAAATTACGATTATTATTATTTTAATAGTTGACTTGTCACAATCTAATTAATAGTTGCAACGCCACAATATAATTGATTTTATTTATCATTTTTTTCACAGATTTACAAGCAGCATAACGGATAACAAAAAATAATATTACATTGACAAGAAAAATATCTAAGTATCTTAATAAAAGTGTTTCCAGCTGCAGCCCGGTGACTTATCTTCGCTCCTCTGCGTCCTCAGGTCTCCCTCACCCGTTTGCCATCACGGTGTTCGAGGACAGCCTGTACTGGACCGACTGGCACACCAAGAGCATCAACAGCGCCAACAAATTCACCGGGAAGAACCAGGAAGTGATCCGTAACAAGCTGCACTTCCCCATGGACATCCACACGCTGCACCCCCAGAGGCAGCCCGCAGGTTTGTTCTCCTCACTCCGAATAAACATGAACAAGTGCAAAATCATCTGTTGACCAGCAAAAATGTCAAAAGAAACATCCAGAAATTGTGGAATCGGTCAGAAAACAAATATATTGAATCCCTATTGGCAAAAGTACACTATAAGTGCACTATTTAACTTACTGAAGACTGACTTAGCAGGAGACAACATGCTAATTCTGAAACGCATCAGTGACAACGTCAGAAAAAAAGATGTAAAAAAGTTAGAATTATAAATATATAAAAGTCTAACATCAAAGTACAGATGTATATATGTATATATTTTAACTTCATCAGAAAAAGTGCAATTCAAGGAACCCTTAAAAGTGCAGCTGTTTGTCCGGCACATTCCTTTGTCTGGAATGTTCCTCAGTATGGCATTAAACAACTGACCATGCAAACAACTGACCATGCAAACAACTGACCATGCAAACAACTGACCATGTAAACAACTGACCATGCAAACAACTGACCATGTAAACAACTGACCATGCAAACAACTGACCATGTAAACAAGTGACCATGCAAACAACTGACCATGCAAACAACTGACCATGTAAACAACTGTCCATGCAAACAACTGACCATGCAAACAACTGACCATGTAAACAACTGACCATGCAAACAACTGACCATGTAAACAACTGACCATGCAAACAACTGACCATGCAAACAACTGACCATGTAAACAACTGACCATGCAAACAACTGACCATGTAAACAACTGACCATGCAAACAACTGACCATGTAAACAAGTGACCATGCAAACAACTGACCATGCAAACAACTGACCATGTAAACAACTGTCCATGCAAACAACTGACCATGCAAACAACTGACCATGTAAACAACTGACCATGCAAACAACTGACCATGTAAACAACTGACCATGCAAACAACTGACCATGTAAACAACTGACCATGCAAACAACTGACCATGTAAACAACTGACCATGTAAACAACTGACCATGCAAACAACTGACCATGCAAACAACTGACCATGTAAACAACTGACCATGCAAACAACTGACCATGTAAACAACTGACCATGCAAACAACTGACCATGTAAACAACTGACCATGCAAACAACTGACCATGTAAACAACTGACCATGTAAACAACTGACCATGCAAACAACTGACCATGCAAACAACTGACCATGTAAACAACTGACCATGCAAACAACTGACCATGTAAACAACTGACCATGTAAACAACTGACCATGTAAACAACTGACTGTAAAAAATTAACCATGTAAACAACTTACTTTGTAAAAGTATCGCCATCATTTTTTTAAACTTATTGACTGGCGTAATCCTCCAATATATCGCCTCTCCACTGATCTGACATGTAACTTGGCCTGGGGGTGTCACTTGTTTGTCTCCATGGAGATAGATTAATTTAATGTCGTGGAACATTCTAGACAAAGCATGTTGTTGACCCCCATTCATTCATTTTATTAAGACTAATTCAAATACACTTCATCAGGCCTGACTCCAGTAGAAACATGTTCTGCAGCAAAGGACAGAAAGTCAAAAACAGACCACAAAGTGACCTAGAGCTCGACCTTTGACCCCGATACCATAATAAACCTCTTTCTTACATCTTACCAAACCTAGAACATGTTCCTGACCAATACTTTACCTCTTACGTATATATTCTGATTTCACATCGTTTCCTGGTCCCGTCTTGACCTTTTCTGCCGGACCTTCTGTGGCCGCTCCATAGTTTGTTTGGACCCAAGTCAAGCACAAGAGCGTGGAGTGTTTTTACATGCTGTTAACACAAACGCACTCAGCTTCTCCGCAGGCCAAAGACGACACAGACAAAGCATTTTTACACCGCTGTATTTCTCACTCTTACATCATGGCCAATATTTACTGCAAACTTGTTGAATATCTTTTTTGAGAATTAATAACATTTAAGGAGCAGTGTTTTCCTTTTCATAATCTTACAACGATTTTAAGATTTAGAGTGCACCTTTTAGCATGTAACTAGCTGCTAATTTGCACACACATAAGTGGTTTAATTATCCCCAAACTTATTTTTAAAGACCAAAATTCTAGAAATGTTATTACCTTGTTGACATATTGTTCTAAAAATAACTTGAGTTTGTGGATTTGTCAAAAGAAGACAAAACGACCAATGTTGGACCTGATGTTAATTAGTATTTATTTATCCCTTATTTAGGTCCTATTCTTTGTAACTGCTAATTAGACATGTACTTATACTTTCCTATTAAATGTAATTACAGTCTATTTGTAGGACACCTTCTACCTACTTGAATTACGATCCTTAAAGGGCAGGTTAGTGCCTCATGAAATTTAGCTTTTACCCAAAACCTATTATAAGGATCAGTATGTGGTTTATTTGTAGGAGAATAAGGTTATGAAGAATTAGACAATAAGACATTAATACATCCTAATAAACATCAAACCAACCACTTACATTTATGCAAAGCTTGTTAGATGTAAACAAGTGAGCCCTAAAATAGAATGTAAATGTTTATAATCCTTCAATTACTTTCCAATATTTCACCTAAAAACAATAACTATTTTCATTTTCGTCTGGTGCAGGAGGCAGGAATCGATGTGGGAGCAACAACGGCGGCTGCAGTCACCTGTGTCTGCCCAGCAACAAGAGCTTCACCTGCGCCTGCCCCACCGGCTTCAAGAAGGTCGACCACTATAACTGCGCCAACAGTGAGTCAGCAGCACATGTGTTCTAACGTACTTTAGTAGAGACAGCAGCACATGTGTTCTAACGTACTGTAGTAGAAACAGCAGCACATGTGTTCTAACATACTGTAGTAGAGACAGCAGCACATGTGTTCTAACGTACTGTAGTAGAAACAGCAGCACATGTGTTCTAACATACTGTAGTAGAGACAGCAGCACATGTGTTCTAACGTACTGTAGTAGAAACAGCAGCACATGTGTTCTAACGTACTGTAGTAGAAACAGCAGCACATGTGTTCTAACGTACTGTAGTAGAGACAGTAGCACGTGTGTTCTAACGTACTGTAGTAGAAACAGCAGCACATGTGTTCTAACGTACTGTAGTAGAAACAGCAGCACATGTGTTCTAACGTACTGTAGTAGAAACAGCAGCACATGTGTTCTAACGTACTGTAGTAGAAACAGCAGCACATGTGTTCTAACGTACTGTAGTAGAAACAGCAGCACATGTGTTCTAACGTACTGTAGTAGAGACAGCAGCACATGTGTTCTAACGTACTGTAGTAGAAACAGCAGCACATGTGTTCTAACGTACTGTAGTAGAGACAGCAGCACATGTGTTCTAACGTACTGTAGTAGAAACAGCAGCACATGTCTTCTAACGTACTGTAGTAGAAACAGCAGCACATGTGTTCTAACGTACTGTAGTAGAAACAGCAGCACATGTGTTCTAACGTACTTTAGTAGAGACAGCAGCACATGTGTTCTAACGTACTGTAGTAGAGACAGCAGCACATGTGTTCTAACGTACTGTAGTAGAAACAGCAGCACATGTGTTCTAACGTACTGTAGTAGAGACAGCAGCACATGTGTTCTAACGTACTTTAGTAGAGACAGCAGCACATGTGTTCTAACGTACTGTAGCAGAGACAGCAGCACGTGTGTTCTAATGTACTGTAGTAGAGACAGCAGCACAAGTGTTCTGTAGTAGAGACGGCAGCACGTGTGTTCTAATGTACTTTAGTAGAGACAGCAGCAGATGTGTTCTAATGTACTGTAGTAGAGACAGTAGCACGTGTGTTCTAACGTACTGTAGTAGAGACAGCAGCACGTGTGTTCTAATGTACTGTAGTAGAGACAGCAGCACATGTGTTCTGTAGTAGAGACGGCAGCACGTGTGTTCTAACGTACTGTAGTAGAGACAGGAGCACGTGTGTTCTAACGTACTGTAGTAGAGACAGCAGCACGTGTGTTCTAACGTACTGTAGTAGAGACAGCAGCACATGTGTTCTAACGTACTGTAGTAGAAACAGCAGCACATGTGTTCTAACGTACTGTAGTAGAGACAGCAGCACATGTGTTCTAACGTACTTTAGTAGAGACAGCAGCACATGTGTTCTAACGTACTGTAGCAGAGACAGCAGCACGTGTGTTCTAATGTACTGTAGTAGAGACAGCAGCACATGTGTTCTGTAGTAGAGACGGCAGCACGTGTGTTCTAATGTACTTTAGTAGAGACAGCAGCAGATGTGTTCTAACGTACTGTAGTAGAGACAGTAGCACGTGTGTTCTAACGTACTGTAGTAGAGACAGCAGCACGTGTGTTCTAATGTACTGTAGTAGAGACAGCAGCACATGTGTTCTAACGTACTGTAGTAGAGACAGCAGCACATGTGTTCTAACGTACTGTAGTAGAAACAGCAGCACATGTGTTCTAACGTACTGTAGTAGAGACAGCAGCACATGTGTTCTAACGTACTTTAGTAGAGACAGCAGCACATGTGTTCTAACGTACTGTAGCAGAGACAGCAGCACGTGTGTTCTAATGTACTGTAGTAGAGACAGCAGCACATGTGTTCTGTAGTAGAGACGGCAGCACGTGTGTTCTAATGTACTTTAGTAGAGACAGCAGCAGATGTGTTCTAACGTACTGTAGTAGAGACAGTAGCACGTGTGTTCTAACGTACTGTAGTAGAGACAGCAGCACGTGTGTTCTAATGTACTGTAGTAGAGACAGCAGCACATGTGTTCTGTAGTAGAGACGGCAGCACGTGTGTTCTAACGTACTGTAGTAGAGACAGGAGCACGTGTGTTCTAACGTACTGTAGTAGAGACAGGAGCACGTGTGTTCTAACGTACTGTAGTAGAGACAGGAGCACGTGTGTTCTAACATACTGTAGCAGAGACAGTAGCACGTGTGTTCTAACGTACTGTAGTAGAGACAGCGGCACGTGTGTTCTAACGTACTGTAGTAGAGACAGCGGCACGTGTGTTCTAACGTACTGTAGTAGAGACAGCGGCACGTGTGTTCTAACGTACTGTAGCAGAGACAGTAGCACGTGTGTTCTAACGTACTGTAGTAGAGACAGTGGCACGTGTGTTCTAACGTACTGTAGTAGAGACAGCAGCACGTGTGTTCTAACGTACTGTAGTAGAGACAGGAGCACGTGTGTTCTAACGTACTGTAGTAGAGACAGCGGCACGTGTGTTCTAACGTACTGTAGTAGAGACAGGAGCACGTGTGTTCTAACGTACTGTAGTAGAGACAGGAGCACATGTGTTCTAACGTACTGTAGTAGAGACAGCAGCACGTGTGTTCTAACGTACTGTAGTAGAGACAGCAGCACGTGTGTTCTAACGTACTGTAGTAGAGACAGCAGCACATGTGTTCTAACGTACTGTAGTAGAGACAGCAGCACGTGTGTTCTAACGTACTGTAGTAGAGACAGCAGCACATGTGTTCTAACGTACTGTAGTAGAGACAGCAGCACGTGTGTTCTAACGTACTGTAGTAGAGACAGCAGCACGTGTGTTCTAACGTACTGTAGTAGAGACAGCAGCACGTGTGTTCTAACGTACTGTAGTAGAGACAGCAGCACATGTGTTCTAACGTACTGTAGCAGAGACAGCAGCACATGTGTTCTAACGTACTGTAGTAGAAACAGCAGCACATGTGTTCTAACGTACTGTAGTAGAGACAGCAGCACATGTGTTCTAACGTACTGTAGTAGAGACAGCAGCACGTGTGTTCTAACGTACTGTAGTAGAGACAGCAGCACGTGTGTTCTAACGTACTGTAGTAGAGACAGCAGCACGTGTGTTCTAACGTACTGTAGTAGAGACAGCAGCACGTGTGTTCTAACGTACTGTAGTAGAGACAGCAGCACGTGTTTATTCATTTTTTGGAGGAGCATATTAATTAAAAATAAAAACTGCACTGCAAAGTACACATATCTACTACTGAACAAAACTATGGAATGAGGCTGTTTTCAGTTTTAGCAATACTTTTCTTGAATGTGTCTCTGTTGTGTTGTTGTCTTTGTTGTTGTTGTTGTTGTTGTTGTTGTTGTTGTTGTTGTTGTTGTTGCCTCCCTGACAGAAGAAATTTGGTCCTTAATCAGGTCTTGACCAGTTCCTGCTTTTTGCCCGAAGGACGGACATCAGGCGCGTCAGCTTCGACACGGAGGACTTGTCTGACTACGTCATTCCTCTGGCGGACGTCCGGAACGCCGTGGCCCTGGACTGGAACGATAAAGAGGGCTTCATTTACTGGACTGACGTTACCACAGACTCCATTAACAGGGCAATGTGGGACGGATCCAAGCAGGAGGTAGGATCTAGACCTGGTTTAGACCCAACTTAGACCTGGTTTGGACCCGACTTAGACCTGGTTTGGACCCGACTTAGACCTGGTTTAGACCCGAGTTAGTCCCGAGTTAGTCCCGAGTCCTGAGTTAGTCCCGAGTTAGTCCCGAGTTAAACCCGAGTTAGACCCGAGTTAGACCCGAGTTAGACCCGAGTTAGGCCCGAGTTAGTCCCGAGTTAGTCCCGAGTTAAACCCGAGTTAGACCCGAGTTAGACCCGAGTTAGTCCCGAGTTAGTCCCAAGTTAGTCCCGAGTTAAACCCGAGTTAAACCCGAGTTAGTCCCGAGTTAGTCCCGAGTTAGTCCCGAGTTAGTCTCGAGTTAGTCCCTAGTTAAACCCGAGTTAGACCCGAGTTAGACCAGAGTTAGATCCGAGTTAGACCCGAGTTAGTCCCGAGTTAGTCCCGAGTTAGTCCCTAGTTAAAACCGAGTTAGACCCGAGTTAGATCCGAGTTAGACCCGAGTTAGTCCCAAGTTAGTCCCGAGTTAGTCCCGAGTTAAACCCGAGTTAAACCCGAGTTAGTCCCGAGTTAGTCCCGAGTTAGACCTGAGTTAGTCCCGAGTTAGACCGGAGTTAGACCCGAGTTAAACCCGAGTTAGTCCCGAGTTAGTCCCGAGTTAAACCCGAGTTAGATCCGAGTTAGACCCGAGTTAGTCCCGAGTTAGTCCTGAGTTAGACCTGAGTTAGACCCGAGTTAGATCCGAGTTAGACCCAAGTTAGTCCCAAGTTAGTCCCGAGTTAGACCCGAGTTAGTCCCGAGTTAAACCCGAGTTAGTCCCGAGTTAGTCCCGAGTTAGACCTGAGTTAGACCCGAGTTAGTCCCGAGTTAGTCCCGAGTTAGACCTGAGTTAGACCCGAGTTAGTCCCGAGTTAGACCTGAGTTAGACCCGGTTTAGACCTGGTTTAGACCTGCTTCTGGTTTCGACCTGGTTTAGTAACATTTATGAGATTTTCCTAATTACGATTCAAACGTGGCTAGAATTATACTGAATTAATGAAACAAGAACACTTTTTAAATCTACAAAAAAAAAGTCTAATCATCCCCCTGCAAAAAAAACTGAATTACACATTACAGTAACATGAGTATTTCTAGTTAGTTTCTTTCCACACTGTGTAACATTCTGGGCAAATTCACAGCATTTCCACGAAAAAGCAAACAAACGAGCCGTGGAACGTCCTTATTTACTGTTTCTAACTCAAGCTGGTCTTAAAATAAACCTGTTTGTTGAGGTTTGAAGACACAATCCCAAACTTTGACATTTCTTTTTCAACAAAGAAGCGGTTCAGAGTTTGAAGGTCCTGGTTCTTATTCAGAGCTAATCTACTTTGACCTCTTTAAGTTGTGTTTTTGTCCCGGTTTAGAGCTCTTTTACTCATATGTCGGAAAGTCAAATAGAAATAAATATTGTTGCAGCTGTGGAGAGAGACAAGGTGAATTGTACAGTCTATACTGCCACCTACTGGACATGTAGTGAAGTGTGATTAGATTCTACCAAACTCAAAAGTCATGTATTTATTTAAATTCATTTAGGTTGGTTTTTCTTTTAATCATACATTTGTAAAACAATAATGGGAGATTTTAAGGCTTTTGAGTGTACATTTAATATATACATTTTATAATGCAATATCAACCATTTTGGAGTGTTTTCTTTTCAATTTACGAATTTAAGTTGTTAAAAGAATCAATACTCAGACACTGATCCACATTAAAACTGTTGATTACATAAACATTTTGACATGTTATGAATAATTTTGTATGCTTTTTCTCTACACTGTTCCAATATATGAGTCAATACTTCAAATGATTATATTCATTTTATCTATAAGAAACTACTGTTGTTTTGTGTTATTTTGTTATTGCATTCTATTGTGTTTTTATTTTCCTTGTGGTATCAAAACTCATGTTGAAGGTTGGCAACGGAACTAGAGTTTGGCACTAATTCAAATCTCACATTTGGACCGTAGTATTTACACTTTTTAAACTCGTGTCTCGTCTCAGGTGGTGGTGGACACGAGTCTGGAGAGTCCTGCTGGTCTGGCCATCGACTGGGTCACCAACAAACTCTACTGGACCGACGCTGGTAAACCTTCAATAACATGAGTGATATTGTGATTATTCTGTGAATCAATAATTGTGGTTGTTCAGGTCGCAATATAATCGCAACGGCTGAAAAATAATACTCGTGACCATTTTAGAAGCAAAGTATGGTCATTTCAATTCAATGTTTATGTCCCATTCTCATTCAGAACGTTTGATTTCATAAAGCTCACATATTATAGATGAATAGAGAGGTAATACTCGATTTGAAATAGATGAAATTAAAGATTTCTCTGTTGTTTTGTTTTGTTCTTGAGTATTAAAGTCGTTTCTACACATTAGGCCCTTTTAACAACTGCGTTCATTCTCTCTGGGAATTAGCCGAGATTTGCTCAAATAAATGAAAATACAGAAGATGTGACAGCAGAAAGTGAATTACAGATGGACGATCTACACTAGCAGCAGGTTAAGACTTTTACGTACAATGTAAATATGTCACTGAAGGAAACCTATGTGTTTATAAAAGTGCTTTTGTCTCAAAGCTAAAGGCTAACATACATTAACTTAAATATAAAACATATGTATGTTAGCATTAGCTTTGGGACAAAAGCACAAACATATAGATGTCTTCAGGTGAAGTATTTTCATGGTAAAGGTCTTGCTGCTGTGGTTATCCATCTGTAACTCACTCTCCGCTTTGCGGTTATTATTTACTGATTTATTTTTGCGGGACTCGGCTAATTCCCCATAAGAATGAATGGAGCAGGAAGTGGAGCTCAGCAGTTTTAAGGCAACAGGAACTAGCCGGCGCCCACAATCGTAACGCCAAAATGTAATATTGTGACATCCCTAAACATGACCACATCAGTTATTTTGATTTTAAATGTGTTTTTTACTCATGCGTTGGGGTTTGACTGTTGCAGGCACAGACCGTATCGAAGTGTCCAACGCGGACGGCAGTATGAGGACGGTCCTGATCTGGGAGAACCTGGACCGACCCCGGGACATCGTGGTGGATCCGATCGGAGGGTGAGAGCCAATAAAAGCACAGATTGTAAATGTTCTTGTAACTTCATATTTGTGCCATGAATCAAGTTTGGAGCAAAGTTTAGACTTTAAACAAAGAAATTGTACAATTTTTTGCGTTAAATTGTGTTAAAAGTATGTTAGAGTTGTGTTTGTTTTAAATATGACAAAATAAATTGAATAATCAATCCAAATTTGGGAAATAATTCACACTGCCCTAAACTAAATATTCAAATCATGTTTAGTGAACACTGAAAAAAAATCCCACAATGCACAAAAAATATGCAAATGAAGTAATTAATGATATGAAATGATCTTGTAATTTGGTATATTCTGTCGCCTTGTAAGCTTTGTACAACACCAAACTGTGTCATGTTAAACAGAAAAGATGTTTCAAAGCGATTTAACCAATAATGCCGTCATAACTTAAAAAAGAACAGAGGATTATATAAGTTTACACTACTCCTTTTTGAACATAAATACAACACTAATGCAGCACAATGTCGCTTGATTAAACCAACTAAACTGAAATATTGCACTCATACAGACTGAACTAACAGGTAAATCATGTCCCAAATGTCTAGAAACAAAGCTTTTGTCTAATAGTTCCAGGCAGGACCAGAGCAAATCAAAATAAGTATGAAATAAATTAGAAAATAAGAAAGAGGGGGATCCATAGAAAAGAAAGTTAAAACAAATTAAGTCCAAAATAAGAGTCAATTTAGTCCAACGTCGGTCAAATTTGTCCAAAAAGTTTTTATTTTGCGTGTTTTGATTATAATCTCGGCCCGATCCTTAGTGGTCTGTGCGTTTGTTTTTTTTTATGGCCTTTTTCTCAGCTGCCAGGAAGTACGTTCCAATAATATCCATCAATTGTGTCCATGGCAGGAGTTTTGAGGCCCAAATACATCGTTCTGAAACTGATGCTGATATTTCCACAGCTTCATGTACTGGACGGACTGGGGAGCGAACCCAAAGATCGAGCGCGCGGGGATGGACGCGTCCGGCCGCGCGGTCATCATCTCCTCAAACCTGACCTGGCCAAACGGACTGGCCATCGACTACTCCACTCAGAGGCTGTACTGGGCCGACGCCGGCATGAAGACCATCGAGTTTGGAAACTTCGACGGCTCCAACAGACAGGTGCGTTTGAGCGGACGGTTCAGTTTGCCTTTTCCTCTAAACGCAGATACAAAATAAAGATATTAACAGTTTCAAGAAAAAATAATTGACATATTTAAGCTAGAACTCAATCAGCAGACATAGGACAATGTGATGAAAATGGGGCTTATTCCATATTGCTTATCTAAAATAATGTGGACTTCAAAGTAATGGAATATTAGAAGACTTGCCATAGAAATTAAAAAAATAATTATCTTATCATTTTAATTCTCAAAAGTCTCCACAACACATAAACGATTTTTAACTGAAATGTCCACATGAAATCTTTCCTGTTTTTTTCTAATTATGTTTGTCATTATGCTTAGTTTGGTGGTGTAGAACCTGTGGTAGATATTTATCAAAATGTTACTTCCGTTATGTTACAGTTTGTGAAGAAATTTAGAAAAATACATGTCTAAAATGACAGGAAGTAGCTAAAACTGAATCCCTCTGTGATGTCATCAATGTGCCGTTGCAAACACAGAGACAGGTTACACTTAACTCACACACTTTCCTGACAGTTTAAACCGTCATTCAACAAAATAAAGTTGTTATATGGCGTTATTGTGTGTCAAATCATAACTGGAATGACATCTACCATGTCATTTCCTGCTCATGTCCAACCAGGAAGTACAATTACAAACTTTACAAAAATGGTCAAACTGGGGACAAATGGACAAAATGTTTAGTCAAATCTGAAATATAATTGTCCTCTCTATGTTTTAGTGAAATGTGTAGTTTAACCTGTCATATAGATTTCAAATGGCCCTATGTATTTTATAACTCTTATTATTATCACTTTTAAATGTTAATATTATTGTGAAGGTATTATATTTCTAGATCCTAAATTAAGTTAAGAGGTACATTTATTCTATTGATGCCGGGGGTTTACCTGATAAAGTACAGATTTATAGTATTTTATTCTTACTGTGATACTAATATTTACCTCTAGTTTCCTTATTTTGAAAACGACTGTATTTCTTCTGCTGCGTCTGTAACAAAAGCTTTTGATGGTGAATAAAAGTAGTTCTGCTTCTGATTCCATTCGAATGGCACAAGTTCAAACCCAAAGCTGTGAATATAACTGTATAAATGAATGTAAAAGCGTCTCCTGTGGCAGGTGCTGATCGGCAGCCAGCTCCCGCACCCGTTCGGCCTGACGGTGCACGAGGATAAACTGTACTGGACGGACTGGCAGTCGAAGAGCATCCAGAGCGCGGATAAGATGAGCGGACTGAAGAGGCAGACTGTGGCCGAGAACCTGGAGAACCTCATGGACATCCACATGTTCCACCGACACCGGGACGTGGGTGAGGCTGAGACACTCACAGGACATTTTTCATTTACTTTATGTAAATGATGTACATTTAAGGATGTCGGTGTCGTCTGTTGACTTGTGAAGAGAATAGAATAGAACAAATATATTGAATATCCTTCTAATTGACTATTGATGGGTTTCAACTTTAAGATTATGATCAAGCATTATTTATGTATGTTCATATTCAAAATAATAATTTGTTTAATTTTATTTTGAGTCTTAAATGTGGAGCTCTGTGTTTTTTTTTCAACCCTAAAAAATGTTTGAATTGTTTTTATTCTAAATTTCAGCTGCAGAATTTTGCGTAACACGTTTTTGTTGTGTTTTACGTCATTTAAAAATTCCAAAATGAAAGATTCACCTGTTTAAAAATGCAGTGCACGGATTTTCACGCTTTTAAATTCAACGTGTAAAAATTCTAAATTGTTGAATTTGAGACGGCTAAATAACCATCCATGGACATAACATGTAAAACACTAAACATGCCAAGAAACATTTGACATTCAGCAAATCGATGAAAATGAAATGCCAGGTTCAATATCCCGACATCAAGACCGCAGCACAGGAGAGAACTGTGTGTCTTAGTTTGTTTTTCTGGATGAGACAAACAGAAAAGACACTAATCGGGAGTGTTCGGCGTCTGCTTCCGTAGTGGTGAACCCGTGTGCGGTGAAGAACGGCGGCTGCAGTCACTTGTGTCTCTTGGCCCCGGCTCCGAAGGCGTCGAGCTGCGCTTGTCTCACCGGCATCAACCTGCAGCCGGACGGCCAGACGTGCACGCCAGGTACAGGAATCTGCACTTTGTTTAGTTTACAAGTTAAGGCATCTACCTGTTTGCTGGTGCATTGTACTTTTAGGCGTAGAAGTATCTTTAAAAGCCTGTATATGCCGTAAAGGGGCTCTATTCGATGTATATATCATAGAAGCAGCTCTTAGGGTCAAAATGAGACCTGTCTGCGTCTAATTATCAAGCGTTTTTATTTTTGGAATACTAGGAAGTGACAATCTGCTCTGGCCTCTGAACGTTGTGAAAAGCACTTTTTAGAGTCTGGTACCTTGTATTGTCTTGTATTCAAAGCTTGAGCTCTGAGAATATCTGTTTTCACCTACCCCCTATCCCCGCCCACTTAACATTCATCCAGTGCTGCTTGTGATTCTTCAACTGCTCTTATTATGCAAGTGGGAGTTTTCATTTTACGTTTTTCTTTTGCCTTTTGGCTAATTTATGTCATTATCTGTTAATTATCAATGTTTTGATGTAGTTGCCCAAAATAAAAAATGCTAGATACCCATTTTTCAACAGTAAGAATAGAAAATCTGGATATCTGGATAATAAGGATATCCTCAAAGTATTCCTTCCACCGTCCGACGACATCCCCAGTCGAGGTCAGCAGGCCTCCACCCGCACCGTAAACGGTGTTGGTGAGGCACTGCTTCCCCCTCCTGAGGCGCCGGACGGTTTGCCAGAATTTCTTTGGTGCCGATCGATAGTCCTCCTCCATGGCCTCCCCGAACTCCTCCCAGGCCCGGGTTTTTGCCTCTGCGACAGCACGAGCCGCGGCTCGCTTGGCCTGCCGATACCCCTCGATGACCTCCGGAGACCTACAAGCATCCCTTACTTCCGGTGTCCACCACCGAGTTCGGGGGTTGCCGCCACGACAGGCACCGGAGACCTTGCGACCACAGCTCCGAGCAGCCGCATCAACAATGGAGGCAGAGAACATGGTCCACTCGGACTCAATGTCCCCAGCCTCCCCCGGGACATGGGAGAAGCTCTCCCGGAGGTGCGAGTTGAATACCCTACTGACAGAGGGCTCCACTAGACGTTCCCAACAGACCCTCACAATGCGCTTGGGTCTGCCAAGTCTGTCCGGCTTCCTCCTCCGCCAGCGGATCCAACTCACCACCAGGTGGTGATCGGTTGACAACTCTGCCCCTCTCTTCACCCGAGTGTCCAAGACACGCGGCCGGAGGTCTGATGACACGACAACAAAGTCGATCATTGACCTCCGGCCTAGGGTGTCCTGGTGCCATGTGCACTGATGAACACCCTTGTGCTTGAACATGGTGTTCGTTATGGACAATCCGTGGCTAGCACAGAAGTCCAATAACTGAACACCGCTCGGGTTCATATCGGGGAAGCCGTTCTTCCCGATCACCCCTCTCCAGGTGTCACTGTCATTGCCCACGTGGGCGTTGAAGTCCCCCAGTAGAACAACGGAGTCCCCGGTGGGTGCACTGTCCAGTACCCCTCCCAAGGACTCCAAGAAGGCCGGGTACTCTGCACTGCTGTTCGGCCCGTAGGCCGCCACAACAGTGAGAGACCTGTCCCCCACCCGAAGGCGGAGGGACGCGACCCTCTCGTTCACCGGGGTAAACTCCAACACGTGGCGGCTGAGCTGAGGGGCTATCAGCAAGCCCACACCAGCCCGCCGCCTCTCCCCGCGGGCAACACCAGAGAAGTGGAGCGTCCAGCCCCTCTCGAGGAGATGGGTTCCAGAGCCCAAACTGTACGTGGAGGTGAGGCCGACTATATCTAGTCGGTATCGCTCAACCTCCCGCACAAACTCAGGCTCTTTCCCCCCCAGCGAGGTGACATTCCATGTCCCCAGAGTTAGTCTCTGTGTCTGGAGATCTGGTCGCCGAGGCCCCTGCCGTCGACTGCCGCCCAGATCTCTCTGCACCGGCCCCTTATGGATCCTCCTGCGGGTGGTGGGCCCACGGGAGGGCGGCCCCACGTCGCTCTTTCGGGCTGTGCCCGGCCGGGCCCCGGCGTGTGTTATAGTTTAATATTAAATGTCTTCCAAAAGTGTATGTCCTCTTTAAAAAACGCTGATCTGTCCTGTCCTGGCGTGAAGGCATGAGCACGTTCCTGATCTTCGCTCGGAGGACAGACATCCGGATGGTCTCGCTGGACATACCGTACTTCGCCGACGTGGTTCTGGCCGTCAACAGCTCGATGAAGAACACCATCGCCATCGGGGTCGATCCCAAAGAAGGTCCGTGGATTTGTCTTAAAGCGGCGAATAGAGCTCCCCCTACAGCTCACTTGTGAAAATATACTGTTAGCAAATAGACACTTTTGTTTTGTTCCTTTATCTTAGTAAGACACTATAATCACAAACAAAAACATTTCACATTGCCAAATATGAAGAAAAAAAAAAGAGCCAGGGTTTCTCAGGTGAGTTTGTTTTCAGGTTGGATTACAAGGCCTTTTTTTTTTACAACCCCGAGACAGCAGGGGGCGACGACTGACACCTCAAATGCCCCACATATGCATATTTAACCATAACTGGGACTTACAAAGATGTTTATTATGGTCAAAATGTTACTTGGTTCTGCTTTAAGTTACAAAACGTGCTAAAACTGTCCTAATACCAGTGCCTTTGCTTGTAGGGAAAGTGTACTGGTCGGACAGCACTCTGAAGAAAATCAGCAGAGCTCATTTGAACGGCAGCAAGCACGAGGAAATCATCTCAACAGGTAAAGACCACATGGAGAAGACCCTCTGGTCCTCATACATTCTATAGTCCCACACTAATAAAGAGTAATCATTATCATACAAGTTCTATTTAACACAAATCTATCATTAAATATCAAAAGAGAGGCATGGATTATTCAGTTTTTGGTCTGAGGTGGGATTATGGGATTATATTGAACCGCTCAAACTAAGGTAAGCGGGGAACCTTGGCGACTTTTCAGTGATGTGTGTTTTTTTAATCATTCCTGCCAAGAATAAGACACAGATTTGGCCATGTACTTTATGCAAAATAATGTTTGATGTTGCAATTGTCCAAGTGTTTCATTGAATAACATATATTCATTACAAATTATTATTTAAAAGAATCAGTACGTCCTGTACAGCACCTTAGAACCAGCCCAAAGAGCTCAGGTCAATAAATGATTCCCTCTCAGATGTTTGGCACCTAAGAAAACCAAGAACATTAAAACACTATATCTTCATAACAAATAAAAATACTTGTTTGAAAAGGAGTGGGTGAAAGTTATTGGTGATAATCCCCTTGTACCTCATTATTCAATAAATCATATTATATATACTTTTCCCATTCCTAAGTATTTAAGCCCAAAAAAGTTAAAATATTTTTTTTATTAATTAATGATATTTACAAGTTTCACTGTCAGTTTATTATTATCCTTCTTGTATTAATTCACACTTTCAACACTCTTGTATCGCCTGAAAACTGTTTTTTGTAATTATTTTTGAATTGCTTCATATGTATTCTTTTATTTTTCTCCACAAACTGAAGCACAAAAGCTTTTCCTAGTTGTTTGCACATTCAATGATTTAAAGTTTATTTTGTCTCTCAGACTGAAAGCCCCTCCCCTTCCAACGAAGAGTTTTCCTCTGTGTATTTTTGTTGAATACAAATTTCTACAAATAATATGATAAACTACTATAAAACAACTCTAGTTATTCCCAAAGGGCAATTAAAGGCATACGCAAAACCACCATCATTGCTTCAAATACAAGTACATCAGTGAAGAGAATCTAAAGGGACGAGAACCTTTACAGCTTTGCACCGCACAGTTCAAGAACAGCAGGAGAAGAGAAAGATAAATGTAACCAAAAATAAAGACGTGTGCATAAGTGAACTCATTTCCTCCCGGCCTCAGGCTTGATGACCACAGACGGAGTGGCAGTGGACGCTGTGGGCAGAAAGATCTACTGGACCGACACCGGGACGAACCGGATCGAAGTGGCCAACCTGGACGGGAGCATGAGGAAGGTCCTGGTGTGGCAGAACCTGGACAGCCCCCGCGCCATCGCACTCTACCACCAGAGGGGGTGAGGACGCTCGCATACACCTGCTGGAGAATGGCCATTATATTACATCAAACACAATCCATATTAGACTTTCACCCTTGTTGTTTTAAATGAACTGTAAGTCAGTCAGGCTTCATTGTACTCAGTCAAAGTTGATGCTCCTAACTTCTGATTTGGTTAAATATTGATACAAATCTGCTTCGTTTCTATCCAACCGTCTGGCCCCGGACACGCTGCCCCCTCCTGGCGAGTGACGGTGCTGCGCTTCATGTCATGCAAACTGGTGCAGATGTTCTCCTCCAGACCAATTATATACCCTTAAATTTGACCTACTGAATTAATACCCGAAATCCCCGAAATTTCTCCATGTGTGGACCAATAAAGGCATATCTTATCTTATCTTATCTTATACAAGAATTAAGCATTTCAGAAGACTTTTATTAAGACCAAAACAACGGGGTTAGTGTAGTTTTTTACGTAATAAGACTTCATGGAGACAAAATGGGTTGTTTTTGTCGTTACATCACCTAGAACAGACACATCCAAACTATGACCTTTATGCTGACCTTCAGGCTTCTTATTGAAGTACTTTTTACTGCACGTTTTGAAAATCTCCACCATCATAACATCAGTATTTTACGTTTTTGTGTGGGACAGGCCGTATATTTTGGTTCCATGTCTTGAGTAAATGTCAATATTTGAATGATTGTCTGCACTGAGCACCAGTGTGGCCCTCTGCCTCGTACACGTTATGATATGTGGTGGACACCTCTGACCTACAATAACTGCCTTAAAAACTTCAATCCGACACAAAAAAGAGCAGCAGTCTTCTAAACAAAGTGATCTATTTGTGATTGATTTCATGTTTATTTAAGCAAAACGAGCAGAGACTTTCCCACAGGCCGGGATGACCCTCTGACCTGTGCGTTCCTGTCCTTGTGCAGGTACATGTACTGGACGGACTGGGGTGAAAATGCCAAACTGGAGCGAGCAGCGATGGACGGCTCAGACCGAGTGGTGCTCATCAGTAATAATCTGGGCTGGCCCAACGGACTGGCCATCGACACGGCCGGCTCGCAGCTCCTGTGGGCCGACGCACACACAGAGGTACGGGACATCATGTCACTGTCTCAGAGCGGAGCAGTCTGAGGGGAACATGTTCACCATCCCTCATGAGTCAGCACAATGGACCAGACATGACTCACTGGACAATTACATTTACCAATATATTAAATACATCATGTTCTGTTACATATTTTTAAGAACAAATACATTTCGACAACAGTATTTCTGTGATAAAATATGCACAACGTTGTATGAAATATGCTCCTATTTTAATCATCAAAACAGAGAATATGTCAAATGTTTCCGTTCAAGTCAGTTTATGTTTGTAACGCCCAAAATTACAACAAGTTTCCTTTCTCTAAACAAGCAACACAATTATAGCACCGCCACAAAATAAATGCTCCAAACATTGCTCTTGGCGGTTTATGGATTTAAAAAACCACAATATTGATTTTGTCACAGGATGTTTTGGTATTTGAGCACACTCCTACTGGTAATGCATGATATAAAACACAGACTATATTACAGGCATAAAAACAGATTACATATGTGTTGTGTTGTGTTACATGTTATTATATTAAGGATCTGGATCAATAAGAAGAATTGCCAATGGAACTCAATGTACATCTTGTCTTTATTCATTCTCATCCATGTATATGTTCTGTCCAAACCTGTTTTTCCCTTTTTAATAGAAAAAAAGATTTGAACTTTTCCACAATTGTAAATAGTTAGTGTTGTTATTTACAAAATCATAGAATAGTCTTTTTGCTTTGTAACTATTGGGTAAAAGTTATTACTACAGCAGAAACATATAGTATATTAAGAGAACGCCATTGTTTTTCAGCGAATTGAGGCTTCAGACCTGAACGGGCAGAACCGCCGGACCCTGGTGTCCCCGGTGCAACACCCGTACGGTCTGACCATCCTGGGCTCCCACATCTACTGGACCGACTGGCAGAGCCGCAGCATCCAGAGAGCGGACAAGGCCTCAGGAGAAAACGCCATCACTGTGAGGTCCAACCTGCCCGGACTCATGGACATCCAGGCCGTGGACCGGGACAAGGCTCTGGGTGAGAGACAGTCCCAGTTCAGCTCAGACAATAAGAACTGACCGTTCCTGTGTAACAAGCAAAGCATGACATTTAAAACATTAAGATACTTTTTTGTCAAGGTGGTTTTGCTCAAAGAATTGAACCAGGACTGAACCAGGACTGAACCAGGACTAAACCAGGACTAAACCAGGACTGAATCAGGACTGAATCAGGACTGAATCAGGACGGAACCCGGACTGAACCAGGACTGAACCAAGACTAAATCAGGACTAAACCAGGACTGAACCAGGACTAAACCAGGACTAAACCAAGACTAAACCAGGACTGAACCAGGACTGAACCAGGACTAAACCAGGACTAAACCAGGACTGAACCAGGACTAAACCAGGACTAAACCAAGACTGAACCAGGACTGAACCAGGACTAAACCAGGACTAAACCAGGACTGAACCAAGACTAAATCAGGACTAAACCAGGACTGAACCAGGACTAAACCAGGACTGAACCAGGACTAAACCAGGACTAAACCAGGACTAAACCAGGACTGAACCAGGACTGAACCAGGACTAAACCAGGACTAAACCAGGACTGAATCAGGACTAAACCAGGACTGAATCAGGACTAAACCAGGACTAAATCAGGACTAAATCAGGACTGAACCAGGACTGAACCAGGACTAAACCAAGACTGAACCAGGACTGAACCAGGACTAAACCAGGACTAAACCAGGACTGAACCAAGACTAAATCAGGACTAAACCAGGACTGAACCAGGACTAAACCAGGACTAAACCAGGACTGAACCAGGACTGAACCAGGACTGAACCAGGACTAAACCAGGACTGAACCAGGACTAAACCAGGACTAAACCAGGACTAAACCAGGACTGAACCAGGACTGAACCAGGACTGAACCAGGACTAAACCAGGACTAAACCAGGACTGAATCAGGACTAAACCAGGACTAAATCAGGACTAAACCAGGACTGAATCAGGACTAAACCAGGACTAAACCAGGACTAAACCAGGACTAAACCAGGACTAAACCAGGACTGAACCAGGACTAAACCAGGACTAAATCAGGACTAAACCAGGACTGAATCAGGACTAAACCAGGACTGAACCAGGACTAAACCAGGACTAAACCAGGACTAAATCAGGACTGAACCAGGACTAAACCAGGACTGAACCAGGACTGAACCAAGACTAAACCAGGACTGAACCAGGACTGAACCAGGACTAAACCAGGACTAAACCAGGACTAAATCAGGACTAAACCAGGACTGAATCAGGACTAAACCAGGACTAAACCAGGACTAAACCAGGACTGAATCAGGACTAAACCAGGACTAAATCAGGACTAAACCAGGACTGAATCAGGACTAAACCAGGACTAAATCAGGACTAAACCAGGACTAAACCAGGACTAAACCAGGACTAAACCAGGACTGAACCAGGACTGAACCAGGACTGAACCAGGACTAAACCAGGACTGAACCAGGACTGAACCAGGACTGAACCAGGACTGAACCAGGACTGAACCAGGACTAAACCAGGACTAAACCAGGACTAAATCAGGACTGAACCAGGACTAAACCAGGACTGAACCAGGACTGAACCAAGACTAAACCAGGACTGAACCAGGACTGAACCAGGACTAAACCAGGACTAAACCAGGACTAAATCAGGACTAAACCAGGACTAAACCAGGACTAAACCAGGACTGAACCAGGACTGAACCAGGACTGAACCAGGACTAAACCAGGACTGAACCAGGACTGAACCAGGACTAAACCAGGACTAAATCAGGACTGAACCAGGACTAAACCAGGACTGAACCAGGACTAAACCAGGACTGAACCAGGACTGAACCAGGACTAAATCAGGACTAAACCAGGACTAAACCAGGACTGAACCAGGACTGAACCAGGACTGAACCAGGACTGAACCAGGACTAAACCAGGACTAAACCAGGACTAAATCAGGACTGAACCAGGACTAAACCAGGACTAAACCAGGACTAAACCAGGACTGAACCAGGACTAAACCAGGACTGAACCAGGACTGAACCAGGACTAAATCAGGACTAAACCAGGACTAAACCAGGACTGAACCAGGACTGAACCAGGACTGAACCAGGACTAAACCAGGACTGAACCAGGACTGAACCAGGACAGTGCTAATCATGCGTTTTGTTTTCAGAACACTAGAATAGAAGTCCTTGGACAATATTGTTGGCCGCCTTTTGTATTTATTCAAAACTGTCAGTATTTCAGTGCATTCGCGCCTTCTTCTCGTCTCTGAATCCTGACTCCACATTTCCATCCGTCCCAGGACATAACAAATGCGGTCGCATGAACGGCGGCTGCTCTCACCTGTGCCTTCCTCGTCCGAACGGTACGTTGTGCGCCTGTCCTACCGGGATCCTCCTGAAGGGCGACGGGCGCTCATGCGAGGACGCCCCGGAGACGTACCTGCTCTTCTCAAACCGGGTGAGCGTGCGCAGGATCTCGCTGGACACGGACGACCACACCGACGTCCACGTGGCCGTCCCGGAGCTGCACAACGTCATCTCCCTGGACTACGACAGCGTGGACGGGAAGCTGTACTACACCGATGTCACACTGGACGTCATCAGGTGAAGAGAGGGTTTTACAGGTGGAATTGTAGAAGGAAATGCTTTTGTCTGGCTTTACTCCTGAGAGACGGCTGATCCACTGTTAGTGGACTGTAAAAAAGTTATTATAGTCATATTCAGATCATTTAATATGGAAATATCTGGACTGCACAGACTCTTATACACATAAAACAAAGACCTTTTATAACAAAGACATCGGCATTATTAAATGAAACTTTTAAAAAGCGTCTTCTGGTTTTCGTCAATAATACACTTCATATATTCTCTGTCTCCATACCTTCAGGTCCTTCAGGAAGTAGGTCAACTTTATTTGTATTGTGCTTTTCAGTCACAAAGTGCTTCAATTCAATAATAAAAGACACAATATACACTTTACAACAAAAATATAGTACATTTCAGCAGTAAGTAGGACAAGAATGTTTGTTTGACGCATTTTACAAATGTTTTAGTGTTAATAATGTATTTTAAAAGTCTCATTGTATAATAGAAATTACTGTTTGACGACTAATTAAAAAGGAATTGATGCCTGGATGAAGGCTAAGTCCAAGTCTAAGGCTTAACTTCGTAGAGAAATGTGCCCTCTGCATTTAAATCTAAACCAAAATAATCGCCCTATTGAGAATGTATTCATTTATTCCTTTTGGTGGCTCACATTACAACAAATTACACATCGGTACCTTGAAGATAAAGCTGTGTTTCTCCGTCAGACGTGCAAACCTGGACGGCAGTGGGATGGAGACCGTGATCAGTCAGGGCCTGAAGACCACCGATGGGCTGGCGGTGGACTGGGTGTCCCGAAACATGTACTGGACCGACACGGGCCGGAACACCATCGAAGTGGCCCGACTCGACGGGAGCAGCCGCAAGGTTCTGGTCAACAACAGCCTGGACGAGCCCCGCGCCATCGCAGTGTTCCCCAGCAAAGGGTGAGTCTAATCTGTACAATGTCGTTACCATGGGGACCTTTTTTTTTCAAATGGACCTTTCTGAAAACGTGTCGTCTCCGTTGGACTTTCCGTCTGTCAGGTTCCTGTTCTGGACGGACTGGGGACACATCGCGAAGATCGAACGCTCTCATTTGGACGGATCTGATCGAAAAGTGCTAATTAACACCGACCTGGGCTGGCCCAACGGACTCACCCTGGACTACGACACACGCAGGTCTCACGATATTTCATTTTATTCACCGTTTATACTTATTTAGACGATTATACGTTCATCCTCGTCACACATTTAGTCTTGTATTGAACGACACATATGCAACGTGTACTTTTATTAGCTTTTACCCATGTTTTACCATTGTCCCCTCCCCAAGAACATACCTGGAGTTGTATTTACTTTATTCACACTCTGTTGAGCCTCAGAAAACAGGCCGTTTCAAATGTCCCAGATTAGTGACGTCAAAGGTAAAGCTCTTGAGATCTTCTGTGCTGTTTTCAGGTCCATAAATCATCTCCACATCATCGCATTTCTGCCTCAAATCACATGCATTACAACCGCATGTATTTCCCCAGTGTAGTTCCCTCTGCTGCCAGTAGAGGGTGTGATAAAACCAAAACCGCATGAGGGAATGCACGACTGTTAGAAAGTTGTGTGGTTTTACGAGTTCATTTGTACTATGCAAATGGGGGCAACTGATATGTATCTATGTATGTATTTATGTATTTATTTAATATTTATTTATTTATTTAAACAAGGTGATATGCAAATGGGGGCAATAAACTGATTATTATGTTTGTATCTATTTATTTCTTTAAAACAAGGTGATGAATTTGTGTCGTTTGGCTCTGTAAAACAAATCAATCTAAAGTGACCCTTGTGCAGGATCTTCTGGGTCGACGCCCACCTGGATCGCATCGAGAGCTCCGACCTGAACGGGAAACTGCGGCAGATCCTGGTCAGCCCTGTGTCGCACCCGTTCGCGCTGACGCAGGTAGAGCCCGCCCCTCCCCCCTTTTCCGGCTGTCACTGCTAAGCTCCTCCCCCTCTGCTACCCGCTTCTCTGCTCACCCGCATTTTTGCATTTTCACCTCCTCCTCACGCTTCTTGTGTCGACACGAGCCGCGACGTTAGTTCACGTGAACGAAACAAACGCTCAAGCTGCACGACTTGGACACAGCTGCATGCGCACGCTGTTTTAGAATCACATTTTGACGCTGTTTTTAATGACGGCACACATGCATTTATGGTCTGTTTGTGTTTTATAGCGTGCCATTTGCTTGAGTGACATGTTAATGATACATAAATACATATTAATTGCTTTAAATAAAGATAATCCCTTGGCTTTACGTGACACTCAATAGTGCTTCATTCAGTAAACGATGAGCTGCTTTTGTGGCCACGGCTGTCCTGAGGCAGACTGATGGGGGCGAGGCTGCCAATCTGCACCATCAGCGCCTCGGACCACCGCCACCCGCTCACACGCCACGTTCAGACAGGTCCAAATCTGAACGTTAAATGTATTTAGAAAAGAAAGTTTGTCTTAAAAATCATAATTAATAAAGCAGTAGAGTTTGAATCCACCTAAACGTTGGCTCTTTTAACGCATCGTGCTCCGGCTGCTCCTGCTGCTCAGGCTGCTCCGGCTGCTCCTGCTGCTCAGGCTGCTCCTGCTGCTCAGGCTGCTCCTGCTGCTCAGGCTGCTCAGGCTGCTCCTGCTGCTCAGGCTGCTCCTGCTGCTCAGGCTGCTCCTGCTGCTCAGGCTGCTCCTGCTGCTCAGGCTGCTCCGGCTGCTCCTGCTGCTCAGGCTGCTCCTGCTGCTCAGGCTGCTCCTGCTGCTCAGGCTGCTCCTGCTGCTCAGGCTGCTCCTGCTGCTCAGGCTGCTCAGGCTGCTCCTGCTGCTCAGGCTGCTCCTGCTGCTCAGGCTGCTCCTGCTGCTCAGGCTGCTCAGGCTGCTCCTGCTGCTCCGGCTGCTCCTGCTGCTCCTGCTGCTCAGGCTGCTCAGGCTGCTCCTGCTGCTCCTGCTGCTCAGGCTGCTCCTGCTGCTCCTGCTGCTCAGGCTGCTCCTGCCTGGTCTCATGCTTCACACTGTGACCATTTTCTATTCACTCTGACATCATTTTTTTTCTCATCCCTCTCTCTTTCCTTGTCTCCTCTCCTTTTGTCCCCTTTTGTCCCCTTTTGTCTCCTCTTCTCCTCTCTCCCTGGTCCCTAGTCGAAGCCGGTGTCCTCCCCTCTAACCCCTTTCTCCCGACTCTCGCAGCAAGACCGCTGGATCTACTGGACGGACTGGCAGACCAAGTCCATCCAGCGCGTGGACAAGCACTCGGGCAGGAACAAGGAGACAGTGCTGGCCAATGTGGAGGGGCTCATGGACATCATAGTGGTGTCCCCAAACAGGCAGACGGGTAAGAAAGGAGGCGCTCAGGAGGAGGAGGAGCTGCAAGGGCCGCTGTGTCCCGCTGGTGTCGGGGTTTGGATACTAATCGATGCTGATAAAACGTGAAAATGGAGCTAGTAACTAAACATCTAATGTATAACAAAAATATGCATTACTCTTTTGTGTCGCTCCTGCAATTTTAGATGTTTTATTTTATGTGTGAAAGGTGAGTCACACACAACGTTGAAAATTATAACACATGACCTAATATGTCCACAGTGTTAGTTAAATGGTGATGTAACCGTCCCACGTTTATAAAGTCCCACTGCAGGACATCAGTCACATGCAGAGTTTTTCAGAAAAGGGGGATTGAAAGTAAAGTAAAGTAAAGTAAAAGTAGTGTTCATGTCACATCGCATGACACAGACACACTTTGGACAACAGCATTAAACCTCTTAAGTAGTTTCTATATTTAAAGTAAACATACAGTGTCATTTTTGTAACTAAAACTAATGTAAACATACTTTTCTTTATTCACTTTCTCTGACACAAATCACTGAAATTTTAAATGTGTTCGTTATACAAACAAATCAAACTAAACTAAACGTCATAGGAGACATTATTGTGCACTGTAAGGTTGAGTTTTGGAGGTGAAAAAAAAACTTGATTTAAAATATACTTCTGTTTTATGTTCTAAAACGTGATGTCATAGCAGAGGTTGTCAAGAGCCTGCAGAAACAACAGAAATAATGCATTTACTTGTCATTTAAATCACAATTTACAAGCTCAGATGTGACATTTCTTCAGCAATTAAAGCAAACATTTGAAAATGAATGTGTTTACTAGGGATTAAGAGTTCAAAAACACATCATTAATGTGCACTTTTCCCTGTTCACCGCCTGTTCCGCTCTCCTTCAGGTACAAACTTGTGCGGCGCGAACAACGGCGGCTGCACTCATCTTTGCTTCGCCAAAACCAACAGCTTTGTCTGCGCTTGTCCCGACGAGCCGGACGGGCGGCCCTGCTCCACCAGTGAGTCCCAACTGAAAACCTGGCATAATCTTGAAATCCAAAGCGCTTCATGTTACTCCTTGTTTCTTTCCTATTGAACTTCTTTTCGTGAATCCTTTTTTTTTTTTACAGTTTCAGGTTTTGTGCCCACGTCTCCGGCCAAAGGCACCAGCAGCACGCCGCTCCCCAAGAAACCCAAGTTGCCCACGGAGCGTCCCAGAGCGGGAGCAGCGGCCAAGTATGTGCGGCGATCTAAGTTCACTGACCGTTTATAATCGCATGAAGGCAAAATGACCAAACCAAGTCGAGATCAGGACTAAACTAGGGTCAGGACACAATAAAGCAGTGTTTTTTGTTGGGTATAAGGCCCGTAAATAGGTTTATTAGTAGTATATTATCAGTTATTACTATTATATAATCTTGTTTGAATGATTGAATATAAATGAATGTGTAGCGTCATACTTATTGTTAGCCATGTACTAATAAAATGAAAGTATACACCTCCTGCTGCCAAAAGGGTAGATATTCTGGACCAAAACAAACTGAGTGCATAAAAACTAACATCAATCTCAACTTTACGCACTAAAAATGACTAAATGTTGATGTGTTAATGTGTTTTTGTTGCAGCTGCACAGACAAGAATGAAGAAGGTTGTCTGACCAACAGCGTGATGACCGCTCCACACGGTAAAACTCATGTAAAACTAGTCATTTTTTGGCCAAAGCATCAGTTTTTGTCAAAGAAAAACTGCAAAAAAGACTAAATCAGCCAATTTGAACAGCCATAAAACACGTTCTGGCATCGATCATCTTCAAGTTAGAAGATGTTAGAAGATGTCGTTGTTTTTTCTCTTCTTTCCCTTTGAAAACCTTGAAAAATCACATTGTCAATCATGCTCATGCTAACGGCGCCATCGCTCCAGGAGAAAACACGGACTAAATGGTTTGATTTCATGTGTGTCGCAGGAGAAGGTCTTCACATCAGCTACGTCATCGGCGGAGTCCTCACCATCCTGGCCATTCTCGTCCTCATCGCCGCGTTTATCATCTACAGGTTGGTTATTATCCTTGTAATTATAAAGTTTTGTGACTTCTGGGTCCAGTGCAGTTCCAGCCTCCTCCACTATAAATGCCGTTTTGACACATTTTAACTTGTAGAGTGAACATTCGAACGCACAAACTATATTAACAATCTTATTTGGAAGTAATGTTGTGCTACTCGACCGCTTCTGACACTTTGACACGTCGTTATAAAACACCGTGATCAGATCTCTTTCCAAAACGTGATATTTCGTGCTTCTCCATCTCGTGTTCCCGCTCTTCATCTGTTCCAACACAATCTAATGCCAACGTTTCCTTTTTTTCCGCAGGCACAAAAAGTCAAAGTTTGCCGACCCGGGTGTGAGTAACTTGACCTACAGTAACCCCTCGTACAGGACGTCCACGCAGGAGGTCAAGATCGAGGCGTCGCAGAAACCGCCCATTTACAACCAGCTCCGATACAAGCGAGAGGTAAATCTGTCCACACAAACGCCACCACCATAAAGTGTAACATTTCACTCAATACTGTGTGTTTTTGGACCCGCTAGCGCCTGTAAAACTGTTTAAATGTTCTCAGATTGTTCAAAATTCTGAAATGGTGATTAGCTGACGTCAGATTTAAATGCTAATGATTTTAAGCCTTTTTAACACAAAGTAAAGTGCAATTTAGAATCCTGGTGTAACATTTTTAGTTAATTTGCTGTTTTTGGAGGGGAAGGATATATTTTCCAGCCTCAAAATTGCACACAAGTCTCACAAAAAGCCTAATTTGTCTTCAAGTATCTGTAGATCAAGTGAAAAATGATTGTGTGGTCATTTCTGTGAGTAAATCAGGATTCTGCCTTCATCAGAAATGCTTATTGTCCATCATATTCTCATATTAAATAAAGAAACAATCATAACTACGATAGTAGATGTCTTCAGACCAGGCTTTGTTGTCAGTTGCATGTGTCTGCGTGGTTTTCATCAGCCAAAAGCAGCTTGATTTTTCATGTTTTTGTGACATTCTGAGACAAATTTCCCACGTTCCGCTTCACTTTCACCTCCATTCCAGAATTTAGAATGTGTTTTTTTGTTCCCAAACGTTTGTTAACGCCTTTTCCATCACTGCAGCTGAATCACCCGTACAACTCGCTGTCCCCGTTTATTTTCTGATGCTCCGTTCGGTGCCAGGTACAAACTGCATGAAGCTCCGGACTTTTGATGTGGGAAAAGATGACATTGGTCGTGTTTCGTATAAATGAATCAAACGTTGTGTTCAAACGGTTGTTTCGACTAACGATTTGTGATGTTGCTGTGATTTGTTTCTGTTCAACTGCAAAATATTAACAATTTAAGCTTGAATTTTTGGGGGCAAGAGTTTGAAAGTTTGCTGTGAGATAATTCAACCTGGAGCATTAGAAAAGGTTTGACTCTTTGGTGCTAAAAGACTAAAAGTAATAAAGTAATCTGCTTTTAAACTCCAGAAGTCTGTGGGAAATATTATTAGGAAATGAACAATCATTGAACTGAGAAAACTAACATAAAGATCCAGGCTTTTGTAAATAATTCCTTTTTTCGTTTGGTATTTTATTCTTGTTTTGACACAGATTAACAAAAAAAAATATGGTATTAGTTTATTAATAACACGGTCCATGATTGTGCCATATTTATTCAAACACACTAAAACATCAATAAGAAAAGTCCCAAACTCGATGAAGACGAGACGCTGCAGGTGAAAGGCACAAAAGACTTACATTTAGAGACATTGTACACTTTTCCATCATTCAATGTTTTCATATAAAACTAAGTTCATGTCGAAATGGCCAAAAGTGCACATCAATCTGAAAAATGGACAGAGCCAGGTTTAAATTTCTTATTTCATTTTATTGACAATATTCAGTATTTGAGTTAAGATAAGATAATATATTCCTTTATTGTCCACACATGGGGAAATTTCATAATTAAATAATTAAAGCCTCTCTGCGTAAAATTTCTACAAAATTTCCCCATGTGGGACAATAAAGGAATATATTATAAAAGATAGACTTAAATTAATAAAATTACTTAATTACAGGTTTTTCTAGTACTGGAAAAACTCCAAAAAACATGCACTCTTCCCATGGAGAATGTTCTAGAGTTTGGTTTCCATCTCATGATTAATGCTGCTTTAACTAGATCTGACTTTAAATTGGCATGAAAATGAACACGTCACATATAAATCTATGGATGAATTAAATTGAATAATAAAACACAATTTGATACTGCGACGAGTTGGCCACTGTCCAGGATTCACCCCGCCTAAGGCCCGAAGTCACTGGGATAGGCTCCAGTCACCCGTGACCCCGAAAGGGAACAAGCGGTAGAAAATGGATGGATGGATGAACACAATTTGGTGCAGATCGGACAATTCTGTTGATCAAAACTGTTAAAACATCAAAGTTTCGCCTGTAGTGTCTCTGCGTCTCCTTCCTCACCCCTTCCCCTCCACTCACCCTCTGTCCTGTCCTGTCCTGTCCAGGGCGGCGTGGACGGGAGCTACACCAAGGAGAAGATCCGCATCGTGGAGGGCGTGTGCCTGCTGTCCAACGAGGAGCTGTACTGGGACGACCAGATCAAGCAGATCAAGCCGTCGCGGGGCCTCCACACGTGCATGAGGACTGACACCGTGTCGCTCCAGACCTCCAGCGCCTCCCTGGACGACGGCGAGACGGAGCAGCTGCTGCAGGAGGAGGCGTCCGAGTGCTCCTCCATCAGCACGCTCACGCCCTCCGCCCTCACCCCCGCTCGCCACGCCCCCCACAACATGGCCGACACGGGCTGGGCCTCGCACCGCAAACCCTCCACGGAGAGCGAGGTCTGAGCCGCAGGGACACGTCCAGGGCTCTGGCTTTGGGACCGTGGATAAAGACGGGCACATGACCAGCGACACATGAGAGACACATGACCAGCGACACATGAGAGACACATGACCAGCGACACATGAGAGACACATGACCAGCGACACATGAGAGACACATGACCAGCGACACATGAGAGACACATGACCCGCGACACATGAGAGACACATGACCAGCGACACATGAGAGACACATGACCAGCGACACATGAGAGACACATGACCCGCGACACATGAGAGACACATGACCAGCGACACATGAGAGACACATGACCAGCGACACATGAGAGACACATGACCAGCGACACATGAGAGACACATGACCAGCGACACATGAGAGACACATGACCAGCGACACATGAGAGACACATGACCCGCGACACATGACCAGCGACACATGACCAGCACATGACCAGCGACACATGAGAGACACATGACCAGCGACACATGAGAGACACATGACCAGCGACACATGACCAGCGACACATGACCAGCGACACATGAGAGACACATGACCAGCGACACATGAGAGACACATGACCCGCGACACATGACCAGCGACACATGACCAGCGACACATGAGAGACACATGACCAGCGACACATGACCAGCACATGACCAGCGACACATGAGAGACACATGACCAGCGACACATGAGAGACACATGACCAGCGACACATGACCAGCGACACATGAGAGACACATGACCAGCGACACATGAGAGACACATGACCCGCGACACATGACCAGCGACACATGACCAGCACATGACCAGCGACACATGAGAGACACATGACCAGCGACACATGAGAGACACATGACCAGCGACACATGAGAGACACATGACCCGCGACACATGACCAGCGACACATGAGAGACACATGACCAGCGACACATGAGAGACACATGACCCGCGACACATGACCAGCGACACATGACCAGCACATGACCAGCGACACATGAGAGACACATGACCAGCGACACATGAGAGACACATGACCCGCGACACATGACCAGCGACACATGACCAGCACATGACCAGCGACACATGAGAGACACATGACCAGCGACACATGAGAGACACATGACCAGCGACACATGAGAGACACATGACCAGCGACACATGACCAGCACATGACCAGCGACACATGAGAGACACATGACCAGCGACACATGAGAGACACATGACCCGCGACACATGACCAGCGACACATGACCAGCACATGACCAGCGACACATGAGAGACACATGACCAGCGACACATGAGAGACACATGACCAGCGACACATGACCAGCACATGACCCGCGACACATGAGAGACACATGACCAGCGACACATGAGAGACACATGACCAGCGACACATGACCAGCGACACATGAGAGACACATGACCAGCGACACATGACCAGCGACACATGAGAGACACATGACCAGCGACACATGACCAGCGACACATGAGAGACACATGACCAGCGACACATGACCAGCGACACATGAGAGACACATGACCAGCGACACATGACCAGCGACACATGAGAGACACATGACCAGCGACACATGAGAGACACATGACCAGCGACACATGACCAGCGACACATGAGAGACACATGACCAGCGACACATGAGAGACACATGACCAGCGACACATGAGAGACACGTGACCCGCGACACATGACCAGCGACACATGAGAGACACATGACCAGCGACACATGACCAGCGACACATGAGAGACACATGACCAGCGACACATGACCAGCGACACATGAGAGACACATGACCAGCGACACATGAGAGACACATGACCCGCGACACATGACCAGCGACACATGACCAGCACATGACCAGCGACACATGAGAGACACATGACCAGCGACACATGAGAGACACATGACCAGCGACACATGAGAGACACATGACCCGCGACACATGACCAGCGACACATGAGAGACACATGACCAGCGACACATGAGAGACACATGACCCGCGACACATGACCAGCGACACATGACCAGCACATGACCAGCGACACATGAGAGACACATGACCAGCGACATATGACCAGCACATGACCAGCGACACATGAGAGACACATGACCAGCGACACATGAGAGACACATGACCAGCGACACATGACCAGCGACACATGAGAGACACATGACCAGCGACACATGAGAGACACATGACCAGCACATGACCAGCGACACATGAGAGACACATGACCAGCAGCGACACATGACCAGCGACACATGAGAGACACATGACCAGCGACACATGACCAGCAGCGACACAAGACCAGCGACACATGACCAGTGACACATGACCAGTGACACATGACCAGCAGCGACACAAGACCAGCGACACATGACCAGCACATGACCAGCGACACATGAGAGACACATGACCAGCAGCGACACAAGACCAGCGACACATGAGAGACACATGACCAGCGACACATGACCAGCAGCGACACAAGACCAGCGACACATGACCAGTGACACATGACCAGCGACACATGACCAGTGACACATGACCAGTGACACATGACCAGCGACACATGACCAGTGACACATGACCAGTGACACATGACCAGTGACACATGACCAGCACATGACCAGTGACATGTGACACTTGACTATTTCAGATGAATCATGTCGTACGTGTAAAGCATTAACAGAGGTGGGCCGGACTTAGCTACTTTTACTGGAGTACATTTCATACACATTTTACTTCTAGTTTCCTTTCTTTATATTTTTACTTTCTATTGTTACAGTACAAGTTACAGTACTCGTACCTAAAGGTTTAAAGGAGTAAAAGGTTTGGTTATAATGACACAATAAATCAACAACAATAGATCAAATACTAGTCTGTAATAAATAATCGTAGTTGTTCTCTGGACCAAACAGACTCAGAAACACAAACAAAAAGACATTTTATAATTCAAACTGTCAAAAAAGAACAAACTATTTCTGAATATAATTTAGATATTCTATGTCCAGAAGCCTTCAGTCGCCACATTTCAACCTTTACTCGGCTGATGTGTTTAAAAAGTCACGATGTACAACAGAAATATTGTCCTGTTTGTGATATCGCATCGTTTGAATGTTTTCCTTCAGATGTGATTTACTTTTTTAAATATTTGAGGTAATTCCTCTGAAAATACCACATATTGTGCATCATTTCATACTATTTTTCCTAAAGTATAAATCAGATCCAGTAGTTGCTCTTAGTTTAGTAGTAGTTTTCCCAAATACTTTTGAGTGACGTCATTTTGAAGTACTATACGACTCCGCCCACCTCTGAGTATTTGCTGCTTTTAATTTAGAGGATTAGACGACATAGACACTAAATATACATTCATTAAAATCATTTTAAAATGCATAATTTCTTAACAAATACTTAGCAAGTCATAGAACATTAGGTTTGTTGTGAAAAAATTATAAACAGCCTTTTTTAAATGATCAGACGTCCTCAACTGGCATTGGAAAACACGTGTTAGAAAACACGTGTTTAATTTATAATAATCCAAACACATTCTAGTTTTGATTCAAACTTGACAATACAACAGATTATTATCCAGATCAAGTCCACACTTTTGTCCGTAACCGCCACAAAACCGACGGGGTTAGGACCTTTCCAAACATGTGTCCGTCTTTATCGTGCGGTCAAACAACGCCAAAGTCCAACCGAAGCTACGACAGTCACGCTAACGGTACAAGACAGCAACCTCGTCCCGCCAAACCCGGAGCGCCGTCCCGTGAAGAAGAACCTGCCCCAGCGCCGCAGACTCCAGGAGCGATTGAACTCGGCGGACGTTTTTTTCTGACCGCAGAGAGGGACGATAAACCCTGGGACTGACCTCTGCCGCTTCGGGGGAAAAACCCAGAAACTCTGCAACGACAGCGCCCTCCGATGCCACTCGTCTTTATAAACTTTGTATTTATAGAACTTTTTTTTTTCTTTTTGTACTTTTTAGGAGCGTGGACACGGGTGACAGCGGTGCGGATCCGGACACAAGCGAGACCCGGGACTTTTCTGTATTTATGAAAAAGGTGCCAAAGTTGGGGCTTCGCGTTGAGTCTCCGTGTGATTCTCTTCGACATTTCGTATCCTAATAATGATTAATATATCTTTGTACTAGTGTGTTTTGACATAGGGCTCGGACAAGTGATGCAACTTCTGTGCAAACCGAATGCAATGTCGTCTATAGCAGTTTAGCTACGAATTACAATGATCACGTCTGGTCAAAAAGGTGCACAGTATATTACAACGTCCGTCATATCTGCTTGCGTATTATACAGAAACGTGGAACTGCATCTTCACATTCAATACTCAGTAGTTTCCTGTCCGTTGTGTGACGTACAGGAAGCAGATTGTTAATATATTGATAACGAAAGCGGGTTTTCTTTCAGTAGCGAAGGGCGAAACCAGAGATTTTTGTTTCGATTCGAGTGATATTAAGAAAAGTATGGCCAAACTGATCCGATCTCGATGCGTTCGGACTCGGCTCTTCATGGGTTTATTCACTCTCGTGGCTCATTTGTTGTCGCCGCCGTTTTGAAGACGTCGCTCGCGCTGTTGCCTCGCCGCTGTTAGAAAGTCGTGAAAAACACAGGCACGAGACTAAAATATGACACCCGGACAGTTGGAAATGAGGCTGGTTAAAACTATCTGCGAGTAGGCTAACGTTTATTAGCATAGCCACGCAATAATGTGTAAGCTAGCATTAGCTGTTAACTACCTGAAACAAACAGCTCAGCCTCAGTCTGGAGGGATTTCTGTAAGTCCACTGGTCCCACCAACACTTTTCTGGACAAACGAGGTTTTTGGGGACGTTACAGAAGAGATAGAATCCTGTGTTTTGAGACTTTTTGTTGACACAGCTCACAGTGAACATGCGGCTTTCCTCCTCAAGATGGCAGTAGCAACGAGCGTGTGACTTCAGACCCATGAATAGAGACTTTTATTTTGGAGTAGAGGCGTTTCTTCTACTTTTAAAAGGTGCACTGTGTAACTTTCCCGGTGGACAGTTCATCACCTTCTTGTCGTCATGGAAACGTTATTGCTTTGCCTGGAATGTGCCACCGTAAGGCATTAAAACCTTGCGTCTAGTCAACTGTAAAAAATGACTACAATTGTATTTTGATAGTTGTTAGTGCAATCAGGACTATACACTCTAAGGAAATATGGGGAAAAAATTGCATTATTTTATCAAAATGTCAAGGGATTTTAATCAATAACACACTTTATTCATAAATATTCTCTATCTTTAAGCCTCAGTTGGCATATTTACACCTTTAATTGGTTAAAAATGTATTTTCAAAGTCTCATTGATCAAAATAAATAATTGTCTGACAGTCGACTACTAAAATAACTGTTTACAGGTGTTATTCTTATCAATCTGCAGAATTCAGGCAAAGCAAAAACATCTCAAAAGGCAAGTTTATCACAAGTTCTAAATTCAACGTGCATTACAGAACAAGAGAAACAAATAAAAACATGAATAATCAATATAAAATGTACTTTAAAAGAGAAGAGTGCCGATAAAGTCTTTCAGCGGATAAAGTTTACTCTGTCAGTATCGAAACAGCTATTTTTGGTATCGCTCTATCACTTTTCACATGTTTTCTCTCGTTACCGTATTTAAAAACCTGGTTTACAACACCCGCACATGAATACTGTATATTTCTGTATCTCTGCCTAGTAATCCAGTCGCGCCGGCTCAGGACCAACCCCAAAAAAACATCAAAAACATGAATCTTTTCGCCGTCTACTCATCCACAAACGGCGATCACGCACTATTAATATCTCCATTTCAATTAAACGATACACAAACTGAAATACTTCATACTGAGCTGCTCTAGTTGCCTTAAATATTGTACATATCCAGAGTAAAATGTTGGCGCAACCGTCGCCAAAAACACAATGCCATTCGCAGACCGTTATCGTTTCCGTTGCCGCGCGCTAGCGCAGCCACTGGAACTTTGTGAGTAGTTAGAAGCCATCCAAGACCTAATTTATCGCATGGAGAGAAACTATACACATTACTTTTGTCTGATGTTTAAAATAAGGTACTGAAATATTACAAATTATATCAACACGTGAGTAGGATTATGGTAGAAACCTGTATTTTATTGTGGATTTTGCTGCTAGACGAAGCACTGAGGCCAATGGCAGCTACACACAACCGGCTCTGGCTTGGAAAAAAAAGTCCCAGAGACGTTTTGGGAGGAATAAAAATGGTCGATGGAGAGAATTTATGTTTTAAGTTTTCAAAAGTAACGAGTGAAAACGAAATGTGCGGCGTTTAAATGACGAATGTGTGGAACCGATGATGAACAAACCAGGGACTGGACATGTGGTTTGAATGAGAACTATTTAAAGATGCAGCGTGTCACTTCTCTGCTGCCTGCTCGTCTCCATGGAGATGTCATTGCTTTGGTTAGGGTTCCACAGCATGGCATTAAATGGATCTAACGTATTACAGTTGTTTTTATTGCTCCAAAAGCCATGGAAACACACGCGTTCTTCATGTTTCTCCACAGATCTGACCTGTAACTTGGCCTGGCTTGTCTCCAACAAAATAATAAATAATAGACGAATTAAAAAAACAATGTATAAAATGGGATAATAATTCAGAACTTAATATGCTCTATTTTCCATGTTCTAATAAAAAATAAAATAGCAAAAAACTATAATAAATTAAAAAAAAGTTAAAAATATGAATGAGTAAAGCTGGTGTTTGGAGACTGACAGACACTAGTTTTATTAGTTTGTTTAATTATTAACATTTATTTAAGCAGGTAAGACCCCATTGAGATGGAGAGCTCTTTTACAAGGGGCAAAGTTACACACACAAAATCAGACGAAATGTTTGAATTTTTTTATTTTATTTTATTTTATATATTTGGAGACAAATCCTGACTAAATATTACTGTAAATTTAAACATAGTGTTCTTGTTCCTACTCTTACTTCCTATGCTTACTACCTACCTTACTATTTTATTTTTAAAGAACATAAAACAACAAAAGAAAAATAATAATAATGATATAATACAGATGTAATAATAATACAGAAAAAAACAGAATGGACCAGAGAGAACATAAGATAAGTAACAATAAGTAATATATTTTTAGATTAAGGAAAGGGTTAAAGTAAATCTGGACCAAAATAACTGTCCCATTTTGTCCATTGTTTGTTAAAGTTGTCCATTTTCAAGTCCAGAAGTTATTTCAAATGTTGTATTTGAATGTCTGAATTATTATAGTTTCTTTCTTTCTTCTTCCCAGTTGAAAAACCTGCTTTCCTGTTATTTTGCCTCAGAATTCCAAACTTTAAGAAACCTACTCTCAAGAATATACAATCAAGACAAGATAATGTAGTAAATATTTAAATAAATTAAGTTTACGGTGATCTCTCCAATGACCACATTGTTCCTCCCATTTCGTCTCCATCTCGGCGTAAATGTACAGCCACATTTCTGTTGAAAATATCCTGTTCATTTGTATATTCTGTTGTACAAAGGGATCTCATGTTTTTATTGTTATTATGATGATGATGATTATGATTATTATTATTATTATAGCCTTGTTCTATTCTTGCTTCACTGGAGAAAAACATGTTTCGTTTCGCTGGAATATTTTAACCACTGTTTTTTCCGACCTTTGTAAATGATGATAGGGAAGATGCCAGTTATTTAATAGTGCTTTTTACCTTTTGACTTCCTGACAAACTGGCCGCGTCTAGCTGTTGTAAAGTTTAACTAAAGAGGTATTTATGGATTGTTTTCGGATGTCATTTGATGTGTAAATATGAACAGACTGTATGATGTTATTTCTATGGCCGTACTAACAGCTGTGTCGTGTGACGGGGAGTTGTCCCTTTGCTCTCTTTTAATATAAAACTGCATTTCAACAAACACTTTGGCCCCAGGATTTCCTTTGTTTTGGTGTGTGCGTAATATCTGTAGGTTTCTGACGCCGACAGTTACTGCACGTTCACTTCAAGAATCATTTAGGGAGATTTGAGCGAGTGGATGGACCTCAGCGTTCATGTCTCCACTTAAAGAAGACCAAATTCATCTTTTTTGGATCCTGTGCTGCCACTAGTAAACAGATTAACAATGACAAAATGTACTAGTAAACAGATTAACAATGACAAAATGCACTAGTAAACAGATTAACAATGACTAAATGTACTAGTAAACAGATTAACAATGACTAAATGCACTAGTAAACAGATTAAAAATGACTAAATGTACTAGTAAACAGATTAACAATGACTAAATGCACTAGTAAACAGATTAACAATGACTAAATGTACTAGTAAACAGATTAACATGGGCTAAATGTACTAGTAAACAGATTAACAATGACAAAATGCACTAGTAAACAGATTAACAATGACTAAATGTACTAGTAAACAGATTAACAATGACTAAATGCACTAGTAAACAGATTAACAATGACTAAATGTACTAGTAAACAGATTAACAATGACTAAATGTACTAGTAAACAGATTAACAATGACTAAATGTACTAGTAAACAGATTAACATGGGCTAAATGTACTAGTAAACAGATTGACAATGACTAAATGTACTAGTAAACAGATTAACATGGGCTAAATGTACTAGTAAACAGATTAACAATGACTAAATGTACTAGTAAACAGATTAACAATGACTAAATGTACTAGTAAACAGATTAACAATGACTCAATGTACTAGTAAACAGATTAACAATGACTAAATGCACTAGTAAACAGATTAACAATGACTAAATGTACTAGTAAACAGATTAACAATGGCTAAATGCACTAGTAAACAGATTAACATGGGCTAAATGAACTAGTAAACAGATTGATAATGACTAAATGTACTAGTAAACAGATTAACATGGGCTAAATGTACTAGTAAACAGATTGATAATGACTAAATGTACTAGTAAACAGATTAACATGGGCTAAATGTACTAGTAAACAGATTGACAATGACTAAATGTACTAGTAAACAGATTAACAATGACTAAATGTACTAGTAAACAGATTAACATGGGCTAAATGTACTAGTAAACAGATTGACAATGACTAAATGTACTAGTAAACAGATTAACATGGGCTAAATGTACTAGTAAACAGATTAACAATGACTAAATGCACTAGTAAACAGATTGACAATGACTAAATGTACTAGTAAACAGATTAACAATGACTAAATGCACTAGTAAACAGATTAACAATGACTAAATGTAGTAGTAAACAGATTAACAATGACTAAATGTACTAGTAAACAGATTAACAATGACTAAATGTAGTAGTAAACAGATTAACAATGACTAAATGTACCAGTAAACAGATTAACATGGGCTAAATGCACTAGTAAACAGATTAACAATGACTAAATGCACTAGTAAACAGATTAACAATGACTAAATGCACTAGTAAACAGATTAACAATGACTAAATGTACTAGTAAACAGATTAACAATGGCTAAATGCACTAGTAAACAGATTAACAATGACTAAATGCACTAGTAAACAGATTAACAATGACTAAATGTACTAGTAAACAGATTAACAATGACTAAATGCACTAGTAAACAGATTAACAATGACTAAATGTACTAGTAAACAGATTAACAATGGCTAAATGCACTAGTAAACAGATTAACATGGGCTAAATGAACTAGTAAACAGATTAACATGGGCTAAATGTACTAGTAAACAGATTGACAATGACTAAATGTACTAGTAAACAGATTAACAATGACTAAATGCACTAGTAAACAGATTAACAATGACTAAATGTACTTGTAAACAGATTAACAATGACTAAATGTACTAGTAAACAGATTAACAATGACTAAATGCACTAGTAAACAGATTAACAATGACTAAATGTACTAGTAAACAGATTAACAATGACTAAATGTACTAGTAAACAGATTAACAATGACTAAATGCACTAGTAAACAGATTAACAATGCACTAGTAAACAGATTAACAATGACTAAATGTACTAGTAAACAGATTAACAATGACTAAATGTAATAGTAACAGATTAACATGGGCTAAATGCACTAGTAAACAGATTAACATGGGCTAAATGTACTAGTAAACAGATTAACAATGACTAAATGCAATAGTAAACAGATTAACAATGACTAAATGTAGTAGTAAACAGATTAACAATGACTAAATGCACTAGTAAACAGATTAACAATGACTAAATGTACTAGTAAACAGATTAACAATGACTAAATGTAAAGGTAAACAGATTAACAATGACTAAATGTACTAGTAAACAGATTAACAATGACTAAATGCACTATTAAACAGATTAACAATGCACTAGTAAACAGATTAGCAACGACTAAATGCACTAGTAAACAGATTAACATGGGCTAAATGCACTAGTAAACAGATTAACATGGGCTAAATGTACTAGTAAACAGATTGACAATGACTAAATGTACTAGTAAACAGATTAACAATGACAAAAGGGACTAGTAAACAGATTAACAATGACTAAATGTACTAGTAAACAGATTCACAATGACTAAATGCACTAGTAAACAGATTAACAATGACTAAATGTACTAGTAAACAGATTAACAATGACTAAATGTACTAGTAAACAGATTCACAATGACTAAATGTACTAGTAAACAGATTAACAATGACAAAAGGGACTAGTAAACAGATTAACAATGACTAAATGCACTAGTAAACAGATTAAAAATGACTAAATGTACTAGTAAACAGATTAACATGGGATAAATGTACTAGTAAACAGATTGACAATGACTAAATGTACTAGTAAACAGATTAACAATGACAAAAGGGACTAGCAAACAGATTAACAATGACTAAATGTACTAGTAAACAGATTAACAATGACTAAATGTACTAGTAAACAGATTAACAATGACTAAATGTACTAGTAAACAGATTCACAATGACTAAATGTACTAGTAAACAGATTAACAATGACTCAATGTACTAGTAAACAGATTAACAATGACAAAAGGGACTAGTAAACAGATTAACAATGACTAAATGTACTAGTAAACAGATTAACAATGACTAAATGCACTAGTAAACAGATTAACAATGACTAGATGTACTAGTAAACAGATTAACAATGACTAAATGCACTAGTAAACAGATTAACAATGACTCAATGTACTAGTAAACAGATTAACAATGACAAAAGGGACTAGTAAACAGATTAACAATGACTAAATGTACTAGTAAACAGATTAACAATGACTCAATGTACTAGTAAACAGATTAATAATCACTAAATGTACTAGTAAACAGATTAACAATGACTAAATGTAGTAGTAAACAGATTAACAATGACTAAATGCACTAGTAAACAGATTAACAATGACTAAATGTACTAGTAAACAGATTAACATGGGCTAAATGTACTAGTAAACAGATTAATAATCACTAAATGTACTAGTAAACAGATTAACAATGACTAAATGTAGTAGTAAACAGATTAACAATGACTAAATGCACTAGTAAACAGATTAACAATGACTAAATGTACTAGTAAACAGATTAACATGGGCTAAATGTACTAGTAAACAGATTGACAATGACTAAATGTACTAGTAAACAGATTAACAATGACTAAATGTACTTGTAAACAGATTAACAATGACTAAATGTACTAGTAAACAGATTAACAATGACTAAATGCACTAGTAAACAGATTAACAATGACTAAATGTACTTGTAAACAGATTAACAATGACTAAATGTACTAGTAAACAGATTAACAATGACTCAATGTACTAGTAAACAGATTAACAATGACTAAATGCACTAGTAAACAGATTAACATGGGCTAAATGTACTAGTAAACAGATTAACAATGACTAAATGCACTAGTAAACAGATTAACAATGACTAAATGTACTAGTAAACAGATTAACAATGACTAAATGTACTAGTAAACAGATTAACATGGGCTAAATGAACTAGTAAACAGATTAACATGGGCTAAATGTACTAGTAAACAGATTGACAATGACTAAATGTACTAGTAAACAGATTAACAATGACTAAATGCACTAGTAAACAGATTAACAATGACTAAATGTACTTGTAAACAGATTAACAATGACTAAATTTACTAGTAAACAGATTAACAATGACTAAATGCACTAGTAAACAGATTAACAATGACTAAATGTACTAGTAAACAGATTAACAATGGCTAAATGCACTAGTAAACAGATTAACATGGGCTAAATGAACTAGTAAACAGATTAACATGGGCTAAATGTACTAGTAAACAGATTAACAATGACTAAATGCACTAGTAAACAGATTAACAATGACTAAATGTACTAGTAAACAGATTAACAATGACTAAATGCACTACTAAACAGATTAACAATGACTAAATGTAGTAGTAAACAGATTAACGATGACTAAATGTACTAGTAAACAGATTAACAATGACTCAATGTACTAGTAAACAGACTAACAATGACTAAATGTAATAGTAAACAGATTAACAATGACTAGATGTACTAGTAAACAGATTAACAATGACTGAATGTACTAGTAAACAGATTAACAATGACAAAAGGGACTAGTAAACAGATGAACATGGGCTAAATGTACTAGTAAACAGATTCACAATGACTAAATGCACTAGTAAACAGATTAACAATGACTAAATGTACTAGTAAACAGATTAACAATGACTCAATGTACTAGTAAACAGATTAACAATGACAAAAGGGACTAGTAAACAGATTAACAATGACTAAATGCACTAGTAAACAGATTAAAAATGACTAAATGTACTAGTAAACAGATTAACATGGGATAAATGTACTAGTAAACAGATTGACAATGACTAAATGTACTAGTAAACAGATTAACAATGACAAAAGGGACTAGTAAACAGATTAACAATGACTAAATGTACTAGTAAACAGATTAACAATGACTAAATGTAATAGTAAACAGATTAACAATGACTAGATGTACTAGTAAACAGATTAACAATGACTCAATGTACTAGTAAACAGATTAACAATGACAAAAGGGACTAGTAAACAGATTAACAATGACTAAATGTACTAGTAAACAGATTAACAATGACTCAATGTACTAGTAAAGAGATTAACAATGACAAAAGGGACTAGTAAACAGATTAACAATGACTAAATGTACTAGTAAACAGATTAATAATCACTAAATGTACTAGTAAACAGATTAACAATGACTAAATGTAGTAGTAAACAGATTAACAATGACTAAATGCACTAGTAAACAGATTAACAATGACTAAATGTACTAGTAAACAGATTAACATGGGCTAAATGTACTAGTAAACAGATTGACAATGACTAAATGTACTAGTAAACAGATTAACATGGGATAAATGTACTAGTAAACAGATTGACAATGACCAAATGTACTAGTAAACAGATTAACAATGACTAAATGTAATAGTAAACAGATTAACAATGACTAAATGTAGTAGTAAACAGAGTAACAATGACTAAATGTACTAGTAAACAGAGTAACAATGACTAAATGTACTAGTAAACAGATTAACAATGACTAAATGTACTAGTAAACAGATTAACATGGGCTAAATGTACTAGTAAACAGATTAACATGGGCTAAATGTAGTAGTAAACAGATTAACAATGACTAAATGTACTAGTAAACAGATTAACAATGACTAAATGTACTAGTAAACAGATTAACAATGACTAAATGTAATAGTAAACAGATTAACAATGACTAAATGTACTAGTAAACAGATTAACAATGACTAAATGTACTAGTAAACAGATTAACAATGACTAAATGTAATAGTAAACAGATTGACAATGACTAAATGTACTAGTAAACAGATTAACATGGGCTAAATGTACTAGTAAACAGATTAACAATAACTAAATGTACTAGTAAACAGATTAACATGGGCTAAATGTACTAGTAAACAGATTAACAATGACTAAATGCACTAGTAAACAGATTAACAATGACTAAATGTAGTAGTAAACAGATTAACAATGACTAAATGTACTAGTAAACAGATTAACAATGACTAAATGCACTAGTAAACAGATTAACAATGACTAAATGTAGTAGTAAACAGATTAACAATGACTAAATGTACTAGTAAACAGATTAACAATGACTAAATGTAAAGGTAAACAGATTAACAATGACTAAATGCACTATTAAACAGATTAACAATGCACTAGTAAACAGATTAACAACGACTAAATGCACTAGTAAACATATTAACATGGGCTAAATGCACTAGTAAACAGATTAACATGGGCTAAATGTACTAGTAAACAGATTGACAATGACTAAATGTACTAGTAAACAGATTAACAATGACTAAATGTACTAGTAAACAGATTAACAATGACTAAATGTACTAGTAAACAGATTCACAATGACTAAATGCACTAGTAAACAGATTAACAATGACTAAATGTACTAGTAAACAGATTAACAATGACTCAATGTACTAGTAAACAGATTAACAATGACAAAAGGGACTAGTAAACAGATTAACAATGACTAAATGTAATAGTAAACAGATTAACATGGGCTAAATGCACTAGTAAACAGATTAACATGGGCTAAATGTACTAGTAAACAGATTGACAATGACTAAATGCACTAGTAAACAGATTAACAATGACTAAATGTAATAGTAAACAGATTGACAATGACTAAATGTACTAGTAAACAGATTAACAATGACTAAATGCAATAGTAAACAGATTAACAATGACTAAATGTACTAGTAAACAGATTCACAATGACTAAATGCACTAGTAAACAGATTAACAATGACTAAATGTACTAGTAAACAGATTAACAATGACTAAATGTACTGTAAACAGATTAACAATGACTAAATGTACTAGTAAACAGATTAACAATGACTAAATGTACTAGTAAACAGATTCACAATGACTAAATGCACTAGTAAACAGATTAACAATGACTAAATGTACTAGTAAACAGATTAACAATGACTCAATGTACTAGTAAACAGATTAACAATGACAAAAGGGACTAGTAAACAGATTAACATGGGCTAAATGAACTAGTAAACAGATTAACATGGGCTAAATGTACTAGTAAACAGATTGACAATGACTAAATGTACTAGTAAACAGATTAACATGGGCTAAATGCACTAGTAAACAGATTAACAATGACTAAATGTAGTAGTAAACAGATTAACAATGACTAAATGTACTAGTAAACAGATTAACAATGACTAAATGTACTAGTAAACAGATTAACAATGACTAAATGTAGTAGTAAACAGATTAACAATGACTAAATGTACTAGTAAACAGATTAACAATGACTAAATGCACTAGTAAACAGATTAACAATGACTAAATGTACTAGTAAACAGATTAACAATGACTAAATGCACTAGTAAACAGATTAACAATGACTAAATGTACTAGTAAACAGATTGACAATGACTAAATGTACTAGTAAACAGATTGACAATGACTAAATGTACTAGTAAACAGATTAACAATGACTAAATGTACTAGTAAACAGATTAACATGGGCTAAATGTACTAGTAAACATATTGACAATGACTAAATGTACTAGTAAACAGATTAGCAATGACTAAATGTACTAGTAAACATATTAACATGGGCTAAATGTACTAGTAAACAGATTGACAATGACTAAATGTACTAGTAAACAGATTAACAATGACTAAATGTACTAGTAAACAGATTAACAATGACTAAATGTACTTGTAAACAGATTAACAATGACTAAATGTACTAGTAAACAGATTAACAATGACTAAATGCACTAGTAAACAGATTAACAATGACTAAATGTACTAGTAAACAGATTAACAATGGCTAAATGCACTAGTAAACAGATTAACATGGGCTAAATGAACTAGTAAACAGATTAACATGGGCTAAATGTACTAGTAAACAGATTGACAATGACTAAATGTACTAGTAAACAGATTAACATGGGCTAAATGTACTAGTAAACAGATTAACAATGACTAAATGCACTAGTAAACAGATTAACAATGACTAAATGTAGTAGTAAACAGATTAACAATGACTAAATGTACTAGTAAACAGATTAACAATGACTAAATGTAGTAGTAAACAGATTAACAATGACTAAATGCACTAGTAAACAGATTAACAATGACTAAATGTAGTAGTAAACAGATTAACAATGACTAAATGCACTAGTAAACAGATTAACAATGACTAAATGTACTAGTAAACAGATTAACAATGACTAAATGTACTAGTAAACAGATTAACAATGACTAAATGCACTAGTAAACAGATTAACAATGACTAAATGTACTAGTAAACAGATTAACAATGACTAAATGTACTAGTAAACAGATTAACAATGACTAAATGTACTAGTAAACAGATTCACAATGACTAAATGCACTAGTAAACAGATTAACAATGACTAGATGTACTAGTAAACAGATTAACAATGACTAAATGCACTAGTAAACAGATTAACAATGACTCAATGTACTAGTAAACAGATTAACAATGACAAAAGGGACTAGTAAACAGATTAACAATGACTAAATGTACTAGTAAACAGATTAACAATGACTCAATGTACTAGTAAAGAGATTAACAATGACAAAAGGGACTAGTAAACAGATTAACAATGACAAAATGTACTAGTAAACAGATTAACAATGACTAAATGTACTAGTAAACAGATTAATAATCACTAAATGTACTAGTAAACAGATTAACAATGACTAAATGTAGTAGTAAACAGATTAACAATGACTAAATGCACTAGTAAACAGATTAACATGGGCTAAATGTACTAGTAAACAGATTGACAATGACTAAATGTAATAGTAAACAGATTAACAATGACTAAATGTAGTAGTAAACAGATTAACAATGACTAAATGCACTAGTAAACAGATTAACAATGACTAAATGTACTAGTAAACAGATTAATAATCACTAAATGTAGTAGTAAACAGATTAACAATGACTAAATGCACTAGTAAACAGATTAACAATGACTAAATGTACTAGTAAACAGATTAACATGGGATAAATGTACTAGTAAACAGATTGACAATGACTAAATGTACTAGTAAACAGATTAACAATGACTAAATGTACTAGTAAACAGATTAACAATGACTAAATGTAATAGTAAACAGATTAACAATGACTAAATGTAATAGTAAAAAGATTGACAATGACTAAATGTACTAGTAAACAGATTAACAATGACTAAATGTACTAGTAAACAGATTAACATGGGCTAAATGTACTAGTAAACAGATTAACAATGACTAAATGCACTAGTAAACAGATTAACAATGACTAAATGTACTAGTAAACAGATTAACAATGACTAAATGTAGTAGTAAACAGATTAACAATGACTAAATGCACTAGTAAACAGATTAACAATGACTAAATGTAGTAGTAAACAGATTAACAATGACTAAATGCACTAGTAAACAGATTAACAATCACTCAATGTACTAGTAAACAGATTAACAATGACTAAATGCACTAGTAAACAGATTAACAATGACTAAATGTAGTAGTAAACAGATTAACAATGACTAAATGCACTAGTAAACAGATTAACAATGACTAGATGTACTAGTAAACAGATTAACAATGACAAAAGGGACTAGTAAACAGATTAACAATGACTAAATGTACTAGTAAACAGATTAACAATGACTCAATGTACTAGTAAAGAGATTAACAATGACAAAAGGGACTAATAAACAGATTAACAATGACTAAATGTACTAGTAAACAGATTAATAATCACTAAATGTACTAGTAAACAGATTAACAATGACTAAATGTACTAGTAAACAGATTAACAATGACTAAATGTACTAGTAAACAGATTAACAATGACTAAATGTACTAGTAAACAGATTAACAATGACTAAATGTACTAGTAAACAGATTAACAATGACTAAATGTACTAGTAAACAGATTAACAATGAATAAATGTAATAGTAAACAGATTGGCAATGACTAAATGTACTAGTAAACAGATTAACAATGACTAAATGTACTAGTAAACAGATTAACAATGACTAAATGTACTAGTAAACAGATTAACATGGGCTAAATGTACTAGTAAACAGATTAACAATGACTAAATGCACTAGTAAACAGATTAACAATGACTAAATGTAGTAGTAAACAGATTAACAATGACTAAATGTACTAGTAAACAGATTAACAATGACTAAATGTACTAGTAAACAGATTAACAATGACTAAATGTACTAGTAAACAGATTAACAATGCACTAGTAAACAGATTAACAATGACTAAATGTACTAGTAAACAGATTAACAATGACTAAATGCACTAGTAAACAGATTAACAATGCACTAGTAAACAGATTAACAATGACTAAATGTAATAGTAAACAGATTAACATGGGCTAAATGCACTAGTAAACAGATTAACATGGGCTAAATGTACTAGTAAACAGATTGACAATGACTAAATGTACTAGTAAACAGATTGACAATGACTAAATGCACTAGTAAACAGATTAACAATGACTAAATGTACTAGTAAACAGATTAACAATGACTAAATGCACTAGTAAACAGATTAACAATGACTAAATGTACTAGTAAACAGATTAACAATGGCTAAATGCACTAGTAAACAGATTAACATGGGCTAAATGAACTAGTAAACAGATTAACATGGGCTAAATGTACTAGTAAACAGATTAACAATGACTAAATGCACTAGTAAACAGATTAACAATGACTAAATGTACTAGTAAACAGATTAACAATGACTAAATGTACTAGTAAACAGATTAACAATGAATAAATGTAATAGTAAACAGATTGGCAATGACTAAATGTACTAGTAAACAGATTAACAATGACTAAATGTACTAGTAAACAGATTAACAATGACTAAATGTACTAGTAAACAGATTAACATGGGCTAAATGTACTAGTAAACAGATTAACAATGACTAAATGCACTAGTAAACAGATTAACAATGACTAAATGTAGTAGTAAACAGATTAACAATGACTAAATGTACTAGTAAACAGATTAACAATGACTAAATGTACTAGTAAACAGATTAACAATGCACTAGTAAACAGATTAACAATGACTAAATGTACTAGTAAACAGATTAACAATGACTAAATGCACTAGTAAACAGATTAACAATGCACTAGTAAACAGATTAACAATGACTAAATGTAATAGTAAACAGATTAACATGGGCTAAATGCACTAGTAAACAGATTAACATGGGCTAAATGTACTAGTAAACAGATTGACAATGACTAAATGTACTAGTAAACAGATTGACAATGACTAAATGCACTAGTAAACAGATTAACAATGACTAAATGTACTAGTAAACAGATTAACAATGACTAAATGCACTAGTAAACAGATTAACAATGACTAAATGTACTAGTAAACAGATTAACAATGGCTAAATGCACTAGTAAACAGATTAACATGGGCTAAATGAACTAGTAAACAGATTAACATGGGCTAAATGTACTAGTAAACAGATTAACAATGACTAAATGCACTAGTAAACAGATTAACAATGACTAAATGTAGTAGTAAACAGATTAACAATGACTAAATGTACTAGTAAACAGATTAACAATGACTAAATGTACTAGTAAACAGATTAACAATGACTAAATGTAGTAGTAAACAGATTAACAATGACTAAATGCACTAGTAAACAGATTAACAATGACTAAATGTAGTAGTAAACAGATTAACAATGACTAAATGCACTAGTAAACAGATTAACAATGACTAAATGTACTAGTAAACAGATTAACAATGACTAAATGTACTAGTAAACAGATTGACAATGACTAAATGTACTAGTAAACAGATTGACAATGACTAAATGTACTAGTAAACCGATTAACAATGACTAAATGTACTAGTAAACAGATTAACATGGGCTAAATGTACTAGTAAACAGATTGACAATGACTAAATGTACTAGTAAACAGATTAACATGGGCTTAATGTACTAGTAAACAGATTAACATGGGCTAAATGTACTAGTAGACAGATTAACAATGACTAAATGTACTAGTAAACAGATTAACAATGACTAAATGCACTAGTAAACAGATTAACATCGGCTAAATGTACTAGTAAACAGATTGACAATGACTAAATGTACTAGTAAACAGATTAACAATGACTAAATGCACTAGTAAACAGATTAACAATGACTAAATGTAGTAGTAAACAGATTAACAATGACTAAATGTACTAGTAAACAGATTAATAATCACTAAATGTACTAGTAAACAGATTAACATGGGCTAAATGTACTAGTAAACAGATTAACAATGACTAAATGCACTAGTAAACAGATTAACAATGATTAAATGTACTAGTAAACAGATTAACAATGGCTAAATGCACTAGTAAACAGATTAACAATGACTAAATGCACTAGTAAACAGATTAACAATGACTAAATGTACTAGTAAACAGATTAACAATGACTAAATGCACTAGTAAACAGATTAACAATGACTAAATGTACTACTAAACAGATTAACAATGGCTAAATGCACTAGTAAACAGATTAACATGGGCTAAATGAACTAGTAAACAGATTAACATGGGCTAAATGTACTAGTAAACAGATTGACAATGACTAAATGTACTAGTAAACAGATTAACAATGACTAAATGCACTAGTAAACAGATTAACAATGACTAAATGTACTTGTAAACAGATTAACAATGACTAAATGTACTAGTAAACAGATTAACAATGACTAAATGCACTAGTAAACAGATTAACAATGACTAAATGTACTAGTAAACAGATTAACAATGACTTAATGTACTAGTAAACAGATTAACAATGACTAAATGCACTAGTAAACAGATTAACAATGCACTAGTAAACAGATTAACAATGACTAAATGTACTAGTAAACAGATTAACAATGACTAAATGTACTAGTAAACAGATTAACATGGGCTAAATGTACTAGTAAACAGATTGACAATGACTAAATGTACTAGTAAACAGATTAACAATGACTAAATGCACTAGTAAACAGATTAACAATGACTAAATGTACTTGTAAACAGATTAACAATGACTAAATGTACTAGTAAACAGATTCACAATGACTAAATGCACTAGTAAACAGATTAACAATGACTAGATGTACTAGTAAACAGATTAACAATGACTAAATGCACTAGTAAACAGATTAACAATGACTCAATGTACTAGTAAACAGATTAACAATGACAAAAGGGACTAGTAAACAGATTAACAATGACTAAATGTACTAGTAAACAGATTAACAATGACTCAATGTACTAGTAAAGAGATTAACAATGACAAAAGGGACTAGTAAACAGATTAACAATGACAAAATGTACTAGTAAACAGATTAACAATGACTAAATGTACTAGTAAACAGATTAATAATCACTAAATGTACTAGTAAACAGATTAACAATGACTAAATGTAGTAGTAAACAGATTAACAATGACTAAATGCACTAGTAAACAGATTAACAATGACTAAATGTACTAGTAAACAGATTAACATGGGCTAAATGTACTAGTAAACAGATTGACAATGACTAAATGTACTAGTAAACAGATTAACATGGGATAAATGTACTAGTAAACAGATTGACAATGACTAAATGTACTAGTAAACAGATTAACAATGACTAAATGTACTAGTAAACAGATTAACAATGACTAAATGTAATAGTAAACAGATTAACAATGACTAAATGTAATAGTAAAAAGATTGACAATGACTAAATGTACTAGTAAACAGATTAACAATGACTAAATGTACTAGTAAACAGATTAACATGGGCTAAATGTACTAGTAAACAGATTAACAATGACTAAATGCACTAGTAAACAGATTAACAATGACTAAATGTACTAGTAAACAGATTAACAATGACTAAATGTAGTAGTAAACAGATTAACAATGACTAAATGCACTAGTAAACAGATTAACAATGACTAAATGTAGTAGTAAACAGATTAACAATGACTAAATGCACTAGTAAACAGATTAACAATGACTCAATGTACTAGTAAACAGATTAACAATGACTAAATGCACTAGTAAACAGATTAACAATGACTAAATGTAGTAGTAAACAGATTAACAATGACTAAATGCACTAGTAAACAGATTAACAATGACTCAATGTACTAGTAAACAGATTAACAATGACTAGATGTACTAGTAAACAGATTAACAATGACAAAAGGGACTAGTAAACAGATTAACAATGACTAAATGTACTAGTAAACAGATTAACAATGACTCAATGTACTAGTAAAGAGATTAACAATGACAAAAGGGACTAATAAACAGATTAACAATGACTAAATGTACTAGTAAACAGATTAATAATCACTAAATGTACTAGTAAACAGATTAACAATGACTAAATGTAGTAGTAAACAGATTAACAATGACTAAATGCACTAGTAAACAGATTAACAATGACTAAATGTACTAGTAAACAGATTAACATGGGCTAAATGTACTAGTAAACAGATTGACAATGACTAAATGTACTAGTAAACAGTTTAACATGGGATAAATGTACTAGTAAACAGATTGACAATGACTAAATGTACTAGTAAACAGATTAACAATGACTAAATGTACTAGTAAACAGATTAACAATGACTAAATGTACTAGTAAACAGATTAACAATGACTAAATGTACTAGTAAACAGATTAACAATGAATAAATGTAATAGTAAACAGATTGGCAATGACTAAATGTACTAGTAAACAGATTAACAATGACTAAATGTACTAGTAAACAGATTAACAATGACTAAATGTACTAGTAAACAGATTAACATGGGCTAAATGTACTAGTAAACAGATTAACAATGACTAAATGCACTAGTAAACAGATTAACAATGACTAAATGTAGTAGTAAACAGATTAACAATGACTAAATGTACTAGTAAACAGATTTACAATGACTAGATGTACTAGTAAACAGATTAACAATGACTAAATGTACTAGTAAACAGATTAACAATGACTAAATGTAAAGGTAAACAGATTAACAATGACTAAATGTACTAGTAAACAGATTAACAATGACTAAATGCACTAGTAAACAGATTAACAATGCACTAGTAAACAGATTAACAATGACTAAATGTAATAGTAAACAGATTAACATGGGCTAAATGCACTAGTAAACAGATTAACATGGGCTAAATGTACTAGTAAACAGATTGACAATGACTAAATGTACTAGTAAACAGATTAACAATGACTAAATGTACTAGTAAACAGATTAACAATGACTAAATGCACTAGTAAACAGATTAACAATGACTAAATGTACTAGTAAACAGATTAACAATGGCTAAATGCACTAGTAAACATATTAACATGGGCTAAATGAACTAGTAAACAGATTGACAATGACTAAATGTACTAGTAAACAGATTAACATGGGCTAAATGTACTAGTAAACAGATTAACAATGTCTAAATGCACTAGTAAACAGATTAACAATGACTAAATGTAGTAGTAAACAGATTAACAATGACTAAATGTACTAGTAAACAGATTAACAATGACTAAATGTACTAGTAAACAGATTAACAATGACTAAATGTAGTAGTAAACAGATTAACAATGACTAAATGCACTAGTAAACAGATTAACAATGACTAAATGTAGTAGTAAACAGATTAACAATGACTAAATGCACTAGTAAACAGATTAACAATGACTAAATGTACTAGTAAACAGATTAACAATGACTAAATGTACTAGTAAACAGATTGACAATGACTAAATGTACTAGTAAACAGATTGACAATGACTAAATGTACTAGTAAACCGATTAACAATGACTAAATGTACTAGTAAACAGATTAACATGGGCTAAATGTACTAGTAAACAGATTGACAATGACTAAATGTACTAGTAAACAGATTAACATGGGCTTAATGTACTAGTAAACAGATTAACATGGGCTAAATGTACTAGTAAACAGATTAACAATGACTAAATGTACTAGTAAACAGATTAACATGGGCTAAATGTACTAGTAAACAGATTGACAATGACTAAATGTACTAGTAAACAGATTGACAATGACTAAATGTACTAGTAAACAGATTAACAATGACTAAATGTAGTAGTAAACAGATTAACAATGACTAAATGTACTAGTAAACAGATTAATAATCACTAAATGTACTAGTAAACAGATTAACATGGGCTAAATGTACTAGTAAACAGATTAACAATGACTAAATGCACTAGTAAACAGATTAACAATGACTAAATGCACTAGTAAACAGATTAACAATGACTAAATGTAGTAGTAAACAGATTAACAATGACTAAATGCACTAGTAAACAGATTAACAATGACTCAATGTACTAGTAAACAGATTAACAATGACTAGATGTACTAGTAAACAGATTAACAATGACAAAAGGGACTAGTAAACAGATTAACAATGACTAAATGTACTAGTAAACAGATTAACAATGACTCAATGTACTAGTAAAGAGATTAACAATGACAAAAGGGACTAATAAACAGATTAACAATGACTAAATGTACTAGTAAACAGATTAATAATCACTAAATGTACTAGTAAACAGATTAACAATGACTAAACGTAGTAGTAAACAGATTAACAATGACTAAATGCACTAGTAAACAGATTAACAATGACTAAATGTACTAGTAAACAGATTAACATGGGCTAAATGTACTAGTAAACAGATTGACAATGACTAAATGTACTAGTAAACAGTTTAACATGGGATAAATGTACTAGTAAACAGATTGACAATGACTAAATGTACTAGTAAACAGATTAACAATGACTAAATGTACTAGTAAACAGATTAACAATGACTAAATGTACTAGTAAACAGATTAACAATGACTAAATGTACTAGTAAACAGATTAACAATGAATAAATGTAATAGTAAACAGATTGGCAATGACTAAATGTACTAGTAAACAGATTAACAATGACTAAATGTACTAGTAAACAGATTAACAATGACTAAATGTACTAGTAAACAGATTAACATGGGCTAAATGTACTAGTAAACAGATTAACAATGACTAAATGCACTAGTAAACAGATTAACAATGACTAAATGTACTAGTAAACAGATTAACAATGACTAGATGTACTAGTAAACAGATTAACAATGACTAAATGTACTAGTAAACAGATTAACAATGACTAAATGTAAAGGTAAACAGATTAACAATGACTAAATGTACTAGTAAACAGATTAACAATGACTAAATGCACTAGTAAACAGATTAACAATGCACTAGTAAACAGATTAACAATGACTAAATGTAATAGTAAACAGATTAACATGGGCTAAATGCACTAGTAAACAGATTAACATGGGCTAAATGTACTAGTAAACAGATTGACAATGACTAAATGTACTAGTAAACAGATTAACAATGACTAAATGTACTAGTAAACAGATTAACAATGACTAAATGCACTAGTAAACAGATTAACAATGACTAAATGTACTAGTAAACAGATTAACAATGGCTAAATGCACTAGTAAACATATTAACATGGGCTAAATGAACTAGTAAACAGATTGACAATGACTAAATGTACTAGTAAACAGATTAACATGGGCTAAATGTACTAGTAAACAGATTAACAATGTCTAAATGCACTAGTAAACAGATTAACAATGACTAAATGTAGTAGTAAACAGATTAACAATGACTAAATGTACTAGTAAACAGATTAACAATGACTAAATGTACTAGTAAACAGATTAACAATGACTAAATGTAGTAGTAAACAGATTAACAATGACTAAATGCACTAGTAAACAGATTAACAATGACTAAATGTAGTAGTAAACAGATTAACAATGACTAAATGCACTAGTAAACAGATTAACAATGACTAAATGTACTAGTAAACAGATTAACAATGACTAAATGTACTAGTAAACAGATTGACAATGACTAAATGTACTAGTAAACAGATTGACAATGACTAAATGTACTAGTAAACCGATTAACAATGACTAAATGTACTAGTAAACAGATTAACATGGGCTAAATGTACTAGTAAACAGATTGACAATGACTAAATGTACTAGTAAACAGATTAACATGGGCTTAATGTACTAGTAAACAGATTAACATGGGCTAAATGTACTAGTAAACAGATTAACAATGACTAAATGTACTAGTAAACAGATTAACATGGGCTAAATGTACTAGTAAACAGATTGACAATGACTAAATGTACTAGTAAACAGATTGACAATGACTAAATGTACTAGTAAACAGATTAACAATGACTAAATGTAGTAGTAAACAGATTAACAATGACTAAATGTACTAGTAAACAGATTAATAATCACTAAATGTACTAGTAAACAGATTAACATGGGCTAAATGTACTAGTAAACAGATTAACAATGACTAAATGCACTAGTAAACAGATTAACAATGATTAAATGTACTAGTAAACAGATTAACAATGGCTAAATGCACTAGTAAACAGATTAACAATGACTAAATGCACTAGTAAACAGATTAACAATGACTAAATGTACTAGTAAACAGATTAACAATGACTAAATGCACTAGTAAACAGATTAACAATGACTAAATGTACTACTAAACAGATTAACAATGGCTAAATGCACTAGTAAACAGATTAACATGGGCTAAATGAACTAGTAAACAGATTAACATGGGCTAAATGTACTAGTAAACAGATTGACAATGACTAAATGTACTAGTAAACAGATTAACAATGACTAAATGCACTAGTAAACAGATTAACAATGACTAAATGTACTTGTAAACAGATTAACAATGACTAAATGTACTAGTAAACAGATTAACAATGACTAAATGCACTAGTAAACAGATTAACAATGACTAAATGTACTAGTAAACAGATTAACAATGACTAAATGTACTAGTAAACAGATTAACAATGACTAAATGCACTAGTAAACAGATTAACAATGCACTAGTAAACAGATTAACAATGACTAAATGTACTAGTAAACAGATTAACAATGACTAAATGTAATAGTAACAGATTAACATGGGCTAAATGCACTAGTAAACAGATTAACATGGGCTAAATGTACTAGTAAACAGATTGACAATGACTAAATGTACTAGTAAACAGATTAACAATGACTAAATGCACTAGTAAACAGATTAACAATGACTAAATGTACTTGTAAACAGATTAACAATGACTAAATGTACTAGTAAACAGATTAACAATGACTAAATGCACTAGTAAACAGATTAACAATGACTAAATGTACTAGTAAACAGATTAACAATGACTAAATGCACTAGTAAACAGATTAACAATGCACTAGTAAACAGATTAACAATGACTAAATGTACTAGTAAACAGATTGACAATGACTAAATGTACTAGTAAACAGATTAACATGGGCTTAATGTACTAGTAAACAGATTAACATGGGCTAAATGTACTAGTAAACAGATTAACAATGACTAAATGCACTAGTAAACAGATTAACATGGGCTAAATGTACTAGTAAACAGATTGACAATGACTAAATGTACTAGTAAACAGATTAACAATGACTAAATGCAATAGTAAACAGATTAACAATGACTAAATTACTAGTAAACAGATTAACAATGACTAAATGTACTAGTAAACAGATTAACAATGACTAAATGTACTAGTAAACAGATTAACAATGACTAAATGTACTAGTAAACAGATTCACAATGACTAAATGTACTAGTAAACAGATTAACAATGACTCAATGTACTAGTAAACAGATTAACAATGACAAAAGGGACTAGTAAACAGATTAACAATGACTAAATGTACTAGTAAACAGATTAACAATGACTAAATGCACTAGTAAACAGATTAACAATGACTAGATGTACTAGTAAACAGATTAACAATGACTAAATGCACTAGTAAACAGATTAACAATGACTCAATGTACTAGTAAACAGATTAACAATGACAAAAGGGACTAGTAAACAGATTAACAATGACTAAATGTACTAGTAAACAGATTAACAATGACTCAATGTACTAGTAAACAGATTAACAATGACTAAATGTACTAGTAAACAGATTAATAATCACTAAATGTACTAGTAAACAGATTAACAATGACTAAATGTAGTAGTAAACAGATTAACAATGACTAAATGCACTAGTAAACAGATTAACAATGACTAAATGTACTAGTAAACAGATTAATATGGGCTAAATGTACTAGTAAACAGATTAATAATCACTAAATGTACTAGTAAACAGATTAACAATGACTAAATGTAGTAGTAAACAGATTAACAATGACTAAATGCACTAGTAAACAGATTAACAATGACTAAATGTACTAGTAAACAGACTAACATGGGCTAAATGTACTAGTAAACAGATTGACAATGACTAAATGTACTAGTAAACAGATTAACAATGACTAAATGCACTAGTAAACAGATTAACAATGACTAAATGTACTAGTAAACAGATTAACAATGACTAAATGCACTAGTAAACAGATTAACAATGACTAAATGTACTTGTAAACAGATTAACAATGACTAAATGTACTAGTAAACAGATTAACAATGACTCAATGTACTAGTAAACAGATTAACAATGACTAAATGTACTAGTAAACAGATTAACATGGGCTAAATGTACTAGTAAACAGATTAACATGGGCTAAATGTACTAGTAAACAGATTAACAATGACTAAATGCACTAGTAAACAGATTAACAATGACTAAATGTACTTGTAAACAGATTAACAATGACTAAATGTACTAGTAAACAGATTAACAATGACTAAATGTACTAGTAAACAGATTAACAATGGCTAAATGCACTAGTAAACAGATTAACATGGGCTAAATGAACTAGTAAACAGATTAACATGGGCTAAATGTACTAGTAAACAGATTGACAATGACTAAATGTACTAGTAAACAGATTAACAATGACTAAATGCACTAGTAAACAGATTAACAATGACTAAATGTACTTGTAAACAGATTAACAATGACTAAATGTACTAGTAAACAGATTAACAATGACTAAATGCACTAGTAAACAGATTAACAATGACTAAATGTACTAGTAAACAGATTAACATGGGCTAAATGAACTAGTAAACAGATTAACATGGGCTAAATGTACTGGTAAACAGATTGACAATGACTAAATGTACTAGTAAACAGATTAACATGGGCTAAATGTACTAGTAAACAGATTAACAATGACTAAATGCACTAGTAAACAGATTAACAATGACTAAATGTACTAGTGAACAGATTAACAATGACTAAATGTAGTAGTAAACAGATTAACAATGACTAAATGTACTAGTAAACAGATTAACAATGACTAAATGTACTAGTAAACAGATTAACAATGACTAAATGTACTAGTAAACAGATTAACAATGACTAAATGCACTAGTAAACAGATTAACAATGACTAAATGTACTAGTAAACAGATTAACAATGACTAAATGTACTAGTAAACAGATTAACAATGACTAAATGTAGTAGTAAACAGATTAACGATGACTAAATGCACTAGTAAAAAGATTAACAATGACTAAATGTACTAGTAAACAGATTAACAATGACTAAATGTAGTAGTAAACAGATTAACAATGACTAAATGTAATAGTAAACAGATTAACATGGGCTAAATGTACTAGTAAACAGATTAACAATGACTAAATGTACTAGTAAACAGATTAACAATGACTAAATGCAATAGTAAACAGATTAACAATGACTAAATGTACTAGTAAACTGATTAATAATCACTAAATATACTAGTAAACAGATTAACAATGACTAAATGTACTAGTAAAGAGATTGACAATGGCTAAATGTACTAGTAAACAGATTAACAATGACTAAATGTACTAGTAAACAGATTAACAATGACTAAATGCACTAGTAAACAGATTAACAATGACTAAATGTACTTGTAAACAGATTAACAATGACTAAATGTACTAGTAAACAGATTAACAATGACTAAATGCACTATTAAACAGATTAACAATGCACTAGTAAACAGATTAACAACGACTAAATGCACTAGTAAACAGATTAACATGGGCTAAATGCACTAGTAAACAGATTAACATGGGCTAAATATACTAGTAAACAGATTGACAATGACTAAATGTACTAGTAAACAGATTAACAATGACTAAATGTACTAGTAAACAGATTAACAATGACTAAATGTACTAGTAAACAGATTCACAATGACTAAATGCACTAGTAAACAGATTAACAATGACTAAATGTACTAGTAAACAGATTAACAATGACTCAATGTACTACTAAACAGATTAACAATGACAAAAGGGACTAGTAAACAGATTAACAATGACTAAATGCACTAGTAAACAGATTAAAAATGACTAAATATACTAGTAAACAGATTAACATGGGATAAATGTACTAGTAAACAGATTGACAATGACTAAATGTACTAGTAAACAGATTAACAATGACTAAATGTACTAGTAAACAGATTAACAATGACTAAATGCACTAGTAAACAGATTAACAATGACTAAATGTACTTGTAAACAGATTAACAATGACTAAATGTACTAGTAAACAGATTAATAATGACTCAATGTACTAGTAAACAGATTAACAATGACTAAATGTACTAGTAAACAGATTAACATGGGCTAAATGTACTAGTAAACAGATTAACATGGGCTAAATGTACTAGTAAACAGATTAACAATGACTAAATGCACTAGTAAACAGATTAACAATGACTAAATGTACTTGTAAACAGATTAACAATGACTAAATGTACTAGTAAACAGATTAACAATGACTAAATGTACTAGTAAACAGATTAACAATGGCTAAATGCACTAGTAAACAGATTAACATGGGCTAAATGAACTAGTAAACAGATTAACATGGGCTAAATGTACTAGTAAACAGATTGACAATGACTAAATGTACTAGTAAACAGATTAACAATGACTAAATGCACTAGTAAACAGATTAACAATGACTAAATGTACTTGTAAACAGATTAACAATGACTAAATGTACTAGTAAACAGATTAACAATGACTAAATGCACTAGTAAACAGATTGACAATGACTAAATGTACTAGTAAACAGATTAACAATGACTAAATGCACTAGTAAACAGATTAACAATGACTAAATGTACTTGTAAACAGATTAACAATGACTAAATGTACTAGTAAACAGATTAACAATGACTAAATGCACTAGTAAACAGATTAACATGGGCTAAATGTACTAGTAAACAGATTAACATGGGCTAAATGTACTAGTAAACAGATTAACAATGACTAAATGCACTAGTAAACAGATTAACAATGACTAAATGTACTTGTAAACAGATTAACAATGACTAAATGTACTAGTAAACAGATTAACAATGACTAAATGTACTAGTAAACAGATTAACAATGGCTAAATGCACTAGTAAACAGATTAACATGGGCTAAATGAACTAGTAAACAGATTAACATGGGCTAAATGTACTAGTAAACAGATTGACAATGACTAAATGTACTAGTAAACAGATTAACAATGACTAAATGCACTAGTAAACAGATTAACAATGACTAAATGTACTTGTAAACAGATTAACAATGACTAAATGTACTAGTAAACAGATTAACAATGACTAAATGCACTAGTAAACAGATTAACAATGACTAAATGTACTAGTAAACAGATTAACAATGGCTAAATGCACTAGTAAACAGATTAACATGGGCTAAATGAACTAGTAAACAGATTAACATGGGCTAAATGTACTGGTAAACAGATTGACAATGACTAAATGTACTAGTAAACAGATTAACATGGGCTAAATGTACTAGTAAACAGATTAACAATGACTAAATGCACTAGTAAACAGATTAACAATGACTAAATGTACTAGTAAACAGATTAACAATGACTAAATGTACTAGTAAACAGATTAACAATGACTAAATGTAGTAGTAACAGATTAACATGGGCTAAATGCACTAGTAAACAGATTAATATGGGCTAAATGTACTAGTAAACAGATTGACAATGACTAAAGGTACTAGTAAACAGATTAACAATGACTAAATGCACTAGTAAACAGATTAACAATGACTAAATGTACTTGTAAACAGATTAACAATGACTAAATGTACTAGTAAACAGATTAACAATGACTAAATGCACTAGTAAACAGATTAACAATGACTAAATGTACTAGTAAACAGATTAACAATGACTAAATGTACTAGTAAACAGATTAACAATGACTAAATGCACTAGTAAACAGATTAACAATGCACTAGTAAACAGATTAACAATGACTAAATGTACTAGTAAACCGATTAACATGGGCTAAATGTACTAGTAAACAGATTGACAATGACTAAATGTACTAGTAAACAGATTAACATGGGCTTAATGTACTAGTAAACAGATTAACATGGGCTAAATGTACTAGTAAACAGATTAACATGGGCTAAATGTACTAGTAAACAGATTGACAATGACTAAATGTACTAGTAAACAGATTAACATGGGCTTAATGTACTAGTAAACAGATTAACATGGGCTAAATGTACTAGTAAACAGATTAACATGGGCTAAATGTACTAGTAAACAGATTGACAATGACTAAATGTACTAGTAAACAGATTAACATGGGCTTAATGTACTAGTAAACAGATTGACAATGACTAAATGTACTAGTAAACAGATTAACAATGACTAAATGTACTAGTAAACAGATTAACATGGGCTAAATGTACTAGTAAACAGATTGACAATGACTAAATGTACTAGTAAACAGATTAACATGGGCTTAATGTACTAGTAAACAGATTAACATGGGCTAAATGTACTAGTAAACAGATTGACAATGACTAAATGTACTAGTAAACAGATTAACAATGACTAAATGCAATAGTAAACAGATTAACAATGACTAAATTACTAGTAAACAGATTAACAATGACTAAATGTACTAGTATACAGATTAATAATCACTAAATGTACTAGTAAACAGATTAACAATGACTAAATGTACTAGTAAACAGATTAACAATGACTAAATGTACTAGTAAACAGATTAACAATGACTAAATGCACTAGTAAACAGATTAACAATGACTAAATGTACTAGTAAACAGATTAACAATGACTAAATGTAGTAGTAAACAGATTAACAATGACTAAATGTACTAGTAAACAGATTAGCAATGACTAAATGTACTAGTAAACAGATTAACAATGACAAAATGCACTAGTAAACAGATTAACAATGACTAAATGTACTAGTAAACAGATTAACAATGACTAAATGTAGTAGTAAACAGATTAACAATGACTAAATGTACTAGTAAACAGATTAATAATCACTAAATGTACTAGTAAACAGATTAACAATGACTCAATGTACTAGTAAACAGATTAACAATGACTAAATGCACTAGTAAAAGATTAACATGGGGTGAATGTACTAGTAAACAGATTAACATGGGCTAAATGTACTAGTAAACAGATTAACAATGAAAAAAGGGACTGGTAAACAGATTAACAATGACTAAATGTAATAGTAAACAGATTAACAATGACTAAATGTACTAGTAAACAGATTAACAATGACTAAATGTACTAGTAAACAGATTAACAATGACTAAATGTACTAGTAAACAGATTAACAATGACTAAATGCACTAGTAAACAGATTAACAATGACTAAATGTAGTAGTAAACAGATTAACGATGACTAAATGCACTAGTAAAAAGATTAACAATGACTAAATGTACTAGTAAACAGATTAACAATGACTAAATGTACTAGTAAACAGATTAACAATGACTAAATGCACTGGTAAACAGATTAACAATGCACTAGTAAACAGATTAACAATGACTAAATGTACTAGTAAACAGATTAACAATGACTAAATGTAATAGTAAACAGATTAACATGGGCTAAATGCACTAGTAAACAGATTAACATGGGCTAAATGTACTAGTTAACAGATTAACAATGACTAAATGTACTAGTAAACAGATTAACAATGACTAAATGCAATAGTAAACAGATTAACAATGACTAAATGTACTAGTAAACAGATTAACAATGACTAAATGCACTAGTAAACAGATTAACAATGACTAAATGTACTAGTAAACAGATTAACAATGACTAAATGTACTAGTAAACAGATTAACAATGACTAAATGCACTAGTAAACAGATTAACAATGACAAAATGTAGTAGTAAACAGATTAACGATGACTAAATGCACTAGTAAAAAGATTAACAATGACTAAATGTACTAGTAAACAGATTAACAATGACTAAATGTAGTAGTAAACAGATTAACAATGACTAAATGTAATAGTAAACAGATTAACATGGGCTAAATGTACTAGTAAACAGATATACAATGACTAAATGTACTAGTAAACAGATTAACAATGACTAAATGTACTAGTAAACAGATTAACAATGACTAAATGCAATAGTAAACAGATTAACAATGACTAAATGTACTAGTAAACTGATTAATAATCACTAAATGTACTAGTAAACAGATTAACAATGACTAAATGTACTAGTAAAGAGATTGACAATGGCTAAATGTACTAGTAAACAGATTAACAATGACTAAATGTACTAGTAAACAGATTAACAATGACTAAATGCACTAGTAAACAGATTAACAATGACTAAATGTACTTGTAAACAGATTAACAATGACTAAATGTACTAGTAAACAGATTAACAATGACTAAATGCACTAGTAAACAGATTAACAATGACTAAATGTACTAGTAAACAGAATAACAATGACTAAATGTAAAGGTAAACAGATTAACAATGACTAAATGTACTAGTAAACAGATTAACAATGACTAAATGCACTATTAAACAGATTAACAATGCACTAGTAAACAGATTAACAACGACTAAATGCACTAGTAAACAGATTAACATGGGCTAAATGCACTAGTAAACAGATTAACATGGGCTAAATATACTAGTAAACAGATTGACAATGACTAAATGTACTAGTAAACAGATTAACAATGACTAAATGTACTAGTAAACAGATTAACAATGACTAAATGTACTAGTAAACAGATTCACAATGACTAAATGCACTAGTAAACAGATTAACAATGACTAAATGTACTAGTAAACAGATTAACAATGACTCAATGTACTACTAAACAGATTAACAATGACAAAAGGGACTAGTAAACAGATTAACAATGACTAAATGCACTAGTAAACAGATTAAAAATGACTAAATATACTAGTAAACAGATTAACATGGGATAAATGTACTAGTAAACAGATTGACAATGACTAAATGTACTAGTAAACAGATTAACAATGACTAAATGTACTAGTAAACAGATTAACAATGACTAAATGCACTAGTAAACAGATTAACAATGACTAAATGTACTTGTAAACAGATTAACAATGACTAAATGTACTAGTAAACAGATTAACAATGACTCAATGTACTAGTAAACAGATTAACAATGACTAAATGTACTAGTAAACAGATTAACATGGGCTAAATGTACTAGTAAACAGATTAACATGGGCTAAATGTACTAGTAAACAGATTAACAATGACTAAATGCACTAGTAAACAGATTAACAATGACTAAATGTACTTGTAAACAGATTAACAATGACTAAATGTACTAGTAAACAGATTAACAATGACTAAATGTACTAGTAAACAGATTAAAAATGGCTAAATGCACTAGTAAACAGATTAACATGGGCTAAATGAACTAGTAAACAGATTAACATGGGCTAAATGTACTAGTAAACAGATTGACAATGACTAAATGTACTAGTAAACAGATTAACAATGACTAAATGCACTAGTAAACAGATTAACAATGACTAAATGTACTTGTAAACAGATTAACAATGACTAAATGTACTAGTAAACAGATTAACAATGACTAAATGCACTAGTAAACAGATTGACAATGACTAAATGTACTAGTAAACAGATTAACAATGACTAAATGCACTAGTAAACAGATTAACAATGACTAAATGTACTTGTAAACAGATTAACAATGACTAAATGTACTAGTAAACAGATTAACAATGACTAAATGCACTAGTAAACAGATTAACATGGGCTAAATGTACTAGTAAACAGATTAACATGGGCTAAATGTACTAGTAAACAGATTAACAATGACTAAATGCACTAGTAAACAGATTAACAATGACTAAATGTACTTGTAAACAGATTAACAATGACTAAATGTACTAGTAAACAGATTAACAATGACTAAATGTACTAGTAAACAGATTAACAATGGCTAAATGCACTAGTAAACAGATTAACATGGGCTAAATGAACTAGTAAACAGATTAACATGGGCTAAATGTACTAGTAAACAGATTGACAATGACTAAATGTACTAGTAAACAGATTAACAATGACTAAATGCACTAGTAAACAGATTAACAATGACTAAATGTACTTGTAAACAGATTAACAATGACTAAATGTACTAGTAAACAGATTAACAATGACTAAATGCACTAGTAAACGGATTAACAATGACTAAATGTACTAGTAAACAGATTAACAATGGCTAAATGCACTAGTAAACAGATTAACATGGGCTAAATGAACTAGTAAACAGATTAACATGGGCTAAATGTACTGGTAAACAGATTGACAATGACTAAATGTACTAGTAAACAGATTAACATGGGCTAAATGTACTAGTAAACAGATTAACAATGACTAAATGCACTAGTAAACAGATTAACAATGACTAAATGTACTAGTAAACAGATTAACAATGACTAAATGTACTAGTAAACAGATTAACAATGACTAAATGTAGTAGTAACAGATTAACATGGGCTAAATGCACTAGTAAACAGATTAATATGGGCTAAATGTACTAGTAAACAGATTGACAATGACTAAAGGTACTAGTAAACAGATTAACAATGACTAAATGCACTAGTAAACAGATTAACAATGACTAAATGTACTTGTAAACAGATTAACAATGACTAAATGTACTAGTAAACAGATTAACAATGACTAAATGCACTAGTAAACAGATTAACAATGACTAAATGTACTAGTAAACAGATTAACAATGACTAAATGTACTAGTAAACAGATTAACAATGACTAAATGCACTAGTAAACAGATTAACAATGCACTAGTAAACAGATTAACAATGACTAAATGTACTAGTAAACCGATTAACAATGACTAAATGTACTAGTAAACAGATTAACATGGGCTAAATGTACTAGTAAACAGATTGACAATGACTAAATGTACTAGTAAACAGATTAACATGGGCTTAATGTACTAGTAAACAGATTAACATGGGCTAAATGTACTAGTAAACAGATTAACAATGACTAAATGCACTAGTAAACAGATTAACATTGGCTAAATGTACTAGTAAACAGATTGACAATGACTAAATGTACTAGTAAACAGATTAACAATGACTAAATGCAATAGTAAACAGATTAACAATGACTAAATTACTAGTAAACAGATTAACAATGACTAAATGTACTAGTATACAGATTAATAATCACTAAATGTACTAGTAAACAGATTAACAATGACTAAATGTACTAGTAAACAGATTAACAATGACTAAATGTACTAGTAAACAGATTAACAATGACTAAATGCACTAGTAAACAGATTAACAATGACTAAATGTACTAGTAAACAGATTAACAATGACTAAATGTAGTAGTAAACAGATTAACAATGACTAAATGTACTAGTAAACAGATTAGCAATGACTAAATGTACTAGTAAACAGATTAACAATGACAAAATGCACTAGTAAACAGATTAACAATGACTAAATGTACTAGTAAACAGATTAACAATGACTAAATGTAGTAGTAAACAGATTAACAATGACTAAATGTACTAGTAAACAGATTAATAATCACTAAATGTACTAGTAAACAGATTAACAATGACTCAATGTACTAGTAAACAGATTAACAATGACTAAATGCACTAGTAAAAGATTAACATGGGGTGAATGTACTAGTAAACAGATTAACATGGGCTAAATGTACTAGTAAACAGATTAACAATGACAAAAGGGACTCGTAAACAGATTAACAATGACTAAATGTAATAGTAAACAGATTAACAATGACTAAATGTACTAGTAAACAGATTAACAATGACTAAATGTACTAGTAAACAGATTAACAATGACTAAATGTACTAGTAAACAGATTAACAATGACTAAATGCACTAGTAAACAAACTAACAATGACTAAATGTAGTAGTAAACAGATTAACGATGACTAAATGCACTAGTAAAAAGATTAACAATGACTAAATGTACTAGTAAACAGATTAACAATGACTAAATGTACTAGTAAACAGATTAACAATGACTAAATTCACTGGTAAACAGATTAACAATGCACTAGTAAACAGATTAACAATGACTAAATGTACTAGTAAACAGATTAACAATGACTAAATGTAATAGTAAACAGATTAACATGGGCTAAATGCACTAGTAAACAGATTAACATGGGCTAAATGTACTAGTTAACAGATTAACAATGACTAAATGTACTAGTAAACAGATTAACAATGACTAAATGCAATAGTAAACAGATTAACAATGACTAAATGTACTAGTAAACAGATTAACAATGACTAAATGCACTAGTAAACAGATTAACAATGACTAAATGTACTAGTAAACAGATTAACAATGACTAAATGTACTAGTAAACAGATTAACAATGACTAAATGCACTAGTAAACAGATTAACAATGACTAAATGTAGTAGTAAACAGATTAACGATGACTAAATGCACTAGTAAAAAGATTAACAATGACTAAATGTACTAGTAAACAGATTAACAATGACTAAATGTAGTAGTAAACAGATTAACAATGACTAAATGTAATAGTAAACAGATTAACATGGGCTAAATGTACTAGTAAACAGATATACAATGACTAAATGTACTAGTAAACAGATTAACAATGACTAAATGTACTAGTAAACAGATTAACAATGACTAAATGCAATAGTAAACAGATTAACAATGACTAAATGTACTAGTAAACTGATTAATAATCACTAAATGTACTAGTAAACAGATTAACAATGACTAAATGTACTAGTAAAGAGATTGACAATGGCTAAATGTACTAGTAAACAGATTAACAATGACTAAATGTACTAGTAAACAGATTAACAATGACTAAATGCACTAGTAAACAGATTAACAATGACTAAATGTACTTGTAAACAGATTAACAATGACTAAATGTACTAGTAAACAGATTAACAATGACTAAATGCACTAGTAAACAGATTAACAATGACTAAATGTACTAGTAAACAGATTAACAATGACTAAATGTAAAGGTAAACAGATTAACAATGACTAAATGTACTAGTAAACAGATTAACAATGACTAAATGCACTATTAAACAGATTAACAATGCACTAGTAAACAGATTAACAACGACTAAATGCACTAGTAAACAGATTAACATGGGCTAAATGCACTAGTAAACAGATTAACATGGGCTAAATATACTAGTAAACAGATTGACAATGACTAAATGTACTAGTAAACAGATTAACAATGACTAAATGTACTAGTAAACAGATTAACAATGACTAAATGTACTAGTAAACAGATTCACAATGACTAAATGCACTAGTAAACAGATTAACAATGACTAAATGTACTAGTAAACAGATTAACAATGACTCAATGTACTACTAAACAGATTAACAATGACAAAAGGGACTAGTAAACAGATTAACAATGACTAAATGCACTAGTAAACAGATTAAAAATGACTAAATATACTAGTAAACAGATTAACATGGGATAAATGTACTAGTAAACAGATTGACAATGACTAAATGTACTAGTAAACAGATTAACAATGACTAAATGTACTAGTAAACAGATTAACAATGACTAAATGCACTAGTAAACAGATTAACAATGACTAAATGTACTTGTAAACAGATTAACAATGACTAAATGTACTAGTAAACAGATTAACAATGACTCAATGTACTAGTAAACAGATTAACAATGACTAAATGTACTAGTAAACAGATTAACATGGGCTAAATGTACTAGTAAACAGATTAACATGGGCTAAATGTACTAGTAAACAGATTAACAATGACTAAATGCACTAGTAAACAGATTAACAATGACTAAATGTACTTGTAAACAGATTAACAATGACTAAATGTACTAGTAAACAGATTAACAATGACTAAATGCACTAGTAAACAGATTGACAATGACTAAATGTACTAGTAAACAGATTAACAATGACTAAATGCACTAGTAAATAGATTAACAATGACTAAATGTACTTGTAAACAGATTAACAATGACTAAATGTACTAGTAAACAGATTAACAATGACTAAATGCACTAGTAAACAGATTAACATGGGCTAAATGTACTAGTAAACAGATTAACATGGGCTAAATGTACTAGTAAACAGATTAACAATGACTAAATGCACTAGTAAACAGATTAACAATGACTAAATGTACTTGTAAACAGATTAACAATGACTAAATGTACTAGTAAACAGATTAACAATGACTAAATGTACTAGTAAACAGATTAACAATGGCTAAATGCACTAGTAAACAGATTAACATGGGCTAAATGAACTAGTAAACAGATTAACATGGGCTAAATGTACTAGTAAACAGATTGACAATGACTAAATGTACTAGTAAACAGATTAACAATGACTAAATGCACTAGTAAACAGATTAACAATGACTAAATGTACTTGTAAACAGATTAACAATGACTAAATGTACTAGTAAACAGATTAACAATGACTAAATGCACTAGTAAACGGATTAACAATGACTAAATGTACTAGTAAACAGATTAACAATGGCTAAATGCACTAGTAAACAGATTAACATGGGCTAAATGAACTAGTAAACAGATTAACATGGGCTAAATGTACTGGTAAACAGATTGACAATGACTAAATGTACTAGTAAACAGATTAACATGGGCTAAATGTACTAGTAAACAGATTAACAATGACTAAATGCACTAGTAAACAGATTAACAATGACTAAATGTACTAGTAAACAGATTAACAATGACTAAATGTACTAGTAAACAGATTAACAATGACTAAATGTAGTAGTAACAGATTAACATGGGCTAAATGCACTAGTAAACAGATTAATATGGGCTAAATGTACTAGTAAACAGATTGACAATGACTAAAGGTACTAGTAAACAGATTAACAATGACTAAATGCACTAGTAAACAGATTAACAATGACTAAATGTACTTGTAAACAGATTAACAATGACTAAATGTACTAGTAAACAGATTAACAATGACTAAATGCACTAGTAAACAGATTAACAATGACTAAATGTACTAGTAAACAGATTAACAATGACTAAATGTACTAGTAAACAGATTAACAATGACTAAATGCACTAGTAAACAGATTAACAATGCACTAGTAAACAGATTAACAATGACTAAATGTACTAGTAAACCGATTAACAATGACTAAATGTACTAGTAAACAGATTAACATGGGCTAAATGTACTAGTAAACAGATTGACAATGACTAAATGTACTAGTAAACAGATTAACATGGGCTTAATGTACTAGTAAACAGATTAACATGGGCTAAATGTACTAGTAAACAGATTAACAATGACTAAATGCACTAGTAAACAGATTAACATGGGCTAAATGTACTAGTAAACAGATTGACAATGACTAAATGTACTAGTAAACAGATTAACAATGACTAAATGCAATAGTAAACAGATTAACAATGACTAAATTACTAGTAAACAGATTAACAATGACTAAATGTACTAGTATACAGATTAATAATCACTAAATGTACTAGTAAACAGATTAACAATGACTAAATGTACTAGTAAACAGATTAACAATGACTAAATGTACTAGTAAACAGATTAACAATGACTAAATGCACTAGTAAACAGATTAACAATGACTAAATGTACTAGTAAACAGATTAACAATGACTAAATGTAGTAGTAAACAGATTAACAATGACTAAATGTACTAGTAAACAGATTAGCAATGACTAAATGTACTAGTAAACAGATTAACAATGACAAAATGCACTAGTAAACAGATTAACAATGACTAAATGTACTAGTAAACAGATTAACAATGACTAAATGTAGTAGTAAACAGATTAACAATGACTAAATGTACTAGTAAACAGATTAATAATCACTAAATGTACTAGTAAACAGATTAACAATGACTCAATGTACTAGTAAACAGATTAACAATGACTAAATGCACTAGTAAAAGATTAACATGGGGTGAATGTACTAGTAAACAGATTAACATGGGCTAAATGTACTAGTAAACAGATTAACAATGACAAAAGGGACTCGTAAACAGATTAACAATGACTAAATGTAATAGTAAACAGATTAACAATGACTAAATGTACTAGTAAACAGATTAACAATGACTAAATGTACTAGTAAACAGATTAACAATGACTAAATGTACTAGTAAACAGATTAACAATGACTAAATGCACTAGTAAACAGATTAACAATGACTAAATGTAGTAGTAAACAGATTAACGATGACTAAATGCACTAGTAAAAAGATTAACAATGACTAAATGTACTAGTAAACAGATTAACAATGACTAAATGTACTAGTAAACAGATTAACAATGACTAAATGCACTGGTAAACAGATTAACAATGCACTAGTAAACAGATTAACAATGACTAAATGTACTAGTAAACAGATTAACAATGACTAAATGTAATAGTAAACAGATTAACATGGGCTAAATGCACTAGTAAACAGATTAACATGGGCTAAATGTACTAGTAAACAGATTAACAATGACTAAATGTACTAGTAAACAGATTAACAATGACTAAATGCAATAGTAAACAGATTAACAATGACTAAATGTACTAGTAAACAGATTAACAATGACTAAATGTACTAGTAAACAGATTCACAATGACTCAATGCACTAGTAAACAGATTAACAATGACTAAATGTACTAGTAAACAGATTAACAATGACTCAATGTACTAGTAAACAGATTAACAATGACAAAAGGGACTAGTAAACAGATTAACAATGACTAAATGTACTAGTAAACAGATTAACAATGACTAAATGTACTAGTAAACAGATTAACAATGACTAAATGCACTAGTAAACAGATTAACAATGACTCAATGTACTAGTAAACAGATTAACAATGACAAAAGGGACTAGTAAACAGATTAACAATGACTAAATGTACTAGTAAACAGATTAACAATGACTCAATGTACTAGTAAAGAGATTAACAATGACAAAAGGGACTAGTAAACAGATTAACAATGACTAAATGTACTAGTAAACAGATTAACAATGACTAAATGTACTAGTAAACAGATTAATAATCACTAAATGTACTAGTAAACAGATTCACAATGACTAAATGCACTAGTAAACAGATTAACAATGACTAAATGTACTAGTAAACAGATTAACAATGACTAAATGTACTAGTAAACAGATTAACAATGACTAAATGTACTAGTAAACAGATTCACAATGACTCAATGCACTAGTAAACAGATTAACAATGACTAAATGTACTAGTAAACAGATTAACAATGACTCAATGTACTAGTAAACAGATTAACAATGACAAAAGGGACTAGTAAACAGATAAACAATGACTAAATGTACTAGTAAACAGATTAACAATGACTAAATGCAATAGTAAACAGATTAACAATGACTCAATGTACTAGTAAACAGATTAACAATGACAAAAGGGACTAGTAAACAGATTAACAATGACTAAATGTACTAGTAAACAGATTAACAATGACTCAATGTACTAGTAAAGAGATTAACAATGACAAAAGGGACTAGTAAACAGATTAACAATGACTAAATGTACTAGTAAACAGATTAACAATGACTAAATGTACTAGTAAACAGATTAATAATCACTAAATGTACTAGTAAACAGATTAACAATGACTAAATGCACTAGTAAACAGATTAACAATGACTAAATGTACTAGTAAACAGATTAACATGGGCTAAATGTACTAGTAAACAGATTGACAATGACTAAATGTACTAGTAAACAGATTAACATGGGATAAATGTACTAGTAAACAGATTAACAATGACTAAATGTACTAGTAAACAGATTAACAATGACTAAATGTAGTAGTAAACAGATTAACAATGACTAAATGCACTAGTAAACAGATTAACAATGACTAAATGTACTAGTAAACAGATTAACAATGACTAAATGCACTAGTAAACAGATTGACAATGACTAAATGTACTAGTAAACAGATTAACAATGACTAAATGCACTAGTAAACAGATTAACAATGACTAAATGTACTTGTAAACAGATTAACAATGACTAAATGTACTAGTAAACAGATTAACAATGACTAAATGCACTAGTAAACAGATTAACATGGGCTAAATGTACTAGTAAACAGATTAACATGGGCTAAATGTACTAGTAAACAGATTAACAATGACTAAATGCACTAGTAAACAGATTAACAATGACTAAATGTACTTGTAAACAGATTAACAATGACTAAATGTACTAGTAAACAGATTAACAATGACTAAATGTACTAGTAAACAGATTAACAATGGCTAAATGCACTAGTAAACAGATTAACATGGGCTAAATGAACTAGTAAACAGATTAACATGGGCTAAATGTACTAGTAAACAGATTGACAATGACTAAATGTACTAGTAAACAGATTAACAATGACTAAATGCACTAGTAAACAGATTAACAATGACTAAATGTACTTGTAAACAGATTAACAATGACTAAATGTACTAGTAAACAGATTAACAATGACTAAATGCACTAGTAAACGGATTAACAATGACTAAATGTACTAGTAAACAGATTAACAATGGCTAAATGAACTAGTAAACAGATTAACATGGGCTAAATGTACTGGTAAACAGATTGACAATGACTAAATGTACTAGTAAACAGATTAACATGGGCTAAATGTACTAGTAAACAGATTAACAATGACTAAATGCACTAGTAAACAGATTAACAATGACTAAATGTACTAGTAAACAGATTAACAATGACTAAATGCACTAGTAAACGGATTAACAATGACTAAATGCACTAGTAAACAGATTAACATGGGCTAAATGAACTAGTAAACAGATTAACATGGGCTAAATGTACTGGTAAACAGATTGACAATGACTAAATGTACTAGTAAACAGATTAACATGGGCTAAATGTACTAGTAAACAGATTAACAATGACTAAATGCACTAGTAAACAGATTAACAATGACTAAATGTACTAGTAAACAGATTAACAATGACTAAATGTACTAGTAAACAGATTAACAATGACTAAATGTAGTAGTAACAGATTAACATGGGCTAAATGCACTAGTAAACAGATTAATATGGGCTAAATGTACTAGTAAACAGATTGACAATGACTAAAGGTACTAGTAAACAGATTAACAATGACTAAATGCACTAGTAAACAGATTAACAATGACTAAATGTACTTGTAAACAGATTAACAATGACTAAATGTACTAGTAAACAGATTAACAATGACTAAATGCACTAGTAAACAGATTAACAATGACTAAATGTACTAGTAAACAGATTAACAATGACTAAATGTACTAGTAAACAGATTAACAATGACTAAATGCACTAGTAAACAGATTAACAATGCACTAGTAAACAGATTAACAATGACTAAATGTACTAGTAAACCGATTAACAATGACTAAATGTACTAGTAAACAGATTAACATGGGCTAAATGTACTAGTAAACAGATTGACAATGACTAAATGTACTAGTAAACAGATTAACATGGGCTTAATGTACTAGTAAACAGATTAACATGGGCTAAATGTACTAGTAAACAGATTAACAATGACTAAATGCACTAGTAAACAGATTAACATGGGCTAAATGTACTAGTAAACAGATTGACAATGACTAAATGTACTAGTAAACAGATTAACAATGACTAAATGCAATAGTAAACAGATTAACAATGACTAAATTACTAGTAAACAGATTAACAATGACTAAATGTACTAGTATACAGATTAATAATCACTAAATGTACTAGTAAACAGATTAACAATGACTAAATGTACTAGTAAACAGATTAACAATGACTAAATGTACTAGTAAACAGATTAACAATGACTAAATGCACTAGTAAACAGATTAACAATGACTAAATGTACTAGTAAACAGATTAACAATGACTAAATGTAGTAGTAAACAGATTAACAATGACTAAATGTACTAGTAAACAGATTAGCAATGACTAAATGTACTAGTAAACAGATTAACAATGACAAAATGCACTAGTAAACAGATTAACAATGACTAAATGTACTAGTAAACAGATTAACAATGACTAAATGTAGTAGTAAACAGATTAACAATGACTAAATGTACTAGTAAACAGATTAATAATCACTAAATGTACTAGTAAACAGATTAACAATGACTCAATGTACTAGTAAACAGATTAACAATGACTAAATGCACTAGTAAAAGATTAACATGGGGTGAATGTACTAGTAAACAGATTAACATGGGCTAAATGTACTAGTAAACAGATTAACAATGACAAAAGGGACTCGTAAACAGATTAACAATGACTAAATGTAATAGTAAACAGATTAACAATGACTAAATGTACTAGTAAACAGATTAACAATGACTAAATGTACTAGTAAACAGATTAACAATGACTAAATGTACTAGTAAACAGATTAACAATGACTAAATGCACTAGTAAACAGATTAACAATGACTAAATGTAGTAGTAAACAGATTAACGATGACTAAATGCACTAGTAAAAAGATTAACAATGACTAAATGTACTAGTAAACAGATTAACAATGACTAAATGTACTAGTAAACAGATTAACAATGACTAAATGCACTGGTAAACAGATTAACAATGCACTAGTAAACAGATTAACAATGACTAAATGTACTAGTAAACAGATTAACAATGACTAAATGTAATAGTAAACAGATTAACATGGGCTAAATGCACTAGTAAACAGATTAACATGGGCTAAATGTACTAGTAAACAGATTAACAATGACTAAATGTACTAGTAAACAGATTAACAATGACTAAATGCAATAGTAAACAGATTAACAATGACTAAATGTACTAGTAAACAGATTCACAATGACTAAATGCACTAGTAAACAGATTAACAATGACTAAATGTACTAGTAAACAGATTAACAATGACTAAATGTACTAGTAAACAGATTCACAATGACTCAATGCACTAGTAAACAGATTAACAATGACTAAATGTACTAGTAAACAGATTAACAATGACTCAATGTACTAGTAAACAGATTAACAATGACAAAAGGGACTAGTAAACAGATTAACAATGACTAAATGTACTAGTAAACAGATTAACAATGACTAAATGTACTAGTAAACAGATTAACAATGACTAAATGCACTAGTAAACAGATTAACAATGACTCAATGTACTAGTAAACAGATTAACAATGACAAAAGGGACTAGTAAACAGATTAACAATGACTAAATGTACTAGTAAACAGATTAACAATGACTCAATGTACTAGTAAAGAGATTAACAATGACAAAAGGGACTAGTAAACAGATTAACAATGACTAAATGTACTAGTAAACAGATTAACAATGACTAAATGTACTAGTAAACAGATTAATAATCACTAAATGTACTAGTAAACAGATTCACAATGACTAAATGCACTAGTAAACAGATTAACAATGACTAAATGTACTAGTAAACAGATTAACAATGACTAAATGTACTAGTAAACAGATTAACAATGACTAAATGTACTAGTAAACAGATTCACAATGACTCAATGCACTAGTAAACAGATTAACAATGACTAAATGTACTAGTAAACAGATTAACAATGACTCAATGTACTAGTAAACAGATTAACAATGACAAAAGGGACTAGTAAACAGATTAACAATGACTAAATGTACTAGTAAACAGATTAACAATGACTAAATGCACTAGTAAACAGATTAACAATGACTCAATGTACTAGTAAACAGATTAACAATGACAAAAGGGACTAGTAAACAGATTAACAATGACTAAATGTACTAGTAAACAGATTAACAATGACTCAATGTACTAGTAAAGAGATTAACAATGACAAAAGGGACTAGTAAACAGATTAACAATGACTAAATGTACTAGTAAACAGATTAACAATGACTAAATGTACTAGTAAACAGATTAATAATCACTAAATGTACTAGTAAACAGATTAACAATGACTAAATGCACTAGTAAACAGATTAACAATGACTAAATGTACTAGTAAACAGATTAACATGGGCTAAATGTACTAGTAAACAGATTGACAATGATTAAATGTACTAGTAAACAGATTAACATGGGATAAATGTACTAGTAAACAGATTAACAATGACTAAATGTACTAGTAAACAGATTAACAATGACTAAATGTAGTAGTAAACAGATTAACAATGACTAAATGCACCAGTAAACAGATTAACAATGACTAAATGTACTAGTAAACAGATTAACAATGACTAAATGTAAAGGTAAACAGATTAACAATGACTAAATGTACTAGGAAACAGATTAACAATGACTAAATGCACTAGTAAACAGATTAACAATGCACTAGTAAACAGATTAACAATGACTAAATGTAATAGTAAACAGATTAACATGGGCTAAATGCACTAGTAAACAGATTAACATGGGCTAAATGTACTAGTAAACAGATTGACAATGACTAAATGTACTAGTAAACAGATTAACAATGACTAAATGTAATAGTATACAGATTGACAATGACTAAATGTACTAGTAAACAGATTAACAATGACTAAATGCAATAGTAAACAGATTAACAATGACTAAATGTACTAGTAAACAGATTCACAATGACTAAATGTACTAGTAAACAGATTAACAATGACTAAATGCACTAGTAAACAGATTAACAATGACTAAATGTACTAGTAAACAGATTAACAATGACTAAATGTACTAGTAAACAGATTCACAATGACTAAATGCACTAGTAAACAGATTAACAATGACTAAATGTACTAGTAAACAGATTAACAATGACTCAATGTACTAGTAAACAGATTAACAATGACAAAAGGGACTAGTAAACAGATTAACAATGACTAAATGTACTAGTAAACAGATTAACAATGACTAAATGCACTAGTAAACAGATTAACAATGACTAAATGTACTAGTAAACAGATTAACAATGACTAAATGCACTAGTAAACAGATTAACAATGACTCAATGTACTAGTAAACAGATTAACAATGACAAAAGGGACTAGTAAACAGATTAACAATGACTAAATGTACTAGTAAACAGATTAACAATGACTAAATGTAGTAGTAAACAGATTAATAATCACTAAATGTACTAGTAAACAGATTAACAATGACTAAATGTACTAGTAAACAGATTAGCAATGACTAAATGTACTAGTAAACAGATTAACAATGACAAAATGCACTAGTAAACAGATTAACAATGACTAAATGTACTAGTAAACAGATTAACAATGACTAAATGTAGTAGTAAACAGATTAACAATGACTAAATGTACTAGTAAACAGATTAATAATCACTAAATGTACTAGTAAACAGATTAACAATGACTCAATGTACTAGTAAACAGATTAACAATGACTAAATGCACTAGTAAAAGATTAACATGGGGTGAATGTACTAGTAAACAGATTAACATGGGCTAAATGTACTAGTAAACAGATTAACAATGACAAAAGGGACTCGTAAACAGATTAACAATGACTAAATGTAATAGTAAACAGATTAACAATGACTAAATGTACTAGTAAACAGATTAACAATGACTAAATGTACTAGTAAACAGATTAACAATGACTAAATGCACTAGTAAACAGATTAACAATGACTAAATGTAGTAGTAAACAGATTAACGATGACTAAATGCACTAGTAAAAAGATTAACAATGACTAAATGTACTAGTAAACAGATTAACAATGACTAAATGTACTAGTAAACAGATTAACAATGACTAAATGCACTGGTAAACAGATTAACAATGCACTAGTAAACAGATTAACAATGACTAAATGTACTAGTAAACAGATTAACAATGACTAAATGTAATAGTAAACAGATTAACATGGGCTAAATGCACTAGTAAACAGATTAACATGGGCTAAATGTACTAGTAAACAGATATACAATGACTAAATGTACTAGTAAACAGATTAACAATGACTAAATGTACTAGTAAACAGATTAACAATGACTAAATGCAATAGTAAACAGATTAACAATGACTAAATGTACTAGTAAACAGATTCACAATGACTAAATGCACTAGTAAACAGATTAACAATGACTAAATGTACTAGTAAACAGATTAACAATGACTAAATGTACTAGTAAACAGATTCACAATGACTCAATGCACTAGTAAACAGATTAACAATGACTAAATGTACTAGTAAACAGATTAACAATGACTCAATGTACTAGTAAACAGATTAACAATGACAAAAGGGACTAGTAAACAGATTAACAATGACTAAATGTACTAGTAAACAGATTAACAATGACTAAATGTACTAGTAAACAGATTAACAATGACTAAATGCACTAGTAAACAGATTAACAATGACTCAATGTACTAGTAAACAGATTAACAATGACAAAAGGGACTAGTAAACAGATTAACAATGACTAAATGTACTAGTAAACAGATTAACAATGACTCAATGTACTAGTAAAGAGATTAACAATGACAAAAGGGACTAGTAAACAGATTAACAATGACTAAATGTACTAGTAAACAGATTAACAATGACTAAATGTACTAGTAAACAGATTAATAATCACTAAATGTACTAGTAAACAGATTCACAATGACTAAATGCACTAGTAAACAGATTAACAATGACTAAATGTACTAGTAAACAGATTAACAATGACTAAATGTACTAGTAAACAGATTAACAATGACTAAATGTACTAGTAAACAGATTCACAATGACTCAATGCACTAGTAAACAGATTAACAATGACTAAATGTACTAGTAAACAGATTAACAATGACTCAATGTACTAGTAAACAGATTAACAATGACAAAAGGGACTAGTAAACAGATTAACAATGACTAAATGTACTAGTAAACAGATTAACAATGACTAAATGCACTAGTAAACAGATTAACAATGACTCAATGTACTAGTAAACAGATTAACAATGACAAAAGGGACTAGTAAACAGATTAACAATGACTAAATGTACTAGTAAACAGATTAACAATGACTCAATGTACTAGTAAAGAGATTAACAATGACAAAAGGGACTAGTAAACAGATTAACAATGACTAAATGTACTAGTAAACAGATTAACAATGACTAAATGTACTAGTAAACAGATTAATAATCACTAAATGTACTAGTAAACAGATTAACAATGACTAAATGCACTAGTAAACAGATTAACAATGACTAAATGTACTAGTAAACAGATTAACATGGGCTAAATGTACTAGTAAACAGATTGACAATGACTAAATGTACTAGTAAACAGATTAACATGGGATAAATGTACTAGTAAACAGATTAACAATGACTAAATGTACTAGTAAACAGATTAACAATGACTAAATGTAGTAGTAAACAGATTAACAATGACTAAATGCACTAGTAAACAGATTAACAATGACTAAATGTACTAGTAAACAGATTAACAATGACTAAATGTAAAGGTAAACAGATTAACAATGACTAAATGTACTAGGAAACAGATTAACAATGACTAAATGCACTAGTAAACAGATTAACAATGCACTAGTAAACAGATTAACAATGACTAAATGTAATAGTAAACAGATTAACATGGGCTAAATGCACTAGTAAACAGATTAACATGGGCTAAATGTACTAGTAAACAGATTGACAATGACTAAATGTACTAGTAAACAGATTAACAATGACTAAATGTAATAGTATACAGATTGACAATGACTAAATGTACTAGTAAACAGATTAACAATGACTAAATGCAATAGTAAACAGATTAACAATGACTAAATGTACTAGTAAACAGATTCACAATGACTAAATGTACTAGTAAACAGATTAACAATGACTAAATGCACTAGTAAACAGATTAACAATGACTAAATGTACTAGTAAACAGATTAACAATGACTAAATGTACTAGTAAACAGATTCACAATGACTAAATGCACTAGTAAACAGATTAACAATGACTAAATGTACTAGTAAACAGATTAACAATGACTAAATGTACTAGTAAACAGATTAACAATGACTAAATGCACTAGTAAACAGATTAACAATGACTAAATGTACTAGTAAACAGATTAACAATGACTAAATGCACTAGTAAACAGATTAACAATGACTCAATGTACTAGTAAACAGATTAACAATGACAAAAGGGACTAGTAAACAGATTAACAATGACTAAATGTACTAGTAAACAGATTAACAATGACTAAATGTAGTAGTAAACAGATTAATAATCACTAAATGTACTAGTAAACAGATTAACAATGACTAAATGTAGTAGTAAACAGAGTAACAATGACTAAATGTACTAGTAAACAGAGTAACAATGACTAAATGTACTAGTAAACAGATTAATAATCACTAAATGTACTAGTAAACAGATTAACAATGACTAAATGTAGTAGTAAACAGATTAACAATGACTAAATGTACTAGTAAACAGATTAACATGGGCTAAATGTAATAGTAAACAGATTAACAATGACTAAATGCAGTGGTAAAATATTAACATGGGCTAAATGTACTAGTAAACAGATTAACAATGACTAAATGTACTAGTAAACAGATTAACAATGACTAAATGCACTAGTAAACAGATTAACAATGGCTAAATGCACTAGTAAACAGATTAACAATGACAAAATGTACTAGTAAACAGATTAACAATGACTCAATGTACTAGTAAACAGATTAACATGGGCTAAATGTACTAGTAAACAGATTGACAATGACTAAATGTACTAGTAAACAGATTAACAATGACTAAATGTACTAGTAAACAGATTAATAATCACTAAATGTACTAGTAAACAGATTAACATGGGCTAAATGTAATAGTAAACAGATTAACAATGACTAAATGCAGTGGTAAAAGATTAACATGGGCTAAATGTAGTAGTAAACAGATTAACAATGACTAAATGCACTAGTAAACAGATTAACAATGACAAAATGTACTAGTAAACAGATTAACATGGGCTAAATGTACTAGTAAACAGATTGACAATGACTAAATGTACTAGTAAACAGATTAACAATGACTAAATGCACTAGTAAACAGATTAACAATGACAAAATGTACTAGTAAACAGATTAACATGGGCTAAATGTACTAGTAAACAGATTGACAATGACTAAATGTACTAGTAAACAGATTAACAATGACTAAATGTACTAGTAAACAGATTAATAATCACTAAATGTACTAGTAAACAGATTAACAATGACTAAATGTAGTAGTAAACAGAGTAACAATGACTAAATGTACTAGTAAACAGAGTAACATGGGCTAAATGTACTAGTAAACAGATTAACAATGACTAATTGTAATAGTAAACAGATTAACAATGACTAAATGTACTAGTAAACAGATTAACAATGACTAAATGTACTAGTAAACAGATTAACATGGGCTAAATGTACTAGTAAACAGATTGACAATGACTAAATGCACTAGTAAACAGATTAACAATGACTAAATGTAGTAGTAAACAGATTAACGATGACTAAATGCACTAGTAAAAAGATTAACAATGACTAAATGTACTAGTAAACAGATTAACAATGACTAAATCTACTAGTAAACAGATTAACAATGACTAAATGTAATAGTAAACAGATTAACATGGGCTAAATGCACTAGTAAACAGATTAACATGGGCTAAATGTACTAGTAAACAGATATACAATGACTAAATGTACTAGTAAACAGATTAACAATGACTAAATGTACTAGTAAACAGATTCACAATGACTCAATGCACTAGTAAACAGATTAACAATGACTAAATATACTAGTAAACAGATTAACAATGACTAAATGTACTAGTAAACAGATTAACAATGACTAAATGTACTAGTAAACAGATTAACAATGACTAAATGTACTAGTAAACAGATTAACAATGACTAAATGTACTAGTAAACAGATTAACAATGACTAAATGCACTAGTAAACAGATTAACAATGACTCAATGTACTAGTAAACAGATTAACAATGTCAAAAGGGACTAGTAAACAGATTAACAATGACTAAATGTACTAGTAAACAGATTAACAATGACTCAATGTACTAGTAAAAAGATTAACAATGACTAAATGTACTAGTAAACAGATTAACATGGGATAAATGTACTAGTAAACAGATTAACAATGACTAAATGTACTAGTAAACAGATTAACAATGACTAAATGTACTAGTAAACAGATTAACAATGACTAAATGTAGTAGTAAACAGATTAACAATGACTAAATGCACTAGTAAACAGATTAACAATGACTAAATGTAGTAGTAAACAGATTAACAATGACTAAATGCACTAGTAAACAGATTAACAATGACTAAATGTACTAGTAAACAGATTAACAATGACTAAATGTAAAGGTAAACAGATTAACAATGACTAAATGTACTAGTAAACTGATTAACAATGACTAAATGTAGTAGTAAACAGATTAACAATGACTAAATGTACTAGTAAACAGATTAACAATGACTAAATGCACTAGTAAACAGATTAACAATGACTCAATGCACTAGTAAACAGATTAACAATGACTAAATGCAGTAGTAAACAGATTAATAATAACTAAATGCACTAGTAAACAGATTAACAATGACTAAATGTACTAGTAAACAGATTAATAATCACTAAATGTACTAGTAAACTGATTAACAATGACTAAATGTAGTAGTAAACAGAGTAACAATGACTAAATGTACTAGTAAACAGAGTAAGAATGACTAAATGTACTAGTAAACAGATTAATAATCACTAAATGTACTAGTAAACAGATTAATAATGACTAAATGTAGTAGTAAACAGATTAACAATGACTAAATGTACTAGTAAACAGATTAGCATGGGCTAAATGTACTAGTAAACAGATTAACAATGACTAAATGTACTAGTAAACAGATTAACAATGACTAAATGTACTAGTAAACAGATTAACAATGACTCAATGTACTAGTAAACAGAATAACATGGGCTAAATGTACTAGTAAACAGATTAACAATGACAAAAGGGACTAGTAAACAGATTAACAATGACTAAATGTACTAGTAAACAGAGTAAGAATGACTAAATGTACTAGTAAACAGATTAATAATCACTAAATGTACTAGTAAACAGATTAATAATGACTAAATGTAGTAGTAAACAGATTAACAATGACTAAATGTACTAGTAAACAGATTAGCATGGGCTAAATGTACTAGTAAACAGATTAACAATGACTAAATGTACTAGTAAACAGATTAACAATGACTAAATGTACTAGTAAACAGATTAACAATGACTCAATGTACTAGTAAACAGAATAACATGGGCTAAATGTACTAGTAAACAGATTAACAATGACAAAAGGGACTAGTAAACAGATTAACAATCACTAAATGCACTAGTAAACAGATTAATAATGACTAAATGTAGTAGTAAACAGATTAACAATGACTAAATGTACTAGTAAACAGATTAACAATGACTAAATGTAGTAGTAAACAGATTAACAATGACTAAATGTACTAGTAAACAGATTAAGATGGGCTAAATGTACTAGTAAACAGATTAACAATGACTAAATGTACTAGTAAACAGATTAACAATGACAAAAGGGACTAGTAAACAGATTAACAATGACTAAATGTACTAGTAAACAGATTAACAATGACTCAATGTACTAGCAAACAGATTAACAATGACTAAATGCACTAGTAAACAGATTAACAATCACTAAATGCACTAGTAAACAGATTAATAATGACTAAATGTAGTAGTAAACAGATTAACAATGACTAAATGTACTAGTAAACAGATTAACAATGACTAAATGTAGTAGTAAACAGATTAACAATGACTAAATGTACTAGTAAAAGATTAACATGGGCTAAATGCACTAGTAAACAGATTAACAATGACTAAATGTACTAGTAAACAGATTAACAATGACTAAATGTACTAGTAAACAGATTAACAATGACTAAATGTACTAGTAAACAGATTAACAATGACTCAATGCACTAGTAAACAGATTAACATGGGCTAAATGTACTAGTAAACAGATTAACAATGACTAAATGTACTAGTAAACAGATTAACAATGACTAAATGCACTAGTAAACAGATTAACAATGACTAAATGCACTAGTAAACAGATTAACAATGACTAAATGTAGTAGTAAACAGATTAACAATGACTAAATGTACTAGTAAACAGATTAACAATGACTAAATGTACTAGTAAACAGATTAACAATGACTAAATGCACTAGTAAACAGATTAACAATGACTAAATGTACTAGTAAACAGATTAACAATGACTAAATGTAGTAGTAAACAGATTAACAATGACTAAATGTACTAGTAAACAGATTAATAATGACTAAATGTACTAGTAAACAGATTAACAATGACTCAATGTACTAGTAAACAGATTAACAATGACTAAATGTACTAGTAAACAGATTAACAATGACTAAATGTAGTAGTAAACAGATTAACAATGACTAAATGCACTAGTAAACAGATTAACAATGACTAAATGTAGTAGTAAACAGATTAACAATGACTAAATGCACTAGTAAACAGATTAACAATGACTAAATGTACTAGTAAACAGATTAACAATGACTAAATGTAAAGGTAAACAGATTAACAATGACTAAATGTACTAGTAAACTGATTAACAATGACTAAATGTAGTAGTAAACAGATTAACAATGACTAAATGTACTAGTAAACAGATTAACAATGACTAAATGCACTAGTAAACAGATTAACAATGACTCAATGCACTAGTAAACAGATTAACAATGACTAAATGCAGTAGTAAACAGATTAATAATAACTAAATGCACTAGTAAACAGATTAACAATGACTAAATGTACTAGTAAACAGATTAATAATCACTAAATGTACTAGTAAACTGATTAACAATGACTAAATGTAGTAGTAAACAGAGTAACAATGACTAAATGTACTAGTAAACAGAGTAAGAATGACTAAATGTACTAGTAAACAGATTAATAATCACTAAATGTACTAGTAAACAGATTAATAATGACTAAATGTAGTAGTAAACAGATTAACAATGACTAAATGTACTAGTAAACAGATTAGCATGGGCTAAATGTACTAGTAAACAGATTAACAATGACTAAATGTACTAGTAAACAGATTAACAATGACTAAATGTACTAGTAAACAGATTAACATTACTCAATGTACTAGTAAACAGAATAACATGGGCTAAATGTACTAGTAAACAGATTAACAATGACAAAAGGGACTAGTAAACAGATTAACAATCACTAAATGCACTAGTAAACAGATTAATAATGACTAAATGTAGTAGTAAACAGATTAACAATGACTAAATGTACTAGTAAACAGATTAACAATGACTAAATGTAGTAGTAAACAGATTAACAATGACTAAATGTACTAGTAAACAGATTAAGATGGGCTAAATGTACTAGTAAACAGATTAACAATGACTAAATGTACTAGTAAACAGATTAACAATGACAAAAGGGACTAGTAAACAGATTAACAATGACTAAATGTACTAGTAAACAGATTTAACAATGACTCAATGTACTAGCAAACAGGTTAACAATGACTAAATGCACTAGTAAACAGATTAACAATCACTAAATGCACTAGTAAACAGATTAATAATGACTAAATGTAGTAGTAAACAGATTAACAATGACTAAATGTACTAGTAAACAGATTAACAATGACTAAATGTAGTAGTAAACAGATTAACAATGACTAAATGTACTAGTAAAAGATTAACATGGGCTAAATGCACTAGTAAACAGATTAACAATGACTAAATGTACTAGTAAACAGATTAACAATGACTAAATGTACTAGTAAACAGATTAACAATGACTAAATGTACTAGTAAACAGATTAACAATGACTCAATGCACTAGTAAACAGATTAACATGGGCTAAATGTACTAGTAAACAGATTAACAATGACTAAATGTACTAGTAAACAGATTAACAATGACTAAATGCACTAGTAAACAGATTAACAATGACTAAATGCACTAGTAAACAGATTAACAATGACTAAATGTAGTAGTAAACAGATTAACAATGACTAAATGTACTAGTAAACAGATTAACAATGACTAAATGTACTAGTAAACAGATTAACAATGACTAAATGCACTAGTAAACAGATTAACAATGACTAAATGTACTAGTAAACAGATTAACAATGACTAAATGTAGTAGTAAACAGATTAACAATGACTAAATGTACTAGTAAACAGATTAATAATGACTAAATGTACTAGTAAACAGATTAACAATGACTCAATGTACTAGTAAACAGATTAACAATGACTAAATGTACTAGTAAACAGATTAACAATGACTAAATGCACTAGTAAACAGATTAACAATGACTAAATGTACTAGTAAACAGATTAACAATGACTAAATGTAGTAGTAAACAGATTAACAATGACTAAATGTACTAGTAAACAGATTAATAATAACTAAATGTACTAGTAAACAGATTAACAATGACTCAATGTACTAGTAAACAGATTAACAATGACTAAATGCACTAGTAAAAGATTAACATGGGCTAAATGTACTAGTAAACAGATTAACATGGGCTAAATGTACTAGTAAACAGATTAACAATGACTAAATGCACTAGTAAACAGATTAACAATGACTAAATGTAATAGTAAACAGATTAACAATGACTAAATGTACTAGTAAACAGATTAACAATGACTAAATGTACTAGTAAACAGATTAACAATGACTAAATGTACTAGTAAACAGATTAACAATGACTAAATGCACTAGTAAACAGATTAACAATGACTAAATGTAGTAGTAAACAGATTAACGATGACTAAATGCACTAGTAAAAAGATTAACAATGACTAAATGTACTAGTAAACAGATTAACAATGACTAAATGTACTAGTAAACAGATTAACAATGACTAAATGCACTGGTAAACAGATTAACAATGCACTAGTAAACAGATTAACAATGACTAAATGTACTAGTAAACAGATTAACAATGACTAAATGTAATAGTAAACAGATTAACATGGGCTAAATGCACTAGTAAACAGATTAACATGGGCTAAATGTACTAGTAAACAGATATACAATGACTAAATGTACTAGTAAACAGATTAACAATGACTAAATGTACTAGTAAACAGATTCACAATGACTAAATGCACTAGTAAACAGATTAACAATGACTAAATGTACTAGTAAACAGATTAACAATGACTAAATGTACTAGTAAACAGATTCACAATGACTCAATGCACTAGTAAACAGATTAACAATGACTAAATGTACTAGTAAACAGATTAACAATGACAAAAGGGACTAGTAAACAGATTAACAATGAATAAATGTACTAGTAAACAGATTAACAATGACTAAATGCACTAGTAAACAGATTAACAATGACTCAATGTACTAGTAAACAGATTCACAATGACAAAAGGGACTAGTAAACAGATTAACAATGACTAAATGTACTAGTAAACAGATTAACAATGACTCAATGTACTAGTAAAGAGATTAACAATGACAAAAGGGACTAGTAAACAGATTAACAATGACTAAATGTACTAGTAAACAGATTAACAATGACTAAATGTACTAGTAAACAGATTAATAATCACTAAATGTACTAGTAAACAGATTAACAATGACTAAATGCACTAGTAAACAGATTAACAATGACTAAATGTACTAGTAAACAGATTAACATGGGCTAAATGTACTAGTAAACAGATTGACAATGACTAAATGTACTAGTAAACAGATTAACATGGGATAAATGTACTAGTAAACAGATTAACAATGACTAAATGTACTAGTAAACAGATTAACAATGACTAAATGTACCAGTAAACAGATTAACAATGACTAAATGTAGTAGTAAACAGATTAACAATGACTAAATGCACTAGTAAACAGATTAACAATGACTAAATGTAGTAGTAAACAGATTAACAATGACTAAATGCACTAGTAAACAGATTAACAATGACTAAATGTACTAGTAAACAGATTAACAATGACTAAATGTAAAGGTAAACAGATTAACAATGACTAAATGTACTAGGAAACAGATTAACAATGACTAAATGCACTAGTAAACAGGTTAACAATGCACTAGTAAACAGATTAACAATGACTAAATGTAATAGTAAACAGATTAACATGGGCTAAATGCACTAGTAAACAGATTAACATGGGCTAAATGTACTAGTAAACAGATTGACAATGACTAAATGTACTAGTAAACAGATTAACAATGACTAAATGTAATAGTATACAGATTGACAATGACTAAATGTACTAGTAAACAGATTAACAATGACTAAATGCAATAGTAAACAGATTAACAATGACTAAATGTACTAGTAAACAGATTCACAATGACTAAATGTACTAGTAAACAGATTAACAATGACTCAATGTTCTAGTAAACAGATTAACAATGACTAAATGCACTAGTAAACAGATTAACAATGACTAAATGTACTAGTAAACAGATTAACAATGACTAAATGCACTAGTAAACAGATTAACAATGACTCAATGTACTAGTAAACAGATTAACAATGACAAAAGGGACTAGTAAACAGATTAACAATGACTAAATGTACTAGTAAACAGATTAACAATGACTAAATGTAGTAGTAAACAGATTAATAATCACTAAATGTACTAGTAAACAGATTAACAATGACTAAATGTAGTAGTAAACAGAGTAACAATGACTAAATGTACTAGTAAACAGAGTAACAATGACTAAATGTACTAGTAAACAGATTAATAATCACTAAATGTACTAGTAAACAGATTAACAATGACTAAATGTAGTAGTAAACAGATTAACAATGACTAAATGTACTAGTAAACAGATTAACATGGGCTAAATGTAATAGTAAACAGATTAACAATGACTAAATGCAGTGGTAAAAGATTAACATGGGCTAAATGTACTAGTAAACAGATTAACAATGACTAAATGTACTAGTAAACAGATTAACAATGACTAAATGCACTAGTAAACAGATTAACAATGGCTAAATGCACTAGTAAACAGATTAACAATGACAAAATGTACTAGTAAACAGATTAACAATGACTCAATGTACTAGTAAACAGATTAACATGGGCTAAATGTACTAGTAAACAGATTGACAATGACTAAATGTACTAGTAAACAGATTAACAATGACTAAATGTACTAGTAAACAGATTAATAATCACTAAATGTACTAGTAAACAGATTAACATGGGCTAAATGTAATAGTAAACAGATTAACAATGACTAAATGCAGTGGTAAAAGATTAACATGGGCTAAATGTAGTAGTAAACAGATTAACAATGACTAAATGTACTAGTAAACAGATTAACAATGACTAAATGCACTAGTAAACAGATTAACAATGGCTAAATGCACTAGTAAACAGATTAACAATGACAAAATGTACTAGTAAACAGATTAACAATGAATCAATGTACTACTAAACAGATTAACATGGGCTAAATGTACTAGTAAACAGATTGACAATGACTAAATGTACTAGTAAACAGATTAACAATGACTAAATGTACTAGTAAACAGATTAACAATGACTAAATGTACTAGTAAACAGATTCACAATGACTCAATGCACTAGTAAACAGATTAACAATGACTAAATGTACTAGTAAACAGATTAACAATGACTCAATGTACTAGTAAACAGATTAACAATGACAAAAGGGACTAGTAAACAGATTAACAATGACTAAATGTACTAGTAAACAGATTAACAATGACTAAATGTAATAGTAAACAGATTAACAATGACTAAATGCACTAGTAAACAGATTAACAATGACTCAATGTACTAGTAAACAGATTAACAATGACAAAAGGGACTAGTAAACAGATTAAAAATGACTAAATGTACTAGTAAACAGATTAACAATGACTCAATGTACTAGTAAAGAGATTAACAATGACTAAATGCACTAGTAAACAGATTAATAATCACTAAATGTACTAGTAAACAGATTAACAATGACTAAATGCACTAGTAAACAGATTAACAATAACTAAATGTACTAGTAAACAGATTAACATGGGCTAAATGTACTAGTAAACAGATTGACAATGACTAAATGTACTAGTAAACAGATTAACATGGGATAAATGTACTAGTAAACAGATTAACAATGACTAAATGTACTAGTAAACAGATTAACAATGACTAAATGTACTAGTAAACAGATTAACAATGACTAAATGTAGTAGTAAACAGATTAACAATGACTAAATGCACTAGTAAACAGATTAAGTATGACTAAATGTAGTAGTAAACAGATTAACAATGACTAAATGCACTAGTAAACAGATTAACAATGACTAAATGTACTAGGAAACAGATTAACAATGACTAAATGCACTAGTAAACAGATTAACAATGCACTAGTAAACAGATTAACAATGACTAAATGTAATAGTAAACAGATTAACAATGACTAAATGTACTAGTAAACAGATTAATAATCACTAAATGTACTAGTAAACAGATTAACAATGACTAAATGCACTAGTAAACAGATTAACATGGGCTAAATGTACTAGTAAACAGATTGACAATGACTAAATGTACTAGTAAACAGATTAACATGGGATAAATGTACTAGTAAACAGATTAACAATGACTCAATGTTCTAGTAAACAGATTAACAATGACAAAAGGGACTAGTAAACAGATTAACAATGACTAAATGTACTAGTAAACAGATTAACAATGACTAAATGCACTAGTAAACAGATTAACAATGACTAAATGTACTAGTAAACAGATTAACAATGACTAAATGCACTAGTAAACAGATTAACAATGACTCAATGTACTAGTAAACAGATTAACAATGACAAAAGGGACTAGTAAACAGATTAACAATGACTAAATGTACTAGTAAACAGATTAACAATGACTAAATGTAGTAGTAAACAGATTAATAATCACTAAATGTACTAGTAAACAGATTAACAATGACTAAATGTAGTAGTAAACAGAGTAACAATGACTAAATGTACTAGTAAACAGAGTAACAATGACTAAATGTACTAGTAAACAGATTAATAATCACTAAATGTACTAGTAAACAGATTAACAATGACTAAATGTAGTAGTAAACAGATTAACAATGACTAAATGTACTAGTAAACAGATTAACATGGGCTAAATGTAATAGTAAACAGATTAACAATGACTAAATGCAGTGGTAAAAGATTAACATGGGCTAAATGTACTAGTAAACAGATTAACAATGACTTAATGTACTAGTAAACAGATTAACAATGACTAAATGCACTAGTAAACAGATTAACAATGGCTAAATGCACTAGTAAACAGATTAACAATGACAAAATGTACTAGTAAACAGATTAACAATGACTCAATGTACTAGTAAACAGATTAACATGGGCTAAATGTACTAGTAAACAGATTGACAATGACTAAATGTACTAGTAAACAGATTAACAATGACTAAATGTACTAGTAAACAGATTAATAATCACTAAATGTACTAGTAAACAGATTAACATGGGCTAAATGTACTAGTAAACAGATTAACAATGACTTAATGTACTAGTAAACAGATTAACAATGACTAAATGCACTAGTAAACAGATTAACAATGGCTAAATGCACTAGTAAACAGATTAACATGGGCTAAATGTACTAGTAAACAGATTGACAATGACTAAATGTACTAGTAAACAGATTAACATGGGCTAAATGTACTAGTAAACAGATTGACAATGACTAAATGTACTAGTAAACAGATTAACATGGGCTAAATGTACTAGTAAACAGATTAACAATGACTTAATGTACTAGTAAACAGATTAACAATGACTAAATGCACTAGTAAACAGATTAACAATGGCTAAATGCACTAGTAAACAGATTAACAATGACAAAATGTACTAGTAAACAGATTAACATGGGCTAAATGTAATAGTAAACAGATTAACAATGACTAAATGCAGTGGTAAAAGATTAACATGGGCTAAATGTAGTAGTAAACAGATTAACAATGACTAAATGTACTAGTAAACAGATTAACAATGACTAAATGCACTAGTAAACAGATTAACAATGGCTAAATGCACTAGTAAACAGATTAACAATGACAAAATGTACTAGTAAACAGATTAACATGGGCTAAATGTACTAGTAAACAGATTGACAATGACTAAATGTACTAGTAAACAGATTAACAATGACTAAATGTACTAGTAAACAGATTAACAATGACTAAATGTACTAGTAAACAAATTCACAATGACTCAATGCACTAGTAAACAGATTAACAATGACTAAATGTACTAGTAAACAGATTAACAATGACTCAATGTACTAGTAAACAGATTAACAATGACAAAAGGGACTAGTAAACAGATTAACAATGACTAAATGTACTAGTAAACAGATTAACAATGACTCAATGCACTAGTAAACAGATTAACAATGACTAAATATACTAGTAAACAGATTAACAATGACTAAATGTACTAGTAAACAGATTAACAATGACTAAATGTACTAGTAAACAGATTAACAATGACTAAATGTACTAGTAAACAGATTAACAATGACTAAATGCACTAGTAAACAGATTAACAATGACTCAATGTACTAGTAAACAGATTAACAATGTCAAAAGGGACTAGTAAACAGATTAACAATGACTAAATGTACTAGTAAACAGATTAACAATGACTCAATGTACTAGTAAAAAGATTAACAATGACTAAATGTACTAGTAAACAGATTAACATGGGATAAATGTACTAGTAAACAGATTAACAATGACTAAATGTACTAGTAAACAGATTAACAATGACTAAATGTACTAGTAAACAGATTAACAATGACTAAATGTAGTAGTAAACAGATTAACAATGACTAAATGCACTAGTAAACAGATTAACAATGACTAAATGTAGTAGTAAACAGATTAACAATGACTAAATGCACTAGTAAACAGATTAACAATGACTAAATGTACTAGTAAACAGATTAACAATGACTAAATGTAAAGGTAAACAGATTAACAATGACTAAATGTACTAGTAAACTGATTAACAATGACTAAATGTAGTAGTAAACAGATTAACAATGACTAAATGTACTAGTAAACAGATTAACAATGACTAAATGCACTAGTAAACAGATTAACAATGACTCAATGCACTAGTAAACAGATTAACAATGACTAAATGCAGTAGTAAACAGATTAATAATAACTAAATGCACTAGTAAACAGATTAACAATGACTAAATGTACTAGTAAACAGATTAATAATCACTAAATGTACTAGTAAACTGATTAACAATGACTAAATGTAGTAGTAAACAGAGTAACAATGACTAAATGTACTAGTAAACAGAGTAAGAATGACTAAATGTACTAGTAAACAGATTAATAATCACTAAATGTACTAGTAAACAGATTAATAATGACTAAATGTAGTAGTAAACAGATTAACAATGACTAAATGTACTAGTAAACAGATTAGCATGGGCTAAATGTACTAGTAAACAGATTAACAATGACTAAATGTACTAGTAAACAGATTAACAATGACTAAATGTACTAGTAAACAGATTAACAATGACTCAATGTACTAGTAAACAGAATAACATGGGCTAAATGTACTAGTAAACAGATTAACAATGACAAAAGGGACTAGTAAACAGATTAACAATGACTAAATGTACTAGTAAACAGAGTAAGAATGACTAAATGTACTAGTAAACAGATTAATAATCACTAAATGTACTAGTAAACAGATTAATAATGACTAAATGTAGTAGTAAACAGATTAACAATGACTAAATGTACTAGTAAACAGATTAGCATGGGCTAAATGTACTAGTAAACAGATTAACAATGACTAAATGTACTAGTAAACAGATTAACAATGACTCAATGTACTAGTAAACAGAATAACATGGGCTAAATGTACTAGTAAACAGATTAACAATGACAAAAGGGACTAGTAAACAGATTAACAATCACTAAATGCACTAGTAAACAGATTAATAATGACTAAATGTAGTAGTAAACAGATTAACAATGACTAAATGTACTAGTAAACAGATTAACAATGACTAAATGTAGTAGTAAACAGATTAACAATGACTAAATGTACTAGTAAACAGATTAAGATGGGCTAAATGTACTAGTAAACAGATTAACAATGACTAAATGTACTAGTAAACAGATTAACAATGACAAAAGGGACTAGTAAACAGATTAACAATGACTAAATGTACTAGTAAACAGATTAACAATGACTCAATGTACTAGCAAACAGATTAACAATGACTAAATGCACTAGTAAACAGATTAACAATCACTAAATGCACTAGTAAACAGATTAATAATGACTAAATGTAGTAGTAAACAGATTAACAATGACTAAATGTACTAGTAAACAGATTAACAATGACTAAATGTAGTAGTAAACAGATTAACAATGACTAAATGTACTAGTAAAAGATTAACATGGGCTAAATGCACTAGTAAACAGATTAACAATGACTAAATGTACTAGTAAACAGATTAACAATGACTAAATGTACTAGTAAACAGATTAACAATGACTAAATGTACTAGTAAACAGATTAACAATGACTCAATGCACTAGTAAACAGATTAACATGGGCTAAATGTACTAGTAAACAGATTAACAATGACTAAATGTACTAGTAAACAGATTAACAATGACTAAATGCACTAGTAAACAGATTAACAATGACTAAATGCACTAGTAAACAGATTAACAATGACTAAATGTAGTAGTAAACAGATTAACAATGACTAAATGTACTAGTAAACAGATTAACAATGACTAAATGTACTAGTAAACAGATTAACAATGACTAAATGCACTAGTAAACAGATTAACAATGACTAAATGTACTAGTAAACAGATTAACAATGACTAAATGTAGTAGTAAACAGATTAACAATGACTAAATGTACTAGTAAACAGATTAATAATGACTAAATGTACTAGTAAACAGATTAACAATGACTCAATGTACTAGTAAACAGATTAACAATGACTAAATGTACTAGTAAACAGATTAACAATGACTAAATGTAGTAGTAAACAGATTAACAATGACTAAATGCACTAGTAAACAGATTAACAATGACTAAATGTAGTAGTAAACAGATTAACAATGACTAAATGCACTAGTAAACAGATTAACAATGACTAAATGTACTAGTAAACAGATTAACAATGACTAAATGTAAAGGTAAACAGATTAACAATGACTAAATGTACTAGTAAACTGATTAACAATGACTAAATGTAGTAGTAAACAGATTAACAATGACTAAATGTACTAGTAAACAGATTAACAATGACTAAATGCACTAGTAAACAGATTAACAATGACTCAATGCACTAGTAAACAGATTAACAATGACTAAATGCAGTAGTAAACAGATTAATAATAACTAAATGCACTAGTAAACAGATTAACAATGACTAAATGTACTAGTAAACAGATTAATAATCACTAAATGTACTAGTAAACTGATTAACAATGACTAAATGTAGTAGTAAACAGAGTAACAATGACTAAATGTACTAGTAAACAGAGTAAGAATGACTAAATGTACTAGTAAACAGATTAATAATCACTAAATGTACTAGTAAACAGATTAATAATGACTAAATGTAGTAGTAAACAGATTAACAATGACTAAATGTACTAGTAAACAGATTAGCATGGGCTAAATGTACTAGTAAACAGATTAACAATGACTAAATGTACTAGTAAACAGATTAACAATGACTAAATGTACTAGTAAACAGATTAACAATGACTCAATGTACTAGTAAACAGAATAACATGGGCTAAATGTACTAGTAAACAGATTAACAATGACAAAAGGGACTAGTAAACAGATTAACAATGACTAAATGTACTAGTAAACAGAGTAAGAATGACTAAATGTACTAGTAAACAGATTAATAATCACTAAATGTACTAGTAAACAGATTAATAATGACTAAATGTAGTAGTAAACAGATTAACAATGACTAAATGTACTAGTAAACAGATTAGCATGGGCTAAATGTACTAGTAAACAGATTAACAATGACTAAATGTACTAGTAAACAGATTAACAATGACTAAATGTACTAGTAAACAGATTAACAATGACTCAATGTACTAGTAAACAGAATAACATGGGCTAAATGTACTAGTAAACAGATTAACAATGACAAAAGGGACTAGTAAACAGATTAACAATCACTAAATGCACTAGTAAACAGATTAATAATGACTAAATGTAGTAGTAAACAGATTAACAATGACTAAATGTACTAGTAAACAGATTAACAATGACTAAATGTAGTAGTAAACAGATTAACAATGACTAAATGTACTAGTAAACAGATTAAGATGGGCTAAATGTACTAGTAAACAGATTAACAATGACTAAATGTACTAGTAAACAGATTAACAATGACAAAAGGGACTAGTAAACAGATTAACAATGACTAAATGTACTAGTAAACAGATTAACAATGACTCAATGTACTAGCAAACAGATTAACAATGACTAAATGCACTAGTAAACAGATTAACAATCACTAAATGCACTAGTAAACAGATTAATAATGACTAAATGTAGTAGTAAACAGATTAACAATGACTAAATGTACTAGTAAACAGATTAACAATGACTAAATGTAGTAGTAAACAGATTAACAATGACTAAATGTACTAGTAAAAGATTAACATGGGCTAAATGCACTAGTAAACAGATTAACAATGACTAAATGTACTAGTAAACAGATTAACAATGACTAAATGTACTAGTAAACAGATTAACAATGACTAAATGTACTAGTAAACAGATTAACAATGACTCAATGCACTAGTAAACAGATTAACATGGGCTAAATGTACTAGTAAACAGATTAACAATGACTAAATGTACTAGTAAACAGATTAACAATGACTAAATGCACTAGTAAACAGATTAACAATGACTAAATGCACTAGTAAACAGATTAACAATGACTAAATGTAGTAGTAAACAGATTAACAATGACTAAATGTACTAGTAAACAGATTAACAATGACTAAATGTACTAGTAAACAGATTAACAATGACTAAATGCACTAGTAAACAGATTAACAATGACTAAATGTACTAGTAAACAGATTAACAATGACTAAATGTAGTAGTAAACAGATTAACAATGACTAAATGTACTAGTAAACAGATTAATAATGACTAAATGTACTAGTAAACAGATTAACAATGACTCAATGTACTAGTAAACAGATTAACAATGACTAAATGTACTAGTAAACAGATTAACAATGACTAAATGCACTAGTAAACAGATTAACAATGACTAAATGTACTAGTAAACAGATTAACAATGACTAAATGTAGTAGTAAACAGATTAACAATGACTAAATGTACTAGTAAACAGATTAATAATAACTAAATGTACTAGTAAACAGATTAACAATGACTCAATGTACTAGTAAACAGATTAACAATGACTAAATGCACTAGTAAAAGATTAACATGGGCTAAATGTACTAGTAAACAGATTAACATGGGCTAAATGTACTAGTAAACAGATTAACAATGACTAAATGCACTAGTAAACAGATTAACAATGACTAAATGTAATAGTAAACAGATTAACAATGACTAAATGTACTAGTAAACAGATTAACAATGACTAAATGTACTAGTAAACAGATTAACAATGACTAAATGTACTAGTAAACAGATTAACAATGACTAAATGCACTAGTAAACAGATTAACAATGACTAAATGTAGTAGTAAACAGATTAACGATGACTAAATGCACTAGTAAAAAGATTAACAATGACTAAATGTACTAGTAAACAGATTAACAATGACTAAATGTACTAGTAAACAGATTAACAATGACTAAATGCACTGGTAAACAGATTAACAATGCACTAGTAAACAGATTAACAATGACTAAATGTACTAGTAAACAGATTAACAATGACTAAATGTAATAGTAAACAGATTAACATGGGCTAAATGCACTAGTAAACAGATTAACATGGGCTAAATGTACTAGTAAACAGATATACAATGACTAAATGTACTAGTAAACAGATTAACAATGACTAAATGTACTAGTAAACAGATTCACAATGACTAAATGCACTAGTAAACAGATTAACAATGACTAAATGTACTAGTAAACAGATTAACAATGACTAAATGTACTAGTAAACAGATTCACAATGACTCAATGCACTAGTAAACAGATTAACAATGACTAAATGTACTAGTAAACAGATTAACAATGACAAAAGGGACTAGTAAACAGATTAACAATGAATAAATGTACTAGTAAACAGATTAACAATGACTAAATGCACTAGTAAACAGATTAACAATGACTCAATGTACTAGTAAACAGATTCACAATGACAAAAGGGACTAGTAAACAGATTAACAATGACTAAATGTACTAGTAAACAGATTAACAATGACTCAATGTACTAGTAAAGAGATTAACAATGACAAAAGGGACTAGTAAACAGATTAACAATGACTAAATGTACTAGTAAACAGATTAACAATGACTAAATGTACTAGTAAACAGATTAATAATCACTAAATGTACTAGTAAACAGATTAACAATGACTAAATGCACTAGTAAACAGATTAACAATGACTAAATGTACTAGTAAACAGATTAACATGGGCTAAATGTACTAGTAAACAGATTGACAATGACTAAATGTACTAGTAAACAGATTAACATGGGATAAATGTACTAGTAAACAGATTAACAATGACTAAATGTACTAGTAAACAGATTAACAATGACTAAATGTACCAGTAAACAGATTAACAATGACTAAATGTAGTAGTAAACAGATTAACAATGACTAAATGCACTAGTAAACAGATTAACAATGACTAAATGTAGTAGTAAACAGATTAACAATGACTAAATGCACTAGTAAACAGATTAACAATGACTAAATGTACTAGTAAACAGATTAACAATGACTAAATGTAAAGGTAAACAGATTAACAATGACTAAATGTACTAGGAAACAGATTAACAATGACTAAATGCACTAGTAAACAGGTTAACAATGCACTAGTAAACAGATTAACAATGACTAAATGTAATAGTAAACAGATTAACATGGGCTAAATGCACTAGTAAACAGATTAACATGGGCTAAATGTACTAGTAAACAGATTGACAATGACTAAATGTACTAGTAAACAGATTAACAATGACTAAATGTAATAGTATACAGATTGACAATGACTAAATGTACTAGTAAACAGATTAACAATGACTAAATGCAATAGTAAACAGATTAACAATGACTAAATGTACTAGTAAACAGATTCACAATGACTAAATGTACTAGTAAACAGATTAACAATGACTCAATGTTCTAGTAAACAGATTAACAATGACTAAATGCACTAGTAAACAGATTAACAATGACTAAATGTACTAGTAAACAGATTAACAATGACTAAATGCACTAGTAAACAGATTAACAATGACTCAATGTACTAGTAAACAGATTAACAATGACAAAAGGGACTAGTAAACAGATTAACAATGACTAAATGTACTAGTAAACAGATTAACAATGACTAAATGTAGTAGTAAACAGATTAATAATCACTAAATGTACTAGTAAACAGATTAACAATGACTAAATGTAGTAGTAAACAGAGTAACAATGACTAAATGTACTAGTAAACAGAGTAACAATGACTAAATGTACTAGTAAACAGATTAATAATCACTAAATGTACTAGTAAACAGATTAACAATGACTAAATGTAGTAGTAAACAGATTAACAATGACTAAATGTACTAGTAAACAGATTAACATGGGCTAAATGTAATAGTAAACAGATTAACAATGACTAAATGCAGTGGTAAAAGATTAACATGGGCTAAATGTACTAGTAAACAGATTAACAATGACTAAATGTACTAGTAAACAGATTAACAATGACTAAATGCACTAGTAAACAGATTAACAATGGCTAAATGCACTAGTAAACAGATTAACAATGACAAAATGTACTAGTAAACAGATTAACAATGACTCAATGTACTAGTAAACAGATTAACATGGGCTAAATGTACTAGTAAACAGATTGACAATGACTAAATGTACTAGTAAACAGATTAACAATGACTAAATGTACTAGTAAACAGATTAATAATCACTAAATGTACTAGTAAACAGATTAACATGGGCTAAATGTAATAGTAAACAGATTAACAATGACTAAATGCAGTGGTAAAAGATTAACATGGGCTAAATGTAGTAGTAAACAGATTAACAATGACTAAATGTACTAGTAAACAGATTAACAATGACTAAATGCACTAGTAAACAGATTAACAATGGCTAAATGCACTAGTAAACAGATTAACAATGACAAAATGTACTAGTAAACAGATTAACAATGAATCAATGTACTACTAAACAGATTAACATGGGCTAAATGTACTAGTAAACAGATTGACAATGACTAAATGTACTAGTAAACAGATTAACAATGACTAAATGTACTAGTAAACAGATTAACAATGACTAAATGTACTAGTAAACAGATTCACAATGACTCAATGCACTAGTAAACAGATTAACAATGACTAAATGTACTAGTAAACAGATTAACAATGACTCAATGTACTAGTAAACAGATTAACAATGACAAAAGGGACTAGTAAACAGATTAACAATGACTAAATGTACTAGTAAACAGATTAACAATGACTAAATGTAATAGTAAACAGATTAACAATGACTAAATGCACTAGTAAACAGATTAACAATGACTCAATGTACTAGTAAACAGATTAACAATGACAAAAGGGACTAGTAAACAGATTAAAAATGACTAAATGTACTAGTAAACAGATTAACAATGACTCAATGTACTAGTAAAGAGATTAACAATGACTAAATGCACTAGTAAACAGATTAATAATCACTAAATGTACTAGTAAACAGATTAACAATGACTAAATGCACTAGTAAACAGATTAACAATAACTAAATGTACTAGTAAACAGATTAACATGGGCTAAATGTACTAGTAAACAGATTGACAATGACTAAATGTACTAGTAAACAGATTAACATGGGATAAATGTACTAGTAAACAGATTAACAATGACTAAATGTACTAGTAAACAGATTAACAATGACTAAATGTACTAGTAAACAGATTAACAATGACTAAATGTAGTAGTAAACAGATTAACAATGACTAAATGCACTAGTAAACAGATTAAGTATGACTAAATGTAGTAGTAAACAGATTAACAATGACTAAATGCACTAGTAAACAGATTAACAATGACTAAATGTACTAGGAAACAGATTAACAATGACTAAATGCACTAGTAAACAGATTAACAATGCACTAGTAAACAGATTAACAATGACTAAATGTAATAGTAAACAGATTAACAATGACTAAATGTACTAGTAAACAGATTAATAATCACTAAATGTACTAGTAAACAGATTAACAATGACTAAATGCACTAGTAAACAGATTAACATGGGCTAAATGTACTAGTAAACAGATTGACAATGACTAAATGTACTAGTAAACAGATTAACATGGGATAAATGTACTAGTAAACAGATTAACAATGACTCAATGTTCTAGTAAACAGATTAACAATGACAAAAGGGACTAGTAAACAGATTAACAATGACTAAATGTACTAGTAAACAGATTAACAATGACTAAATGCACTAGTAAACAGATTAACAATGACTAAATGTACTAGTAAACAGATTAACAATGACTAAATGCACTAGTAAACAGATTAACAATGACTAAATGTACTAGTAAACAGATTAACAATGACTAAATGTAGTAGTAAACAGATTAATAATCACTAAATGTACTAGTAAACAGATTAACAATGACTAAATGTAGTAGTAAACAGAGTAACAATGACTAAATGTACTAGTAAACAGAGTAACAATGACTAAATGTACTAGTAAACAGATTAATAATCACTAAATGTACTAGTAAACAGATTAACAATGACTAAATGTAGTAGTAAACAGATTAACAATGACTAAATGTACTAGTAAACAGATTAACATGGGCTAAATGTAATAGTAAACAGATTAACAATGACTAAATGCAGTGGTAAAAGATTAACATGGGCTAAATGTACTAGTAAACAGATTAACAATGACTTAATGTACTAGTAAACAGATTAACAATGACTAAATGCACTAGTAAACAGATTAACAATGGCTAAATGCACTAGTAAACAGATTAACAATGACAAAATGTACTAGTAAACAGATTAACAATGACTCAATGTACTAGTAAACAGATTAACATGGGCTAAATGTACTAGTAAACAGATTGACAATGACTAAATGTACTAGTAAACAGATTAACAATGACTAAATGTACTAGTAAACAGATTAATAATCACTAAATGTACTAGTAAACAGATTAACATGGGCTAAATGTACTAGTAAACAGATTAACAATGACTTAATGTACTAGTAAACAGATTAACAATGACTAAATGCACTAGTAAACAGATTAACAATGGCTAAATGCACTAGTAAACAGATTAACATGGGCTAAATGTACTAGTAAACAGATTGACAATGACTAAATGTACTAGTAAACAGATTAACATGGGCTAAATGTACTAGTAAACAGATTGACAATGACTAAATGTACTAGTAAACAGATTAACATGGGCTAAATGTACTAGTAAACAGATTAACAATGACTTAATGTACTAGTAAACAGATTAACAATGACTAAATGCACTAGTAAACAGATTAACAATGGCTAAATGCACTAGTAAACAGATTAACAATGACAAAATGTACTAGTAAACAGATTAACATGGGCTAAATGTAATAGTAAACAGATTAACAATGACTAAATGCAGTGGTAAAAGATTAACATGGGCTAAATGTAGTAGTAAACAGATTAACAATGACTAAATGTACTAGTAAACAGATTAACAATGACTAAATGCACTAGTAAACAGATTAACAATGGCTAAATGCACTAGTAAACAGATTAACAATGACAAAATGTACTAGTAAACAGATTAACATGGGCTAAATGTACTAGTAAACAGATTGACAATGACTAAATGTACTAGTAAACAGATTAACAATGACTAAATGTACTAGTAAACAGATTAACAATGACTAAATGTACTAGTAAACAAATTCACAATGACTCAATGCACTAGTAAACAGATTAACAATGACTAAATGTACTAGTAAACAGATTAACAATGACTCAATGTACTAGTAAACAGATTAACAATGACAAAAGGGACTAGTAAACAGATTAACAATGACTAAATGTACTAGTAAACAGATTAACAATGACTAAATGCACTAGTAAACAGATTAACAATGACTCAATGTACTAGTAAACAGATTAACAATGACAAAAGGGACTAGTAAACAGATTAACAATGACTAAATGTACTAGTAAACAGATTAACAATGACTCAATGTACTAGTAAAGAGATTAACAATGACAAAAGGGACTAGTAAACAGATTAACAATGACTAAATGTACTAGTAAACAGATTAACAATGACTCAATGTACTAGTAAAGAGATTAACAATGACTAAATGCACTAGTAAACAGATTAATAATCACTAAATGTACTAGTAAACAGATTAACAATGACTAAATGCACTAGTAAACAGATTAACAATGACTAAATGTACTAGTAAACAGATTAACATGGGCTAAATGTACTAGTAAACAGATTGACAATGACTAAATGTACTAGTAAACAGATTAACATGGGATAAATGTACTAGTAAACAGATTAAAAATGACTAAATGTACTAGTAAACAGATTAACAATGACTAAATGTACTAGTAAACAGATTAACAATGACTAAATGCACTAGTAAACAGATTAAGTATGACTAAATGTAGTAGTAAACAGATTAACAATGACTAAATGCACTAGTAAACAGATTAACAATGACTAAATGTACTAGGAAACAGATTAACAATGACTAAATGCACTAGTAAACAGATTAACAATGCACTAGTAAACAGATTAACAATGACTAAATGTAATAGTAAACAGATTAACAATGACTAAATGTACTAGTAAACAGATTAACAATGACTAAATGTAGTAGTAAACAGATTAACAATGACTAAATGCACTAGTAAACAGATTAAGTATGACTAAATGTAGTAGTAAACAGATTAACAATGACTAAATGCACTAGTAAACAGATTAACAATGACTAAATGTACTAGGAAACAGATTAACAATGACTAAATGCACTAGTAAACAGATTAACAATGCACTAGTAAACAGATTAACAATGACTAAATGTAATAGTAAACAGATTAACAATGACTAAATGTACTAGGAAACAGATTAACAATGACTAAATGCACTAGTAAACAGATTAACAATGCACTAGTAAACAGATTAACAATGACTAAATGTACTTGTAAACAGATTAATAATCACTAAATGTACTAGTAAACAGATTAACAATGACTAAATGCACTAGTAAACAGATTAACATGGGCTAAATGTACTAGTAAACAGATTGACAATGACTAAAAGTACTAGTAAACAGATTAACATGGGATAAATGTACTAGTAAACAGATTAACAATGACTAAATGTACTAGTAAACAGATTAACAATGACTAAATGTACTAGTAAACAGATTAACAATGACTAAATGTAGTAGTAAACAGATTAACAATGACTAAATGCACTAGTAAACAGATTAACAATGACTAAATGTAGTAGTAAACAGATTAACAATGACTAAATGCACTAGTAAACAGATTAACAATGACTAAATGTACTAGTAAACAGATTAACAATGACTAAATGTAAAGGTAAACAGATTAACAATGACTAAATGTACTAGGAAACAGATTAACAATGACTAAATGCACTAGTAAACAGATTAACAATGCACTAGTAAACAGATTAACAATGACTAAATGTAATAGTAAACAGATTAACATGGGCTAAATGCACTAGTAAACAGATAAACATGGGCTAAATGTACTAGTAAACAGATTGACAATGACTAAATGTACTAGTAAACAAATTAACAATGACTAAATGTAATAGTATACAGATTGACAATGACTAAATGTACTAGTAAACAGATTAACAATGACTAAATGCAATAGTAAACAGATTAACAATGACTAAATGTACTAGTAAACAGATTCACAATGACTAAATGTACTAGTAAACAGATTAACAATGACTCAATGTTCTAGTAAACAGATTAACAATGACAAAAGGGACTAGTAAACAGATTAACAATGACTAAATGTACTAGTAAACAGATTAACAATGACTAAATGCACTAGTAAACAGATTAACAATGACTAAATGTACTAGTAAACAGATTAACAATGACTAAATGCACTAGTAAACAGATTAACAATGACTCAATGTACTAGTAAACAGATTAACAATGACAAAAGGGACTAGTAAACAGATTAACAATGACTAAATGTACTAGTAAACAGATTAACAATGACTAAATGTAGTAGTAAACAGATTAATAATCACTAAATGTACTAGTAAACAGATTAACAATGACTAAATGTAGTAGTAAACAGAGTAACAATGACTAAATGTACTAGTAAACAGAGTAACAATGACTAAATTTACTAGTAAACAGATTAATAATCACTAAATGTACTAGTAAACAGATTAACAATGACTAAATGTAGTAGTAAACAGATTAACAATGACTAAATGTACTAGTAAACAGATTAACATGGGCTAAATGTAATAGTAAACAGATTAACAATGACTAAATGCAGTGGTAAAAGATTAACATGGGCTAAATGTACTAGTAAACAGATTAACAATGACTAAATGTACTAGTAAACAGATTAACAATGACTAAATGCACTAGTAAACAGATTAACAATGGCTAAATGCACTAGTAAACAGATTAACAATGACAAAATGTACTAGTAAACAGATTAACAATGACTCAATGTACTAGTAAACAGATTAACATGGGCTAAATGTACTAGTAAACAGATTGACAATGACTAAATGTACTAGTAAACAGATTAACAATGACTAAATGTACTAGTAAACAGATTAATAATCACTAAATGTACTAGTAAACAGATTAACATGGGCTAAATGTAATAGTAAACAGATTAACAATGACTAAATGCAGTGGTAAAAGATTAACATGGGCTAAAAGTAGTAGTAAACAGATTAACAATGACTAAATGTACTAGTAAACAGATTAACAATGACTAAATGCACTAGTAAACAGATTAACAATGGCTAAATGCACTAGTAAACAGATTAACAATGACAAAATGTACTAGTAAACAGATTAACAATGAATCAATGTACTACTAAACAGATTAACATGGGCTAAATGTACTAGTAAACAGATTGACATAGACTAAATGTACTAGTAAACAGATTAACAATGACTAAATGTACTAGTAAACAGATTAACAATGACTAAATGTACTAGTAAACAGATTCACAATGACTCAATGCACTAGTAAACAGATTAACAATGACTCAATGTACTAGTAAACAGATTAACAATGACAAAAGGGACTAGTAAACAGATTAACAATGACTAAATGTACTAGTAAACAGATTAACAATGACTAAATGTACTAGTAAACAGATTAACAATGACTAAATGCACTAGTAAACAGATTAACAATGACTCAATGTACTAGTAAACAGATTAACAATGACAAAAGGGACTAGTAAACAGATTAACAATGACTAAATGTACTAGTAAACAGATTAACAATGACTCAATGTACTAGTAAAGAGATTAACAATGACTAAATGCACTAGTAAACAGATTAATAATCACTAAATGTACTAGTAAACAGATTAACAATGACTAAATGCACTAGTAAACAGATTAACAATGACTAAATGTACTAGTAAACAGATTAACATGGGATAAATGTACTAGTAAACAGATTAACAATGACTAAATGTACTAGTAAACAGATTAACAATGACTAAATGTACTAGTAAACAGATTAACAATGACTAAATGTAGTAGTAAACAGATTAACAATGACTAAATGCACTAGTAAACAGATTAACAATGACGAAATGTAGTAGTAAACAGATTAACAATGACTAAATGCACTAGTAAACAGATTAACAATGACTAAATGTACTAGGAAACAGATTAACAATGACTAAATGCACTAGTAAACAGATTAACAATGCACTAGTAAACAGATTAACAATGACTAAATGTAATAGTAAACAGATTAACATGGGCTAAATGCACTAGTAAACAGATTAACATGGGCTAAATGTACTAGTAAACAGATTGACAATGACTAAATGTACTAGTAAACAGATTAACAATGACTAAATGTAATAGTATACAGATTGACAATGACTAAATGTACTAGTAAACAGATTAACAATGACTAAATGCAATAGTAAACAGATTAACAATGACTAAATGTACTAGTAAACAGATTCACAATGACTAAATGTACTAGTAAACAGATTAACAATGACTAAATGCACTAGTAAACAGATTAACAATGACTAAATGTACTAGTAAACAGATTAACAATGACTAAATGTACTAGTAAACAGATTAACAATGACTAAATGTACTAGTAAACAGATTCACAATGACTAAATGCACTAGTAAACAGATTAACAATGACTAAATGTACTAGTAAACAAATTAACAATGACTCAATGTACTAGTAAACAGATTAACAATGACAAAAGGGACTAGTAAACAGATTAACAATGACTAAATGCACTAGTAAACAGATTAACAATGACTAAATGCACTAGTAAACAGATTAACAATGACTAAATGTACTAGTAAACAGATTAACAATGACTAAATGCACTAGTAAACAGATTAACAATGACTAAATGTACTAGTAAACAGATTAACAATGACTAAATGCACTAGTAAACAGATTAACAATGACTAAATGTACTAGTAAACAGATTAACAATGACTAAATGCACTAGTAAACAGATTAACAATGACTAAATGTACTAGTAAACAGATTAACAATGACTAAATGCACTAGTAAACAGATTAACAATGACTCAATGTACTAGTAAACAGATTAACAATGACAAAAGGGACTAGTAAACAGATTAACAATGACTAAATGTACTAGTAAACAGATTAACAATGACTAAAATTAGTAGTAAACAGATTAATAATCACTAAATGTACTAGTAAACAGATTAACAATGACTAAATGTAGTAGTAAACAGATTAACAATGACTAAATGTACTAGTAAACAGATTAACAATGACTAAATGTACTAGTAAACAGATTAATAATCACTAAATGTACTAGTAAACAGATTAACAATGACTAAATGTAGTAGTAAACAGATTAACAATGACTAAATGTACTAGTAAACAGATTAACATGGGCTAAATGTACTAGTAAACAGATTAACAATGACTAAATGCAGTGGTAAAAGATTAACATGGGCTAAATGTACTAGTAAACAGATTAACAATGACTAAATGTACTAGTAAACAGATTAACAATGACTAAATGCACTAGTAAACAGATTAATAATGGCTAAATGCACTAGTAAACAGATTAACAATGACAAAATGTACTAGTAAACAGATTAACAATGACTCAATGTACTAGTAAACAGATTAACATGGGCTAAATGTACTAGTAAACAGATTGACAATGACTAAATGTACTAGTAAACAGATTAACAATGACTCAATGTACTAGTAAACAGATTAATAATCACTAAATGTACTAGTAAACAGATTAACATGGGCTAAATGTAATAGTAAACAGATTAACAATGACTAAATGCAGTGGTAAAAGATTAACATGGGCTAAATGTAGTAGTAAACAGATTAACAATGACTAAATGTACTAGTAAACAGATTAACAATGACTAAATGCACTAGTAAACAGATTAACAATGGCTAAATGCACTAGTAAACAGATTAATAATGGCTAAATGTACTAGTAAACAGATTAACATGGGCTGAATGTAATAGTAAACAGATTAATAATGGCTAAATGCACTAGTAAACAGATTAACAATGGCTAAATGTACTAGTAAACAGATTAACATGGGCTAAATGTAATAGTAAACAGATTAACAATGACTAAATGCAGTGGTAAAAGATTAACATGGGCTAAATGTACTAGTAAACAGATTAACAATGACAAAATGTACTAGTAAACAGATTAACAATGACTCAATGTACTAGTAAACAGATTAACATGGGCTAAATGTACTAGTAAACAGATTGACAATGACTAAATGTACTAGTAAACAGATTAACATTGACTAAATGTACTAGTAAACAGATTAATAATCACTAAATGTACTAGTAAACAGATTAACAATGACTAAATGTAGTAGTAAACAGAGTAACAATGACTAAATGTACTAGTAAACAGAGTAACATGGGCTAAATGTACTAGTAAACAGATTAACAATGACTAAATGTACTAGTAAACAGATTAACAATGACTAAATGTACTAGTAAACAGATTAACAATGACTAAATGCACTAGTAAACAGATTAACAATGACTAAATGTAGTAGTAAACAGATTAACGATGACTAAATGCACTAGTAAAAAGATTAACAATGACTAAATGTACTAGTAAACAGATTAACAATGACTAAATGTACTAGTAAACAGATTAACAATGACTAAATGCACTGGTAAACAGATTAACAATGCACTAGTAAACAGATTAACAATGACTAAATGTACTAGTAAACAGATTAACAATGACTAAATGTAATAGTAAACAGATTAACATGGGCTAAATGCACTAGTAAACAGATTAACATGGGCTAAATGTACTAGTAAACAGATATACAATGACTAAATGTACTAGTAAACAGATTAACAATGACTAAATGTACTAGTAAACAGATTAACAATGACTAAATGTACTAGTAAACAGATTAACATGGGCTAAATGTACTAGTAAACAGATTGACAATGACTAAATGCACTAGTAAACAGATTAACAATGACTAAATGTAGTAGTAAACAGATTAACGATGACTAAATGCACTAGTAAAAAGATTAACAATGACTAAATGTACTAGTAAACAGATTAACAATGACTAAATGCACTGGTAAACAGATTAACAATGCACTAGTAAACAGATTAACAATGACTAAATGTACTAGTAAACAGATTAACAATGACTAAATGTAATAGTAAACAGATTAACATGGGCTAAATGCACTAGTAAACAGATTAACATGGGCTAAATGTACTAGTAAACAGATATACAATGACTAAATGTACTAGTAAACAGATTAACAATGACTAAATGTACTAGTAAACAGATTAACAATGACTAAATGCAATAGTAAACAGATTAACAATGACTAAATGTACTAGTAAACAGATTCACAATGACTAAATGCACTAGTAAACAGATTAACAATGACTAAATGTAGTAGTAAACAGATTAACAATGACTAAATTTACTAGTAAACAGATTAACAATGACTAAATGTACTAGTAAACAGATTAACAATGACTAAATGTACTAGTAAACAGATTCACAATGACTCAATGCACTAGTAAACAGATTAACAATGACAAAAGGGACTAGTAAACAGATTAACAATGACTAAATGCACTAGTAAACAGATTAACAATGACTCAATGTACTAGTAGACAGATTAACAATGACAAAAGGGACTAGTAAACAGATTAACAATGACTAAATGTACTAGTAAACAGATTAACAATGACTCAATGTACTAGTAAAGAGATTAACAATGACAAAAGGGACTAGTAAACAGATTAACAATGACTAAATGCACTAGTAAACAGATTAACAATGACTAAATGTAGTAGTAAACAGATTAACAATGACTAAATGCACTAGTAAACAGATTAACAATGACTAAATGTAGTAGTAAACAGATTAACAATGACTAAATGCACTAGTAAACAGATTAACAATGACTAAATGTACTAGTAAACAGATTAACAATGACTAAATGTACTAGTAAACAGATTAACAATGACTAAATGCACTAGTAAACAGATTAACAATGACTAAATGCACTAGTAAACAGATTAACAATGCACTAGTAAACAGATTAACAATGACTAAATGTAATAGTAAACAGATTAACATGGGCTAAATGCACTAGTAAACAGATTAACATGGGCTAAATGTACTAGTAAACAGATTGACAATGACTAAATGTACTAGTAAACAGATTAACAATGACTAAATGTAATAGTATACAGATTGACAATGACTAAATGTACTAGTAAACAGATTAACAATGACTAAATGCAATAGTAAACAGATTAACAATGACTAAATGTACTAGTAAACAGATTCACAATGACTAAATGTACTAGTAAACAGATTAACAATGACTAAATGCACTAGTAAACAGATTAACAATGACTAAATGTACTAGTAAACAGATTAACAATGACTAAATGTACTAGTAAACAGATTAAAAATGACTAAATGTACTAGTAAACAGATTCACAATGACTAAATGCACTAGTAAACAGATTAACAATGACTAAATGTACTAGTAAACAGATTAACAATGACTCAATGTACTAGTAAACAGATTAACAATGACAAAAGGGACTAGTAAACAGATTAACAATGACTAAATGTACTAGTAAACAGATTAACAATGACTAAATGCACTAGTAAACAGATTAACAATGACTAAATGTACTAGTAAACAGATTAACAATGACTAAATGCACTAGTAAACAGATTAACAATGACTCAATGTACTAGTAAACAGATTAACAATGACAAAAGGGACTAGTAAACAGATTAACAATGACTAAATGTACTAGTAAACAGATTAACAATGACTAAATGTAGTAGTAAACAGATTAATAAACACTAAATGTACTAGTAAACAGATTAACAATGACTAAATGTAGTAGTAAACAGAGTAACAATGACTAAATGTACTAGTAAACAGATTAACATGGGCTAAATGTAATAGTAAACAGATTAACAATGACTAAATGCAGTGGTAAAAGATTAACATGGGCTAAATGTACTAGTAAACAGATTAATAAACACTAAATGTACTAGTAAACATATTAACAATGACTAAATGTAGTAGTAAACAGAGTAACAATGACTAAATGTACTAGTAAACAGATTAACAATGACTCAATGTACTAGTAAACAGATTAACAATGACAAAAGGGACTAGTAAACAGATTAACAATGACTAAATGTACTAGTAAACAGATTAACAATGACTAAATGCACTAGTAAACAGATTAACAATGACTAAATGTACTAGTAAACAGATTAACAATGACTAAATGCACTAGTAAACAGATTAACAATGACTCAATGTACTAGTAAACAGATTAACAATGACAAAAGGGACTAGTAAACAGATTAACAATGACTAAATGTACTAGTAAACAGATTAACAATGACTAAATGTAGTAGTAAACAGATTAATAAACACTAAATGTACTAGTAAACAGATTAACAATGACTAAATGTAGTAGTAAACAGAGTAACAATGACTAAATGTACTAGTAAACAGATTAACATGGGCTAAATGTAATAGTAAACAGATTAACAATGACTAAATGCAGTGGTAAAAGATTAACATGGGCTAAATGTACTAGTAAACAGATTAATAAACACTAAATGTACTAGTAAACATATTAACAATGACTAAATGTAGTAGTAAACAGAGTAACAATGACTAAATGTACTAGTAAACAGATTAACATGGGCTAAATGTACTAGTAAACAGATTGACAATGACTAAATGTACTAGTAAACAGATTAACAATGACTAAATGCACTAGTAAACAGATTAACAATGACTAAATGTACTAGTAAACAGATTAACAATGACAAAATGTACTAGTAAACAGATTAACAATGACTAAATGTACTAGTAAACAGATTAATAATCACTAAATGTACTAGTAAACAGATTAACAATGACTAAATGTAGTAGTAAACAGATTAACAATGACTAAATGTACTAGTAAACAGATTAACATGGGCTAAATGTAATAGTAAACAGATTAACAATGACTAAATGCAGTGGTAAAAGATTAACATGGGCTAAATGTACTAGTAAACAGATTAACAATGACTAAATGTACTAGTAAACAGATTAACAATGACAAAATGTACTAGTAAACAGATTAACAATGACTCAATGTACTAGTAAACAGATTAACATGGGCTAAATGCACTAGTAAACAGATTGACAATGACTAAATGTACTAGTAAACAGATTAATAATCACTAAATGTACTAGTAAACAGATTAACATGGGCTAAATGTAATAGTAAACAGATTAACAATGACTAAATGCAGTGGTAAAAGATTAACATGGGCTAAATGTAGTAGTAAACAGATTAACAATGACTAAATGTACTAGTAAACAGATTAACAATGACTAAATGCACTAGTAAACAGATTAACAATGGCTAAATGCACTAGTAAACAGATTAACAATGACAAAATGTACTAGTAAACAGATTAACAATGACTCAATGTACTAGTAAACAGATTAACATGGGCTAAATGTACTAGTAAACAGATTGACAATGACTAAATGTACTAGTAAACAGATTAACAATGACTAAATGTACTAGTAAACAGATTAATAATCACTAAATGTACTAGTAAACAGATTAACAATGACTGAATGTAGTAGTAAACAGAGTAACAATGACTAAATGTACTAGTAAACAGAGTAACATGGGCTAAATGTACTAGTAAACAGATTAACAATGACTAAATGTACTAGTAAACAGATTAACAATGACTAAATGTAATAGTAAACAGATTAAAAATGACTAAATGTACTAGTAAACAGATTAACAATGACTAAATGTACTAGTAAACAGATTAACATGGGCTAAATGTACTAGTAAACTGATTGACAATGACTAAATGTACTAGTAAACAGATTAACAATGACTAAATGTACTAGTAAACAGAGTAACATGGGCTAAATGTACTAGTAAACAGATTAACAATGACTAAATGTACTAGTAAACAGATTAACAATGACTAAATGTAATAGTAAACAGATTAACAATGACTAAATGTACTAGTAAACAGATTAACAATGACTAAATGTACTAGTAAACAGATTAACATGGGCTAAATGCACTAGTAAACAGATTAACAATGACTAAATGTACTAGTAAACAGATTAACAATGACTAAATGTACTAGTAAACAGATTAACAATGACTAAATGCACTAGTAAACAGATTAACAATGACTCAATCTACTAGTAAACAGATTAACAATGACTAAATGTAGTAGTAAACAGATTAATAATCACTAAATGCACTAGTAAACAGATTAACAATGACTAAATGTACTAGTAAACAGATTAATAATCACTAAATGTACTAGTAAACAGATTAACAATGACTAAATGTAGTAGTAAACAGAGTAACAATGACAAAAGGGACTAGTAAACAGATTAACAATGACTAAATGTACTAGTAAACAGATTAACAATGACTAAATGTACTAGTAAACAGATTAATAATCACTAAATGTACTGGTAAACAGATTAACAATGACTAAATGTACTAGTAAACAGATTAACAATGACTAAATGTACTAGTAAACAGATTAACAATGACTAAATGTACTAGTAAACAGATTAACATGGGCTAAATGCACTAGTAAACAGATTAACAATGACTAAATGTACTAGTAAACAGATTAACAATGACTAAATGTACTAGTAAACAGATTAACAATGACTAAATGTACTAGTAAACAGATTAACATGGGCTAAATGTAATAGTAAACAGATTAACAATGACTAAATGCAGTGGTAAAAGATTAACATGGGCTAAATGTACTAATAAACAGATTAACAATGACTAAATGTACTAGTAAACAGATTAACAATGACTAAATGCACTAGTAAACAGATTAACATGGGCTAAATGTACTAGTAAACAGATTGACAATGACTAAATGTACTAGTATAAGATTAACATGGGCTAAATGTACTAGTAAACAGATTAACAATGACTAAATGTACTAGTAAACAGATTAACAATGGCTAAATGCACTAGTAAACAGATTAACAATGACTAAATGTACTAGTAAACAGATTAACAATGACTCAATGTACTAGTAAACAGATTAACATGGGCTAAATGTAATAGTCTCCTGTCTGGTACCTGTGCCTAAGACACCGCGCCCCAAAGACCTCAACTGCTTCAGGCCAGTGGCTCTCACGTCCCACCTGATGAAGACACTGGAGCGGCTAGTCCTGGACCACCTCCGCTCCACCGTGAGCTCAGCCATGGACCCACTGCAGTTTGCATATCAGTCTGGCATCGGAGTGGAGGACGCCGTCATCTCCCTGCTGCACCGCTCTCTCTCTCACCTGGAAAAGCCTGGCAGCTCTGTGAGGATTCTGTTCTTCGATCTTTCCAGCGCCTTCAACACCATCCAGCCGCTGCTCCTGAGGGACAAGCTGGAGACGGCTGGTGTGGAGTATGACCTGGCAGAGTGGATCCTGGACTACCTCACAGACCGACCCCAGTTTGTGAGAGCCCGGAACTGTGTGTCTGACACTCGGACCTGCAGTGTGGGGGCGCCCCAGGGCACTGTCCTCGCGCCCTTTCTCTTCACCCTTTACACTGCAGACTTCAGACATGACACGGACAGCTGTGTCCTGCAGAAGTTCTCTGACGACTCTGCCATCATCGGACTCATCACGGACGACGATGACGCGGAGTACAGAGGACTGGCGCAGGACTTTGTGGACTGGTGTCAGCGGAACCACCTCCTCATCAACGCGGGGAAGACCAAGGAGATGGTGGTGGATTTCCGCAGACGCCACCCCACTGCCCCCTCACCAGTGAACATCCAGGGACGGGACATTGAGAGAGTGGACTCATACAAGTACCTGGGTGTTCATCTGAACCACAAACTGGACTGGACTCATAACACGGACGCACTGTACAGGAAGAGCCAGAGTCGGCTCTACCTCCTGAGGAGACTCAGGTCTTTTGGAGTGACAGGGCCACTCCTGAAGACCTTCTACGACTCTGTGGTGGCATCAGCCCTCCTGTACGGTGTGGCCTGCTGGAGCAGCAGCATCACAGAGAGGGAGAGGACGAAGCTGGACAGAGTCATCAAGAAGTCCAGCTCCGTCCTGGGCTGTGCTTTGGACTCGGTGCAGGAGGTGGGGGACAGGAGGGTCCTGGCTAGATTCACATCTATGCTGGACCATGAGTGTCTCCCCCTGCAGGACACTCTCTCCGCTCTGGAGAGCAGCTTCAGTGAGAGACTGATCCACCCTCGATGTGCGAAGGAAAGGTTCCGTAGGTCTTTCCTTCCTGCTGCTGTCAGACTTTATAACAAAAACTGTTAGTCCTGAACACTCGCAATACTGACCTAACCATGTGCAATTCTGTCGTATGTGCAATTACTGTTGGAATTCATGTGCAATTCATGTGCAACCTATGTGCTGTCGTGACACATATTCATGTGCAATTACTGTCGTGATCACATGCAATGGTATTTATGTATTTATTTATTTATTTGTTTATGGGAGTTTTTATTTATTTATAGGAGATCTTCTACTGAAAGTGTTTTTCAGACTTCCTATAAGTGATCTGTTCTTCTGTATCTACCTCTGTATCTACCTGCGTTGCACCAATGAAATTTCCCCATGTGGGACAATAAAGGAATATCTTATCTTATCTTATCTTATCTTATCTTATCTTATCTTAAATGTACTAGTAAACAGATTGACAATGACTAAATGTACTAGTAAACAGATTAACAATGACTAAATGTACTAGTAAACAGATTAATAATCACTAAATGTAGTAGTAAACAGATTAACAATGACTAAATGTAGTAGTAAACAGAGTAACAATAACTAAATGCACTAGTAAACAGAGTAACATGGGCTAAATGTACTAGTAAACAGATTAACAATGACTAAATGTACTAGTAAACAGATTAACAATGACTAAATGTAATAGTAAACAGATTAACAATGACTAAATGTACTAGTAAACAGATTAACAATGACTAAATGTACTAGTAAACAGATTAACAATGACTAAATGTACTAGTAAACAGATTAACAATGACTAAATGTACTAGTAAACAGATTAACATGGGCTAAATGTACTAGTAAACAGATTGACAATGACTAAATGTACTAGTAAACAGAATAACAATGACTAAATGTACTAGTAAACAGATTAACAATGACTAAATGCACTAGTAAACAGATTAACAATGACTAAATGTACTAGTAAACAGATTAACAATGACTAAATGCACTAGTAAACAGATTAACAATGACTAAATGTACTAGTAAACTGATTAACAATGACTAAATGTAGTAGTAAACAGATTAACAATGACTAAATGTACTAGTAAACAGATTAACAATGACTAAATGCACTAGTAAACAGATTAACAATGACTCAATGCACTAGTAAACAGATTAACAATGACTAAATGCAGTAGTAAACAGATTAATAATAACTAAATGCACTAGTAAACAGATTAACAATGACTAAATGTACTAGTAAACAGATTAATAATCACTAAATGTACTAGTAAACTGATTAACAATGACTAAATGTAGTAGTAAACAGAGTAACAATGACTAAATGTACTAGTAAACAGAGTAACAATGACTAAATGTACTAGTAAACAGATTAATAATCACTAAATGTACTAGTAAACAGATTAACAATGACTAAATGTACTAGTAAACAGATTAACAATGACTAAATGTAGTAGTAAACAGATTAACAATGACTAAATGTACTAGTAAACAGATTAGCATGGGCTAAATGTACTAGTAAACAGATTAACAATGACTAAATGTACTAGTAAACAGATTAACAATGACTAAATGTACTAGTAAACAGATTAACAATGACTAAATGTACTAGTAAACAGATTAACATGGGCTAAATGTACTAGTAAACAGATTAACAATGACTAAATGTACTAGTAAACAGATTAACATGGGCTAAATGTACTAGTAAACAGATTAACAATGACTAAATGTACTAGTAAACAGATTAACAATGACTCAATGTACTAGTAAACAGATTAGCATGGGCTAAATGTACTAGTAAACAGATTAACAATGACTAAATGTACTAGTAAACAGATTAACAATGACTAAATGTACTAGTAAACAGATTAACAATGACTCAATGTACTAGTAAACAGATTAGCATGGGCTAAATGTACTAGTAAACAGATTAACAATGACTAAATGCACTAGTAAACAGATTAACAATGACTAAATGTACTAGTAAACAGATTAACAATGACTCAATGTACTAGTAAACAGATTAACATGGGCTAAATGTACTAGCAAACAGATTAACAATGACTAAATGCACTAGTAAACAGATTAACAATCACTAAATGCACTAGTAAACAGATTAATAATGACTAAATGTAGTAGTTAACAGATTAACAATGACTAAATGTACTAGTAAACAGATTAGCATGGGCTAAATGTACTAGTAAACAGATTAACAATGACTAAATGCACTAGTAAACAGATTAACAATGACTAAATGTACTAGTAAACAGATTAACAATGACTCAATGTACTAGTAAACAGATTAACATGGGCTAAATGTACTAGCAAACAGATTAACAATGACTAAATGCACTAGTAAACAGATTAACAATCACTAAATGCACTAGTAAACAGATTAACAATGACTAAATGTAGTAGTAAACAGATTAACAATGACTAAATGTACTAGTAAACAGATTAAGATGGGCTAAATGCACTAGTAAACAGATTAACAATGACTAAATGTACTAGTAAACAGATTAACAATGACTAAATGTACTAGTAAACAGATTAACAATGACTAAATGCACTAGTAAACAGATTAACATGGGCTAAATGTACTAGTAAACAGATTAACAATGACTAAATGTACTAGTAAACAGATTAACAATGACTCAATGCACTAGTAAACAGATTAACAATGACTAAATGTACTTGTAAACAGATTAACAATGACTAAATGTACTAGTAAACAGATTAACAATGACTAAATGCACTAGTAAACAGATTAACAATGACTCAATGCACTAGTAAACAGATTAACATGGGCTAAATGTACTAGTAAACAGATTAACAATGACTAAATGTACTAGTAAACAGATTAACAATGACTAAATGTACTAGTAAACAGATTAACATGGGCTAAATGTACTAGTAAACAGATTAACAATGACTAAATGTACTAGTAAACAGATTAACAATGACTAAATGCACTAGTAAACAGATTAACAATGACTAAATGTACTAGTAAACAGATTAACAATGACTAAATGTACTAGTAAACAGATTAACAATGACTAAATGCACTAGTAAACAGATTAACAATGACTAAATGTACTAGTAAACAGATTAACAATGACTAAATGTACTAGTAAACAGATTAATAATCACTAAATGCACTAGTAAACAGATTAACAATGACAAAAGGGACTAGTAAACAGATTAACAATGACTAAATGTACTAGTAAACAGATTAACAATGACTAAATGTAGTAGTAAACAGATTAACAATGACTAAATGTAGTAGTAAACAGATTAACAATGACTAAATGTACTAGTAAACAGATTAATAATCACTAAATGTACTAGTAAACAGATTAACAATGACTAAATGCACTAGTAAAAGATTAACATGGGCTAAATGTACTAGTAAACAGATTAACAATGACTAAATGTACTAGTAAACAGATTAACAATGACTCAATGCACTAGTAAACAGATTAACATGGGCTAAATGTACTAGTAAACAGATTGACAATGACTAAATGCACTAGTAAAAGATTAACATGGGCTAAATGTACTAGTAAACAGATTAACAATGACTAAATGCACTAGTAAACAGATTAACAATGACTAAATGTACTAGTAAACAGATTGACAATGACTAAATGCACTAGTAAAAGATTAACATGGGCTAAATGTACTAGTAAACAGATTAACAATGACTAAATGCACTAGTAAACAGATTAACAATGACTAAATGTACTAGTAAACAGATTAACAATGACTAAATGCACTTGTAATACAGAGTAACAATCAGACACATCAGAAACATCTTATTTAAGGAGAGTACTTACACTTGACTTTTATATTTCTTATTAGACTGTGTCACACTTTATGATGTGTTTTAAGCAGGATTAGTTTTCATTTCTCACATTCATATTGACGTACATCATTTTGCCTCATGGTCAAAATGGTTGTGACGTCATCTGCAGAACATCTTTACATGAGTTCGCGGTGACGTCACACATCCAGGATTTCCACAAAGCGGCCATTTTGAAAGGTGCACGCGATATATATAAACCACCACGACTGAATCCTTTTCTACGGCAAAATGAGCTACGAATACTTTGATTCTTTAGACGATAACGGCAAACTAAAGTACACGATAAAGCTATCATTCCTTGGTCCGTCAACAGAGCAATGTCCTTCCAGAACGCAGGTTTTTGGCATTTTGGCCTCACATTTCCTGGATATCGTATGTAGTAGACGTGCTGTTGTGCCCCTTTCAAAATGGCGGACTGGGTTGCTACTGTACAAGTTCCCGGATGTGTGAACGCATGTATTTTTTTGCCTCAAATGATCCATGTCTGTCAAGTGGTGAAGCCTCCATCAGAAAAGTGACACTTTTGTTTTTTTTAGTTCTAGAGCATGAAATAAAAAGTAAAGGTACTAAAGAGCAGGTTTAAAGGCCAATAACGACACAAAAAATGCATAATGTTTGTCCTTTAACCTCTGTCCGTCTCTTACTGTGAAACGTGTCCTCTTCCGGCTCTATCTTTAGCCGGCTGTAAATAGCCTGAGCACACTTTTGGTTTGACAGCTGCCGTGTCAGAGCGAGGCGGGTCAAATGTTTACTCGGTACTTTCTGAATACTTGTACATTTAAACAATAATTGCACAACTTTTAAGCCGTAACATTTGTCATATTCTAAAGTCAATCCCTTTAGACACTGGAAGTTTTACGACCAATCCTGAATCTTTTCTTTTTGCCTGTACTAGAATTTGAGCTCTTTCTCTTTTTTTTTTTATGTCTGATTAAACCTATATTAAAGCATACAAATATGACCACATCACAATAGTTTACTTCTACTTGATAAAGATAATGCATGAAAATTATGAACTTGAGTATCTATTTATGCTCTTTTCCCAAATAAATCCATAAAAAAAACCTTTGCTCCATTTACCCAACTTTATGACAGGATTTTTTTAATATAGTCAATTATTTGGAAATACATAACATTATTTTTTACAGGTTTAGTTGTATCAATATTTCTATTTTAAAATCGATCCATCACAATTAACCTTATATTAATCACTGATTTATGCAGATATAAAAATATTAGCTTTTAGGGGTATGAGATTATTTTCTAATGATTAAAGCTGGAAACTCAAGCACCACAGGCGCTTTTTGGTCAAATTGTACTTTGAATTTGTGGCCTCTTTAATCAAACAATGAATACAACTGCTGCTTTTAGTGCAGTGAGTTTATTTCTGTCCAACTCCTCCAAGCAATTTAAATAAAACACATTTGAATGGGGAAAAGTGATGGACTATTTCACAGTTTATTCACAGAAAGACAAACTAAAGTGGTGCTTGTTGTTTTTTAATATCAGTGTCATCCAGGAAAGACTTTTTTATTTATTTTTTCCATTATTTTTTGAGGAAAGCTGTTTTTTTAAATTCCAAGAGTAAAAAATCAGACGATGTTCCAAATTGTAAACTCCACTTTATCAATTGTACAGTATTCGTTTGAGACCAACTTCCACCTTCTGTGTGTAAAACTAAAGTCAAGACAAGAAACTGAATTATCCAAACGTTTCCCACTTTTATTTTGAAGTAATGCTTGTCCACTTGGTGTATTATAATCTTGGTCACCCCTTAATGGGAGGAGTGGTTACTACAGAGGGGTTCATGAGGACTTTGTGCAGTTATTTAAAGCAGATAGCTCCAGTAAGTTCTCCAGCCTTCACATGTGCTCAGGCTGTCTATAAATAGTCCAACATTCACTCTGAAGGCCACAGAAGTATTTAGGACAGCCACTACTTCAACTGGCTCTTGTACTCCATTTGTACTTCAAGTATTTAGAAATTTAGCATCTACTTCAGTATTTTTTGCTTAGTTATTGCTGTTTTTTGTAGTTGGACCAGTGGATTTTTTGGACAGTTGTTTCAGCGATGGCGAAGTGGGGAGAGGGCGACCCCCGGTGGATCGTGGAGGAACGAGCAGACGCCACGAATGTTAACAACTGGCACTGGTAAATTTATTAAGTCATGTCATTATTATGTCACATTTGTTCTTTTTGTTGCTTAATTTTCCAACACTTTATTTGACAGTTTTAGTCTCACAAACGTCTGGAGTGATTGCACGTGGTGATTTAGGTTGGATTGTGGAAGAGAAATGTGTTTTTTACGTTAAATATAATATTTTATTTAGTTCTGTTTGAAGAAATACTTAGAAACCAGTGACTAATAAACTTCAGAAACCTGTTACGAACAACCTGAACTCGGAATTTGTTTGGTTTTTTCCACTTCTTTCACATTTTTTCTTGAAGAAGGGCTGTATAATTAATAGAATTTTGAGAGATTGAGATTCGTTTTATAATTATAAGCGTTTTTACTATTTTTGTGTTCAATGGCATTAAATAAAAGCCTTCTATGTTCATGTTCTGGAAATTGTATGAATTTAGTCAAGTGAATTATATAAGAGCAAAAACATGTACTCAAGTAAAAGTATAACCTGTACAAATCTACTTAAGTACTGAAGTGTGTGTTTGAAACATAACTTTAACAGAAAAAAATAAATGTATCTCATGCAGATTCCTGATAACTATTACTGAGTGAATTGTTGATTTTTTTCAATTGATTTTACAATTTCTCTGCTTTTTATTTATATTTTATTTTATATTTTATTTATTTATATAATTGTATATTTTTTGCTCAAAGTCACCATGAATGTGCTAAAAAAAAAAGACATGCAAATACCTGCTTTGAATCTAAGTAAAGTACAGACACACAGAACTAGAGTACTTTTACTTTTGTATTGGGTGAAACTGGTGTTGGTTTTGGCGCCGTGTCTCTCTCAGTTTGTTCATTTCGATGATCAAAACCGAGGTTGTTTTCTCCATGTGAAATGAGAGATTTTGTTTTGAATCCTGACTTCCTGTGTCCCAGGACGGAGCGTGATGTCACTTCCTGGTCGGAGGAGCGCCTGAAGGCTCTGCTGTCGGAGGTCAGAGTGGAGGGGTCAGAGGGCGTGTGCCAGGTGACCGACGTGACCAAACTGGAGGGAGAGGCCTGCATCAACAACCGCAAAGGAAAGCTCTTCTACTTCTTCGAGTGGGTCGTCCGCGCCGCCTGGACCGGTCAGTCCGTCACAACTGGACAAACGTTTCAGAGTGAAACGTTTCATCCAAGAAATATGAACATTGAATAGTCCCATTTTACATGAATTAAAGTGCATAATATGACTGATTCTCATGGTTTTTAAATGATGAATCAGTTTGGTGGAATATTCCCTGTGGTTAATATTATTCATATTTCAGTCAAGAAAATTTGAAAAATAAAGTTGATTTTATTGAAATTCGTGCTGAGTTCTAGAACAGAATCTGTGTCGTCAATAAGCGACATTTCACCCAACATCCAGGACATTTCACAAGCAACGAGACAATTCTGACCGTTTAAACATCATCTAACAAAATAAAGGTGTTGTCAACATCAAATCATAACTATTGTGTTAGTCATATGGATTTTTGTCCTAGTTAACAGTGTGGTTGCTAGTTAACCGCATGGTTGCTAGTTAACCGTGTTGTTGCTAATTAACAGTGTGGTTGCTAGTTAACAGTTGTGGAATTACATCTGCTGCTGATGTCTAAACAGGAGGTAAAATTATAAACGTCACAGAAATGGTCAAACTGGGAAAAAGAGGCAAAATGTTCAGTATTAATTATTTAAAACGTGAGTATTAACTTGAGTATTTTCTTGAGTATTGACCTGAGTATTTCTTGAGTATTGACTTGAGTATTGACTTGAGTATTAATTTGAGTATTGACTTGAGTATGTTCTTGAGTATTTTCTTGAGTATTTTCTTCCTCTCTCTGGTTTCGGCTCTAGGAACATCTAAGTCTGGATTGAAGTATCGTGGGACGGTGGACGTGGCAAACCTGTCGGACGAGAACGACCCCGACGACCTGGATGTAAATCTCATAAATCTGTTGTTTTGAGCTCAGACGGAAACACGTGTGATTGTTGTTTCAGATCTCGGTGGCTCTGTGTGCGGACCACCCTCCCACTCCTCTGGTGCAGCTCATGAAGAGCAAAGGCATCGCTGAAGTCCGCCGCGCACTGGGCCTCTACATGACGCAACTCAAAACTGGTAAAAAAATAATTTTAACTGCAGCGAGAGGAATATTCTACTTTATGTGAGAACACAAAGTCACAAGGATCACAAGAATCCATCTTGATCAACTCACACTGCTGCGTTTGAGTCCATGAAGACCACACGGGTCAGAGTTTGGAAAGGAAGACAAAAGCCGAGCCAATTTAGAAGGAATTATTTATAAAAAATGATCAGCTTCACTCAATCCACCCAACATGGTGATAAAAAGAGAGTTTAAACATCATTTTTGCCTTTTCCATTTGAACAGTTTTGTGTAACTAAAGGCCTGTCCCTGGTCACGGCACATGTTATTGTCCTGTAGTACATGTTATTGTCCTGTAGTACATGTTATTGTCCTGTAGTACATGTTATTGTCCTGTAGTACATGTTATTGTCCTGTAGTACATGTTATTGTCCTGTAGTACATGTTATTGTCCTGACATGTTATTGTCCTGTAGTACATGTTATTGTCCTGTAGATGTTATTGTCCTGTAGTACATGTTATTGTCCTGTACATGTTATTGTCCTGTAGTACATGTTATTGTCCTGTAGATGTTATTGTCCTGTAGTACATGTTATTGTCCTGTAGTACATGTTATTGTCCTGTAGATGTTATTGTCCTGTAGCACATGTTATTGTCCTGTAGCACATGTTATTGTCCTGTAGTACATGTTATTGTCCTGTAGTACATGTTATTGTCCTGTAGTACATGTTATTGTCCTGTAGATGTTATTGTCCTGCAGTACATGTTATTGTCCTGTAGTACATGTTATTGTCCTGTAGATGTTATTGTCCTGTAGTACATGTTATTGTCCTATAGATGTTATTGTCCTGTTGTACATGTTATTGTCCTGTAGATGTTATTGTCCTGTAGTACATGTTATTGTCCTGTACATGTTATTGTCCTGTAGTACATGTTATTGTCCTGTAGATGTTATTGTCCTGTACATGTTATTGTCCTGTACATGTTATTGTCCTGTAGATGTTATTGTCCTGTAGATGTTATTGTCCTGTAGTACATGTTATTGTCCTGTACATGTTATTGTCCTGTAGTACATGTTATTGTCCTGTAGATGTTATTGTCCTGTAGCACATGTTATTGTCCTGTAGTACATGTTATTGTCCTGTAGTACATGTTATTGTCCTGTAGATGTTATTGTCCTGTAGCACATGTTATTGTCCTGTAGCACATGTTATTGTCCTGTAGTACATGTTATTGTCCTGTAGTACATGTTATTGTCCTGTAGTACATGTTATTGTCCTGTAGATGTTATTGTCCTGCAGTACATGTTATTGTCCTGTAGTACATGTTATTGTCCTGTAGATGTTATTGTCCTGTAGTACATGTTATTGTCCTATAGATGTTATTGTCCTGTTGTACATGTTATTGTCCTGTAGATGTTATTGTCCTGTAGTACATGTTATTGTCCTGTACATGTTATTGTCCTGTAGTACATGTTATTGTCCTGTAGATGTTATTGTCCTGTACATGTTATTGTCCTGTACATGTTATTGTCCTGTAGATGTTATTGTCCTGTAGATGTTATTGTCCTGTAGTACATGTTATTGTCCTGTACATGTTATTGTCCTGTAGTACATGTTATTGTCCTGTAGATGTTATTGTCCTGTAGCACATGTTATTGTCCTGTAGTACATGTTATTGTCCTGTAGTACATGTTATTGTCCTGTAGCACATGTTATTGTCCTGTAGTACATGTTATTGTCCTGTAGTAGATGTTATTGTCCTGTAAATGTTATTGTCCTGTAGTACATGTTATTGTCCTGTATTACATGTTATTGTCCTGCAGTACATGTTATTGTCCTGTAGTAGATGTTATTGTCCTGTAGATGTTATTGTCCTGTAGTACATGTTATTGTCCTGTATTACATGTTATTGTCCTGTAGTACATGTTATTGTCCTGTATTACATGTTATTGTCCTGCAGTACATGTTACTGTCCTGTAGTACATGTTATTGTCCTGTAGTACATGTCATTGTCCTGTAGCACATGTTATTGTCCTGTAGTACATGTTATTGTCCTGCAGTACATGTTATTGTCCTGTAGTAGATGTTATTGTCCTGTAGATGTTATTGTCCTGTAGTACATGTTATTGTCCTGTATTACATGTTATTGTCCTGTAGTACATGTTATTGTCCTGTAGATGTTATTGTCCTGTAGTACATGTTATTGTCCTGTAGTACATGTTATTGTCCTGTAGTACATGTTATTGTCCTGTAGTAGATGTTATTGTCCTGTAATTGTTATTGTCCTGTAGTACATGTTATTGTCCTGTAGTACATGTTATTGTCCTGCAGTACATGTTATTGTCCTGTAGTACATGTTATTGTCCTGTATTACATGTTATTGTCCTGTAGTACATGTTATTGTCCTGTATTACATGTTATTGTCCTGCAGTACATGTTATTGTCCTGTAGTACATGTTATTGTCCTGTAGTACATGTTATTGTCCTGTAGCACATGTTATTGTCCTGTAAATGTTATTGTCCTGTAGTACATGTTATTGTCCTGTATTACATGTTATTGTCCTGCAGTACATGTTATTGTCCTGTAGTAGATGTTATTGTCCTGTAGATGTTATTGTCCTGTAGTACATGTTATTGTCCTGTATTACATGTTATTGTCCTGTAGTACATGTTATTGTCCTGTATTACATGTTATTGTCCTGCAGTACATGTTATTGTCCTGTAGTACATGTTATTGTCCTGTAGTACATGTCATTGTCCTGTAGCACATGTTATTGTCCTGTAGTACATGTTATTGTCCTGCAGTACATGTTATTGTCCTGTAGTAGATGTTATTGTCCTGTAGATGTTATTGTCCTGTAGTACATGTTATTGTCCTGTATTACATGTTATTGTCCTGTAGTACATGTTATTGTCCTGTAGATGTTATTGTCCTGTAGTACATGTTATTGTCCTGTAGTACATGTTATTGTCCTGTAGTACATGTTATTGTCCTGTAGTAGATGTTATTGTCCTGTAATTGTTATTGTCCTGTAGTACATGTTATTGTCCTGTAGTACATGTTATTGTCCTGCAGTACATGTTATTGTCCTGTAGTACATGTTATTGTCCTGTATTACATGTTATTGTCCTGTAGTACATGTTATTGTCCTGTATTACATGTTATTGTCCTGCAGTACATGTTATTGTCCTGTAGTACATGTTATTGTCCTGTAGTACATGTTATTGTCCTGTAGCACATGTTATTGTCCTGTAGTACATGTTATTGTCCTGTAGCACATGTTATTGTCCTGTAGTACATGTTATTGTCCTGTATTACATGTTATTGTCCTGTATTACATGTTATTGTCCTGTAGTACATGTTATTGTCGTGTAGTACATGTTATTGTCCTGTAGTACATGTTATTGTCCTGTAGTACATGTCATTGTCCTGTAGCACATGTTATTGTCCTGTAGTACATGTCATTGTCCTGTAGCACATGTTATTGTCCTGTAGTACATGTTATTGTCCTGCAGCACCTGATATTGTCCTATAGTACATTAGTACATGTTATTGTCCTATAGTACATTAGTACATGTTATTGTCCTGTAGTACATGTTATTGTCCTGTAGTACATGTTATTGTCCTATAGCACATGTTATTGTCCTATAGTACATGTTATTGTCCTGTAGTCCATGTTTTTGTCCTGCAGCACATGTTATTGTCCTGCAGTACATGTTCTTGTCCTGTAGTACATGTTATTGTCCTGTAGTACATGTTATTGTCCTGTAGTACATGTTATTGTCCTATAGCACATGTTATTGTCCTATAGTACATGTTATTGTCCTGTAGTCCATCATGTTTTTGTCCTGCAGCACATGTTATTGTCCTGCAGTACATGTTCTTGTCCTGTAGTACATGTTATTGTCCTGTAGTACATGTTATTGTCCTATAGTACATGTTATTGTCCTGTAGTCCATGTTATTGTCGTGTAGTACATGTTATTGTCCTGTAGTCCATGTTAATGTCCTGTAGGGAATGAATCCTCAGCCGTCTGTGCTGCTGGGATCAACAGGAGCAGTGGTCAAGCTGTTGACCAGATCCAGATCTTGAGCTCAGCTTGGTCAGGATCTAAACTTGAGGATCTGGTGCTGATTTGATGCTGGTCCATGTTTTGCCCAGTTTGGCCCGGGAGTGGAACCTTTGTGCTGTGAGGGGAGACTGAGGTTTTGGAATTTATCTGCAAAGAATTATCACAAAATAAAGTAAAATAGAACAAAGTTGTCTTGCTCAAAAGTGGGTCTTTTATTCCGCTTGTGCACAGCAAGAATCACTGTCCCTCACAGAGTCCTCTCTGTCCCACACCCTTCACCTTCACATCGGGTACAGGAAAGCAGATGGTCACATGATCTACATCAATGGAATATTGACATCTTTACAAAAGTGAGAGGCGAATGGCCGCTCGAAGGAAAATATTACATCTTCGTATGGACAAAGAGGAGATCAGAGCATATGCATCAAGTCAAGTTCACATACATTTCTGTTCCTCCAAAACACTGTCCTAGAGTGAAAGAGCAATAGTTGGCGTGAGGGGACATCTGGGAGGACATCTGGGGGACAGCGGGAGAAAAGGGCTCGCCGAGGATGTTCATACAGCTTCTTTTCCTTCCTCAGAGTTCAGTCAGGGGATGATCCTGCCCACAGCCAATGAATCAAAAGCCCCGCCCACTCAGGCCCAGAGCAGGCCCCAGGTGCAGAGTAAAACACTGGTAAGGCCAAAGCTTAGTTAACCTTCTTTGACCTTTATCATATGATGACGTGTGTTTCCAGATCAGTCCAGCTCCCTCGAGTGGCGCCCCCTGCAGTGTGGGAAAGACATCAACTCGAAACATTCAACTGAAGGAAACGTTTTACACCTCACCAGACGAACTGTATGCAACGTTCATCAGCCAAGACGTAAGCACTAATGACAATCTGTGTGCTCGTTAGACATAGCACAAGACTCCTCCTGCTGGTGACCGGCCTCCTGCTGGTGCCAGAGTCAGGACTAAACATGGACCGGCCTCCTGCTGGTGTCAGAGTGAGGACTAAACATGGACCGGCCTCCTGCTGGTGCCAGAGTCAGGACTAAACATGGACCGGCCTCCTGCTGGTGCCAGAGTCAGGACTAAACATGGACCGGCCTCCTGCTGGTTCCAGAGTCAGGACTAAACATGGACCGGCCTCCTGCTGGTGCCAGAGTCAGGACTAAACATGGACCGGCCTCCTGCTGGTGCCAGAGTCAGGACTAAACATGGACCGGCCTCCTGCTGGTGCCAGAGTCAGGACTAAACATGGGCCGGCCTCCTGCTGGTGCCCAGAGTCAGGACTAAACATGGACCGGCCTCCTGCTGGTGCCAGAGTCAGGACTTAACATGGACCGGCCTCCTGCTGGTGCCAGAGTCAGGACTAAACATGGACCGGCCTCCTGCTGGTGCCAGAGTCAGGACTAAACATGGACCGGCCTCCTGCTGGTGCCCAGAGTCAGGACTAAACATGGACCGGCCTCCTGCTGGTGCCAGAGTCAGGACTAAACATGGACCGGCCTCCTGCTGGTGCCAGAGTCAGGACTAAACATGGACCGGCCTCCTGCTGGTGCCCAGAGTCAGGACTAAACATGGACCGGCCTCCTGCTGGTGCCAGAGTCAGGACTAAACATGGACCGGCCTCCTGCTGGTGCCAGAGTCAGGACTAAACATGGACCGGCCTCCTGCTGGTGCCAGAGTCAGGACTAAATATGGGCCGGCCTCCTGCTGGTGCCCAGAGTCAAGACTAAACATGGGCCGGCCTCCTGCTGGTGCCCAGAGTCAGGACTTAACATGGACCGGCCTCCTGCTTGTGCCAGAGTCAGGACTAAACATGGACCGGCCTCCTGCTGGTGCCAGAGTCAGGACTAAACATGGACCGGCCTCCTGCTGGTGCCAGAGTCAGGACTAAACATGGACCGGCCTCCTGCTGGTGCCCAGAGTCAGGACTAAACATGGACCGGCCTCCTGCTGGTGCCAGAGTCAGGACTAAACATGGACCGGCCTCCTGCTGGTGCCAGAGTCAGGAGTAAACGTGGACCGGCCTCCTGCTGGTGCCAGAATCAGGACTTTTTAGCTGTTTGTGTGATTTTAACACTGGTTTGTCAACTAAACTTACTTTATCATCTCATCTTTTTGTTGTGGACAGTTTGTGCAGATTTTCACGCGCTCGGCCGCTCAGGTCGACGCTCGCAGCGGAGGAAAGTTCCAGCTGCTGGACGGGTCTGTCACCGGAGAGTTTGTGCACCTGGTAAGAACATTTATCAATTGGACCAAACCATTGAGCATTTGCTGAGGTTGAGAGTTCAATCTCTGCCACACATTATATACTGTTCCTGCCGTGACATTGGGCAAGACACTTCACCCACACCCAGTCAGTCAAGTTATCCCAGAATAGCTCATTTTGTAGGTTTATTATTCACTTCCTGTTTGTAATTGATGACATCACACTGGGAAATTACCGCGCAAACACTGGGCAAAAACTTACCTAATGTGACAAAAACAAAAATACACGACAGTGACTTTATTTTGTTGAATTAACATTTAGAGAGTAAAAAAAAAGTAGTTTCTTTGTGTAAATTCTGCGAGAGTGTGTAGTGACATCACTAGTGTGATGTCACTTTTTTTCTCCGCAAATATCGAATAAATTGCTATTCAACTTAATTTATATGTACAACAGGTATAAACTCACCAAATAAAGTCAAAATTAGAAAATCGTAAAAACCTGTCATACGCCCTTTAAATCCATGCGTTTCTACTGTGGGCGGAGTCACAGAGTTCATTAAAACCATGACCTTTGTCTCTTCAGGTCCCGGACAAAGGTCTTGAGATGAAGTGGAGGTTCAGGTCGTGGCCCAAAGGTGAGTACAAGTCCAAAGAGATGATAATTTAAAATGTGTCCTCTGCAAACGCTTGAGACCCCCAAAAAGACTCGGGACCCCCACCCAACTTACTCCGGACTCCACTGCAGGATTGATTCTATTTTAGTGATAATTTCTTGTTTTTCAATATATTTATCTTGATTTTCAGTAGTAATTTGTATCTATATGTCTGTATGGTGGCACATAGCACGTAGCTAACCCGGACCTTTCCTGCTTAAATGAAAGCCAGTAAATATATTCTTATTATATTACTTAATGTTTCTGGATTGTTTCAATGAGTTTGTTATTTATTGTGTGATGTGACAGAATTTACCTCAAATATACTTTTCAGGTTAAACATTTTATTCTATACAGTGTCATAATTTGTATGATACATCTTGATCTGCACTGAGCAATTTAACTCATCTTCTCAACTCTTTTCTTTCACTCCCATCCCTCCTTCTCTCCTGCCTCTTTCTCATCTCTCCTCTCTCTCCCCCTTTCCATGTTTCTCCTCTCTCTCCTCTCTCTTTCTTTCTCCTCTCTCTCTCCTCTCTCTCTATCTCTCCTCTCTCTCCTCTCTCTCTATCTCTCCTCTCTCTCCTCTCTCTCTATCTCTCCTCTCTCTCCTCTCTCTCTCCTCTCTCCTCTCTCTCCTCTCTCTCTATCTCTCCTCTCTGTCTCTCCCCTCTCTCTCTCCTCTCTCTCTCTCCTCTCTCTCTCTCCTCTCGCTCTCCTCTCTGTCTCTCCCCTCTCTCTCTCCTCTCTCTCCTCTCTCTCTATCTCTCCTCTCTGTCTCTCTCTCTCTCTCCTCTCTCTCTCCTCTCTCTCTCTCTCCTCTCTGTCTCTCCCCTCTCTCTCTCCTCTCTCTCTATCTCTCCTCTCTGTCTCTCTCTCTCCTCTCTCTCTGTCCTCTCTGTCTCTCTCCTCTCTCTCCTCTCTCTCTCTCCTCTCTGTCTCTCTCCTCTCTCTCTCTCCTCTCTCTCTCCTCTCTCTCTCCTCGCTCTCCTCTCTCTCTCCTCTCTCTCTCCTCTCTCTCTCTCTCCCTCCTCTCTCTCTCTGTCTCTCTCTCTGTCTCTCTCTCTCTCCTCTCTCTCTCTCCTCTCTCTCTCCTCTCTCTCTCCTCTCTCTCTCCTCTCTCTCTCTGTCTCTCTCTCTCTCTCCTCTCTCTTTCTCCTCTCTCTCTCCTCTCTCTCTCCTCTCTCTCTCTGTCTCTCTCTCTCGCTCCTCTCTCTCTCCTCTCTCTCTCTCCTCTCTCTCTCTCTCTCTCTCTCCTCTCTCTCTCCTCTCTCTCTATGTCTCTCTCCTCTCTCTCCTCTAGAACATTTTGCCACAGTGATCCTTCTGTTTGAAGACAGAGGAGGAGAGACGTTTCTGTCTGTGGATATTCAGGGAGTTCCTGTTGGGTTTGAGGACAGCACCAGAGAAGGCTGGAACCGCTTCTACCTCCAGGCCATCAAACAGACCTTTGGATACTAGAACTAACAATACAGGCCATCAAGCAGACCTTTGGATACTAGAACTAACAATACAGGCCATCAAGCAGACCTTTGGATACTAGAACTAACAATACAGGCCATCAAGCAGACCTTTGGATACTAGAACTAACAATACAGGCCATCAAGCAGACCTTTGGATACTAGAACTACACAATACAGGCTATCAAGCAGATCTTTGGATTCTAGAACTACACAATACAGGCTATCAAGCAGACCTTTGGATACTAGAACTAACAATACAGGCCATCAAGCAGACCTTTGGATACTAGAACTAACAATACAGGCCATCAAGCAGATCTTTGGATTTTAAAACTACACAATACAGGCCATCAAGCAGAACTTTGGATACTAGAACTACACAATACAGGCCATCAAGCAGATCTTTGGATACTAGAACTATACAATACAGGCCATCAAGCAGATCTTTGGATTCTAAAACTACACAATACAGGCCATCAAGCAGAACTTTGGATACTAGAACTACACAATACAGGCCATCAAGCAGACCTTTGGATACTAGAACTACACAATACAGGCTATCAAGCAGATCTTTGGATACTAGAACTACACAATACAGGCCATCAAGCAGACCTTTGGATACTAGAACTACACAATACAGGACATCAAGCAGAACTTTGGATACTAGAACTATACAATACAGGCCATCAAGCAGATCTTTGGATCCTAGAACCACACAATACAGGCCATCAAGCAGAACTTTGGATACTAGAACTATACAATACAGGCCATCAAGCAGATCTTTGGATACTAGAACTACACAATACAGGCCATCAAGCAGATCTTTGGATACTAGAACTACACAATACAGGACATCAAGCAGAACTTTGGATACTAGAACTACACAATACAGGCCATCAAGCAGACCTTTGGATACTAGAACTATACAATACAGGCCATCAAGCAGACCTTTTGATACTAGAACTACACAATACAGGCCATCAAGCAGAACTTTGGATACTAGAACTACACAATACAGGCCATCAAGCAGATCTTTGAATACTAGAACTACACAATACAGGCCATAAAGCAGACCTTTGGATACTAGAACTAACAATACAGGCCACCAAGCAGATCTTTGGATACTAGAACTACACAATACAGGCCATCAAGCAGATCTTTGGATACTAGAACTACACAATACAGACCATCAAGCAGATCTTTGGATACTAGAACTACACAATACAGGCCACCAAGCAGAACTTTGGATACTAGAACTAACAATACAGGCCATCAAGCAGACCTTTTGATACTAGAACTACACAATACAGGCCATCAAGCAGATCTTTGGATACTAGAACTACACAATACAGGCCACCAAGCAGACCTTTAGATACTAGAACTATACAATACAGGCCATCAAGCAGACCTTTTGATACTAGAACTACACAATATAGGCCATCAAGCAGATCTTTGGATACTAGAACTACACAATACAGGCGACCAAGCAGACATTTAGATACTAGAACTATACAATACAGGCCATCAAGCAGACCTTTTGATACTTGAACTACACAATACAGGCCATCAAGCTGATCTTTGGATACTAGAACTACACAATACAGGCCACCAAGCAGAACTTTGGATACTAGAACTACAGGCCATCTAGGAGAACTTATTTTAAAATAAAATGTGCCTTTACCTTCAATGAAATAGCTCCCTCTATAGTATTTTTTAAATTTATTTGAACTGCAACTTAACACATTTTTACAGAGCATGCCACAGACCTGCCCGTTACACACTGGAACTGATTATAAGAGCAGGTACACTAAGAAACCAGCAGGTGGCACCAAACTGTCAATAGTTGATCATTTTTATCTTCTATAGCTCTGATGCTTGAACACATTACACTTACTCACTGAAGACATTGTGTTTGAATCCTGTTCGGAACAGACTTTTACTGCTGCAGGTTGTTTACCCAGAATGCTGTGTTCTTGTGTTCGTCACAACTGACCTGACCTGTGTGAGCAGAGAAACCAACTTCAAACCAAGAACTCGAACTGTCCAGACTCTTCTGTGTAAACACTCTCTGAAACTCTCATAAAGCGCAGTCACACACAACAACTTCAGCTTTTTTCATCTGAACTGTTGTATGTCTTTTGTCTGTTTGTGATTACATCATTTTTGTGTAAACTTCTTTTTTAAATGTACTGAAAAGCAAATTCCACTTAATTGTTTTTGTCAAGATTCTTATTGTTCCCACCAGCGCAGTCTAAAGTCCCTCTTATTGGCTCATCCATGTTTTTACTTAAGCAGCTAAGGCCTTAGTTATTTTATTACTTGGTTTACGGATCCGCCGCACTTATTGATTTCTACAATATATAAATAAAATAAATTATTATACATTTTTTTTATAAAGTACCGCCGACAAAGCAAAATAGCATTAAATTAAATGTAAAAAGCGGTATTAAAGGCGCAATGGACAATTTTTCGGCGATTTGCGAACGCAGGCGGAAGTGCGCATGCCACTCCCCCGTGTGGACTGATACAACACACACGTGCGTTTGTTTATTAACACGACGGATCGAATCGCATCTCTCGTCTCCCGCAGATTTCCGTCTTCTTCTGAGTCAGCTCGAACTGTCTTTCTCTGTCTTCATTTTGCCCCGTACACTGAGGGAACTATATTATGATAGATCAATGCGCTTAGACACGCGGAAACGTGGGGACGAGCCTGACGCGGCTGCAGGTGAGCGATAGGTGCGTTTTATGATTTATACGTGGCAGGACTAATCGGCAGTCCACGCAACGAGGAAATAAGACTCAGATTTGGGCCAAAAAAATCGTCCATTCAACCTTTAAGTCAAAAGACAAAAGCGCGTGAAGCAATTTCTCGCCAAACTCCTGCGGAAGTCTGTGACGGAGCGGGTCTGTTGAAATTATATTTATATTTACATTCCGTCCGCCTGTGCAATATATTTCATTTGAAAATCCGTAAACCAAGTAATAAAATAACTGTGGCCTAAATACATGGCTAAAAAACAAATAGATATTTCTTTTTTTGTTTCCCCAAAGCAGGGGGATAGTTACAAGTCACTTCATTTTCTCTATTTTATGTTTTAAACAGTGCAGTGTTGTACATTTATTTATTTGTAAAAAAGTCTTTTTCTAATAAAAAATAAATAAAAAAGGAAAATGATATTGTTTTCATCTTATGGATATTATTAGATTTTTTTTTTCAAGATATTTAATATATATAAGGCTTAGAGTACATAGGACCTATTGTTTACTTCTTTATGACATTCCAGTTTGACAAGATGCTAGTTTTCAGCTGTACTCCTTTACCAGATGTATAGAGAAAAGATTACAGATTGTATGGAAAAATAATCTCTGTAAAACATTTCATAGACATAACACTCAGTCAGGTTTGTTCTGCAAAAAAAGGACAATTGAAGTAGTGACACAGGTGTTAAAACTATATGTGATGCATGATCTCTAGTGTTCTTTTCCTGACAAGAATGACATGGCTGTCCCATCTGTGTCTCTTATAGAAATGTGGCTCCTGTTACGGCCCTTCTCAGCTAAAAAGGGAATGGGAGGTAACAACAATGTTCATGATCATACAAAACAGAAGAGGCCCTAGGGTTGATCCTTGTTGCACACCTGTAGTTCTCTGGAGGGCATTGGGTTTATTAACTTGCTTTAATCTGTGAGAAAGAAATATTTTAGGTACATTTAATAAACATGACCTAACTGTGTCCCAGATACAAAACATGTTCAAATCAAATATTGCTTTTACTGATTGATTGCAATGCATTCTTAATTGCAAAACATTGGACATGATGTTAATGATGCCAAGTTGTTTATAATATAATTTGGTGTATGGGTTAAAACTTCTCTACAGGTTAAAGCTCAGGCAACACGGGTCAAGTATTAGTGCAGGGTATGTACTGTCCCTTTAACAGACATTAAAGTGAAAAAGACTGACATTTTATATTTAGTTGTATCCAATGCTTTTAGTGGTGGTGTAAACACAACATCCACAGTGCTGTTGGCTGTTATTGTCGAGTATAGTTACAGTAGTACTGAAATAGACTTGTATGTGCTTCGCCAGGCAGGCTTTGTTTAGATTGGCATTGGCCTAGATCTGTGATAATGACTTTTGCATGTTTGCTTTGATCCATATCCTTCAACGTCTGGGGAAACTTTCAGGAGCAGTGATCCCAGTGCTGTGTCCAGAGACCTTGTTTAGGTCTGAGCCTGGATCTTGGTCAAGAGTTGTTGCTTTAGGGCCAAATATTGTATTTTAATTCACTCACGAAGGGTTGATCTAACAAGGATTAGGATGCAAACATGTCCCACTGATATTAAAGGCCTAACGTTTTTGGAAGAATGTCCAGCACCTTCTTGTCTCCATGCAAATGTCATGGTTTTGCCGAGAATGTTGTGGAATAGCATTGAACTTATCTAAAGAAAGAAGGGCTTAAATAAGTTAATTGATTAATTGCAACTGATCGATTCATTGAAATAATCGTCAACTAATTCAGTTATCAAAAAATAATGTTACATGTACTAGAAAATATGTTTTCTAGTGGCATCTTTTATTTTTATATGGATCATATCTCATATTTACAGGGCTTTTGCAATCCAAACAACTTCAAATCGCCAGATTAATAATGACCTAATGTAACATCGTCATGGAAAAAAGCAGGTGCCCTTTTCTAGCACCTTTAATAAAAAGGAACTGTAAAAATACTAATAATTCAAATTAAACTAAATGTGCCCCTCTAAACTTAAAGACTAAGTGTCCACTTGAACTGAAAAGACCTGGTCCCTGTGCCTCCGTTGGGAACCACTGGCACTGATGTAACCCTGACAGTTTGTCAAGCAAACTCTTTTACAAGATTGACATTTTTAGATTTGCTTTTCATCGTTTCAGCCACTGCAGACCCGGTATAGTGCAGCAGCAGTGGTGAGTGAAAGAGAAGCAAAAGTTTACAACATGGACATTCACTGCAACAAATTATTACTTTTTTTTATTTTAGGGTAAAAACCTAAAACTTTACTAGTTACATATAGTTTCTAGTTTCTAAATGTGTGCCAAGAAGGTCAGCTATTAATACCCCTCTCTCCCCCTCCCTTTCAAAATACCTCCCCCCAAACACACTTATGTATCCTGCCAGGGGCTGAGTACTAAGCAACTGCCCCTGCATGAGTTCAGTCATTAGGGTTCTTCAACACATTTTTAAACCCTCGTCTTAACCCACTAAACCAGGACCAGACCTCGCAACTGAACGGTAAGTGCTGCTTCAGAGACACATGGCAGGTTTGGGCTCGGTTGCTGGTAGTGAGCTAAAAAAGGACCAGAAGAGGGCAGTGTTTTTGACATTGAGCTGACTCTGAATGGAAACCAGGAAGTTAGAAATGCTTAGCTGACCACAAACAGTCAATCCAGTAACAAATATCAGAGACAATTTGCTGTGAAAGAGAGTGTTGTATGCTTTCAGTTGGACGTGGGTCACATGTATTTTGTTATATATTTTCATTTATTTCAATTCATTTACAGGTGTTATTATGGCTTAAGTCATACCTGCACTGACCTTTGACTTGGCCCCTGCGTGTCTCCATGACGACAGATGAGTTCATTGTTTTGCCTCTGTAACTTCCAGCAAAGCATTTACATTACATTGGAAACAAGCAAGTGGAAATTATGGCCTATTCACCGTCAGAGAAATTGATTACATACCAAAAATACATATTTGAGTAACTGTATTTAGGTACAGTCACTCTTTCTTTGGGTATTCAGAGTACAGTTACTTTTCTAAAATCAGAGGAAAGCATGTTATTTGAACACACAGTTTAGGCTTCAAACGTCACTGAATTCGTGAGAAAAATGGAAATTGCTGCTCCTATTGTGAGGATATGTGTATGTTCTGATTAATAGTGATGCAAGTTATCTTATCTGATAGATAAATAAATGCTCAACAAATGGTAAATCAAAAACAAATGTATTGTATTCTTTTGTTGTGAACACATGTGTTCAATATTCTGCAACTAAACACATTTTCAAAGTATTCTTCCAAACACTGTTTGGATTCCGGCCCACCCACTTTTGCCTCTTTTTGCTATGGATCGGCAATTCCATTGTTTTTGGCATTTCCAGTTGAGCAGGAACAGTGGAGAACGAGGGAAAAGTCATGCAGCTTAAGTACGAAATAAAGTAGAATAATGAAATGTATGTTTGTTCCCTATTCTGTACAATAACCTATGGAGGGAAAATGGGTGAATTCAGTGATCGATCAATCAATCAATCAATCAATCAATCATTCAATCAATCAATCAATCAATCAATCAATCAACCTTTATTTATAGACCCCTTCACAACACACAAGGCGACCAAAGTGTGTCACAATAAATATCCAAACTGTACAAAATGAAGCGTTGCTCCAGTGTGTTAAAAGCCAATCTGAGTAAATGCGTACAGCCTCGATTTAAAAAGGCCAAAGTCTGTGATGGTTTATGTCGGGGGTTGTTTAAGTCTGGCTCTGAGGACTGAGGAAAAAGAGGATTTTTCGACCTTTGGGTTTAGAGCAGACCGAAGCTCAAAAATAAAATATAAAAGAAACTGGAAGCCAATGGAGAGAAAAAAGAACTGGGCTGACGTCTGAGTGTGTTGGTTAGAAAATGAGTCTAAGAGCAGACTGGGACACACTGACACAAAGTACTTTGTAATAGTCTATTCTTGAGCTGGTGAAAGCATAAATAGTATTTTCAAGGTCGGTGCGATTTAAAAAATACTTTATTTTAGATAAAAGACATGATAGATAAAAAACATGCTCTCTCAAATTTGTTTATAACAATTTTAATTGTTGTCAAAAACACGATTCTTTACGGACAGTTTTATCATGGACGATCAAAATTATTCAAATGGAGGACATTTTGCTCTAACCACATATTTGTGTCTACAATTACAATCAGAAATTGAAGGGCACTAACCCTTTTGTCTGGAAACATAGGTGAGTATATCTGCAGATCGTCTGCATAAATAAACTGTGCCATAATTGACCCCAATGGTAACATATAAAGAGAAAACCGTATGGGGCCCTAAATACAGCCCTGGGGGCTTTCCACAGACCATCGAGGCAGCAAAGAAGGACCACAATCCTGACAGAAAAGCTTCTGTTGGTCAAATAAGACTCAAACCAAGCGCAAGTGCCACAGATACAAACAGACTTTTTAAGGCGAGACAACATCATTGAAAGGTATCAAAAGCTGCTGTTAAGAACTAGGACAACAGGGCATTTGGCATCCACAGAGCGGGTAATATCATGCAGGCCAGACTCTGTCATATGTCGTGATCTGAACCCAGACTGGACCTTTTACAGAAAAGAGTTGTTTTCTAAAAACAAAAGTAGCAGTACATAAAAACAACTTTTGTAATATCAAATATACCTGAATTTCTATTTTTTTAAATATTACAGAAGGATTAAAAAATGAAGGTCATTTTCCAGTGTTTTCTTAGGGTCGCATTATAATCAATGGGAAGGACGCGCCTCTCATTGTAATCTAATGCAATACAAAAACTAAAAAAGCTACAATCTTCAAATTTTCAACAAAGTTGAACCTTCCTAAGACACATCTAAAATGTACTCCATTATTCTGGCTTCAGTTTTCTGAAAGATATCTAAATTTTATAGGTACATTTTTCATTAGATGTGAAATTCCAGTTTGAAATATATATATATATATATATATATATATATTAAGGTTGAGGTAGATCTTTGGATAGAGTTGAAAAAGTATGAAAAATTAGGAATCTTTGATGTTTTTGTAAGTGGACATTTATGTCCTTATAGGGTCCTAAACGTTCCAATGCATTAGCAAAAACAATAATAATTTTGGAACAGAAAAGTTTTACAAAAAATAGGCTCTGTTACATATTTTTTTACCAATGTAATTAATTGAACCAAAACAATGGGCCAACAAAGTTAGAAAAACAAAGGCAAAATGGACAAAAGTATCCACCAGACATTTTATTCAATGTTCAATATTCATGTGCACAAACAAGTCAACACTGCACCATTTCTCTGGGTGACCTTAAAACGGCTGAGTGAAAATTATTTTCGGTCGACATCGGCAGCCCAACGTAAACTAATACAAGAAGAAGCAGGGACAGGTTTCATGGTGGCGCTCATAGCAACTGTTGAAATGCGCTGATCCTTTAAGACTTTCTGGTTGGTCCTGGTGGAAGGGATAGGCAAAGCATGAACAGAGGGAAAATGCCAATCCAGCTATGTTTTGGTGGAGGATCAACTTATATTGTGGTAGAAAACTCAAGGTTTTGTATATTGCAATAATTTAAGTATGTGTTGAACCATTCAGTGGGTGTCTTATTCCATTTGCCAAAATATTTCAAAAAGTTGGCCCACTCAGAATCTTTATTTATAGTATAGTACAACATGATTCTCTGGGTTGTTTTGGGTCAAGTCAGGAGACCAATTTTGCAATATCGGTCGTCTTTTTACAAAAAATGTTTTTAAAGATTTTGTTGCCCATAGGCTTTATTAGACAGGGAAGGACAGGGTGAAATGGGGAATGAGAGAGAGGGGAAGACATTCAGTAAATCATCGTGCAGTAAACCATTCAACCACTGGGCAGCACCAGCCGTCATTTTTTATGATGATTATGATCATTATTCATTCATTCATTTTCTACCACTTTCGTGGGTGACTGGAGCCTATCCCAGTGACTTTGGGCCTTAGGCGGGGTACACCCTGGACAGGGGCCAGCTCCTCGCATAGACACACAGATAACCATTCACTCTCACATTCATTCACTAGGGCCAATTAAGAGTTGCAAACACATCCATGTCTTTGGATGGTGGGGGTGAAGCCAGAGAACCCAGACAGAACCCACAGTACCATGCAGACTCCACCCAGAGAGATCAAACTCTCCAGAAATGAGCCCAAATAACACACAATAGAATAAAACACCCACTACGAAGTTAAGATGACTCACCTTGCCTTTGTACAGGTCCACGATCCATGTGTCATATAGTGGGATTATTTATTTTTCTCTCTAAAGTGCTTGAGTTTAATGTGTGTGTCTACTTTGGGAACTAAAAAGAGAAGTACAGGTTTTGGGCATCTTCTTCAGTCATACCATGCTTTCCTGTGGACTGTGGTCTGTGTAGTTGCCAGGCCAAGTCAAACTGAGACCGCTTTGTGCTGTCTGCGTGTAGTTAAAATTAATTTGACCATCCAAGAACCAGGAAGTGTGCTGTTAGCATGCTGGTTGCATTGGGAAAGTGAAGAATAACTTTGGACCACTGCAAATTAACCAGTTCTTTTTTCTTTCCTTTTTTTACAACTGTAAAATCAGGGGGGGCACCTTTAATTATCTCTTGATTTGATATTTTCTAGATTCCTGCCCCCTGGTGGTGATTATGGCGACTCTCTCATTTGAGGACTACTCGTTGTACAGTAACCTCTCAGATGATGAACTGCTGCAGCTGGCCATAGAACGCAGTCTAAATGAACCCTCCCAATCAGAGGCCCCGCTCCTGCAACAGACCCCGCCCCCACGAGAAAACCAGCCAGACAGAGCGCCCTTCAACACCCAATACCAGAATGCATCTGCTGCCAGAAGGAATTCCAGCTCCCAGAATCCTCCAGTGTATGCTCACTACAGCTCGCCCAACCCGCCCAATGAAAAGCCCCCAGACCCGTAAGAATAATGTTTTTTTGTACGGTTTTACATTCTGCTGGGAACACCGGTGGTGGACACCAGAGGTAAGGGATGCCATTAGGCTGAAGATCTTATCAGGCCTGTTTGGCTTGTGGGACTCCTGACGCAGTTGACAGGTATCGGCAGGCAAAGCGCTCGGCAGCTTGTGCAGTCGCAGCGGCAAAAGCCTGGGGTCCAACGACTCAAGAGGGGGAAGCAGTACTTCACCAACACAGTTTATGGTGCGGGTGGAGACTTGTTGACCTCAACCGGGGTTGTCGTCGGACGGTAGAAAGAATACTTTAATGACATCCTCAATCCTGCTGTCATGTCTGGTGAGACTGAGGTCTCGGTGCTGACTCGTCCATCACCCAAGCTGATGTCACTGACGTTGTTGGCAAACTCCTCGGTGGCAGGGCTTCGGGGGTGGTTGAGATCCGAGTACTTTAAGTCTCTGGATGTTGTGGGACTGTCTTGGCTGTGACACATGGTATGGTGGTCCCTCTGTTCAAAAAGGGGGATTGGAGGGTGTGTTCCAACTACAGAGGGATCACACTCCTCAGCCTACCCGGGAAGGTCTATTCCAGGGCACTGGATAAGACAAGATAAGATAAAATAATCCATTATTGTCCACACATGGAGAAAGAAGAGGAGGAGAGGAGGAGAGGATTCTGGAGAGGAGAATCCGAAGGAGGAGTTGTGTGGTTTTGGTTCTGGTCATGGAACACTGGACCAGCTCTACACTGCGTTCCAAATTATTATGCCCATTGTGTTTATGTGTCATGAAGGTAATTTTTTTTGTTTTCCAGTGAAACTCATGGATGGTATTGTGTCTCAGGGCTCTTTGGGTCAGTGAAATCAATCTCAGACACCTGTGCCAATTAGTTTGCCAGGTAAGTCCAATTCAAGAAAAAATATTTAAGAAGGCCGTTCCACATTATTAAGCAGACGACCATTTTCAAGCAATATGGAAAAGTAAAGGGATCTCTCTAGGAGCGAAACGCAATAAAAAGTTCATACTTCACGAAAACTTAGGGGTGATCATCATACTTTAAAGAGATTTGTAGCTGATTCAGAGCACACAAGGATGCATCAGATAAAGGCACAAAGAGGAAGATTTTTGCCAAACAAATACATCAAAGCTGCTAAAAGGCCATTTCAAAGCAGCAAACAGGTATTTGAAGCCACTGATGCCTCTGGAGTCCTGATCCTCCAGAGGCTTGCAGTTATGCATAAACCTTCTATTCACCACCCTTAACCAATGCTCACAAGCAGAAATGGCTTCAGTGGGCCCAGAAATACATTAAGACTCATTTTCAAACTGTCTGGTTCACTGGTGAGTGCGGTGCAACCCTGGATGGTCCAGATGGATGAAGTGGTGGATGGTTGGTGAAAGGCCACCATATTCCAACAAGGAGTTGGTCGAGTCATGTTTCAGGTTGGAATCATTGGGAGGAAGCTTAAGGGTCTCTCAAGGTGTGAAAATTACCTCTGTAAAATATGTGGAGTTTCTGACCGACCACTTTCTTCCATTGTACAAAAAGAAGAACCGTGCTTTCCATAACAAAATCATCTTCATGCTGCAAGAAATACCTTTGCATCATTGGCTGCTATGGACATAAAAGAAGAGAAACTCATGGTGTGGCTCCAAATCTCACATCCTCCCCTGACCACAACCCTAACGAGAACCTTTGGCACATCCTCAAGCGAAAGATCCATGAGGGCGGGAGACAGTTCACATCCACAGCAGCTCTGGGGGGCTATTCTGACATCCTATAAAAGAAATTCAAGCAGAAACTCTCCACAAACTCTCAAGTTCAATGGAAGCAAGAATTGTGAAGCTCCTGTCAAAGAAAGGGTCCTATGTTCTAATGTGAGATAAGATATTTGGATTGAAATATCTTTTGATTTCAGTACATATGACCTGCTAATGATTCCAATTTAACAAATGACCATTTTCATTTCTTTGCAACAATAACATGGTTTGAAACTTTGTTGTACATAGTAATTTGGAACAATGCATTTTAAAGTTTTTATTTAAAAAAAAAAAAGCTTGTTTAGGTTGATGACTTGAAAATTAGGATGACTATTTTATGAATATTTAATATCAGAAAATCTGAAAAAATATAATTTGTATAATCATTTCCAGCACCCGATGTATCTCCATCGGGCGCTCAAGGGTTCATGGGAGTTTGCCCAACCAACTAACGTGCTTTGTGGATCTGAGAAGGCGCTCAACCGTGTCCCTCGGGGTGTCCTTTGGTGGGTGCTCCGGGAGTACGGGGTCCAGGGCTGTTTGCTCAGGGCTGTCCGGTCCCTGTATGACCGGAGCAGGAGCAGAACCTGGACATGCATGTTGCACTGGGACAGTTTGCAGCCGAGTGTGAAGCAGCTGGGATGAAGATCAGCACCGCCGTATCCGATGCCATGGTTCTCAACTGGAAGTGGTTTGCCCTCTCCTGGTGGGTGGGCAGTCTTTGCCCCAAGTGGAGGAGTTCAAGTATCTCGGGGTCTTGTTCACGAGTGAGGGAAGGATGGAGCGTGAGATCGACAGGCGGATCGGTGCAGCGGCTGCAGTGATGCAGTCGCTGCATCGGACCGTTGTGGTAAAGAGGGAGCTGAGCCGAAAGGCAAAGCTCTCAATTTATCAGACAATCTACATTCTTTTCAGTAAATCAAAATCTCTTTTTCAAGGTTGACCAAGCCCAAAAGAGACTTCAGCACATACAGGACTACATTTAAAAGTTTGGACATGATTTTTAAATTAGAGCAACAACAGCTTAAAAAAAACAGCTCACAGCTCTCTTAGTTCAGTTTGAAAAGTGTTCCAAGCTGTGAGTGAAGCTTAACAGAACACTTAACAGAAGGTGTTTCAGAGTTGTTGGCATCATTGGGGCTGAAAAGTGTGGACTTATAGAATAACCACGGTCATAATGTCAGGAATGCAAGTTGCGAGTGTTGTTTGAAATATTAAGGGGGTAACAAGTGTAACGAGGGGTTTTACCAATTATAGTTTTGAGAATTAAATAATACCAATGCAACAACCTGCAAGAATGAAGTGATGAGAGCATGACGTTGTCTTCTCTCACATCCAGGAAGACGTTCAACGGGACGATCAGCCGCTTCATGACCGGATCGGGGAAGAGGATGGTGACTTACCGCAGGCTGGACGAAAGCATTGCCTACATCGGCCCCGAGCCCGAAGAGTAAAAACATCTACTGTTATGCAAAACTCACTTATTTTTACCTTATTCGTGCATCTTTGAGTATCCTAATCATTCAAAATAGTCTGTTTTCCTAAATGCCTGTTCTATATATATATATATATATATATATATATATATATATATATATATATATAGTTGTATTAGTTTTGGGATTTAGTATTAAACTATAACATACATAGATAATCTTTTTATGTTGGTGTAATCCCTCATTTGTCCAGGAGTGTTCCATTGTAGAAAAATATTCAGTTGTTGTCATCTGGACTAAACTGAGTCCAGATGACAACAACTGAACCTTTTTCTACAATGGAACACTCCTGGACGAATGAGGGATTACACCAACAGTCATCTGGACTCTGTTTTTTGTCCCTGGAGAGGTAGACGCCCAGGACATTCGGATGCTAATCTGCTCCACAGGGAGGAGAGAAGGTGTGAGTCAGGGACAATAGAGGCTTATAGCCCATTAAAGGACTGATAGTAAACAAAGAGGCTAGTTTGATAAAAAACAAAGTGGTTTAGTTTCTGTTGAAACCAACAACACCTTTTCATCAGGAGGTCCCGGTGCGCAGGGCCTACCCAGGGTAGGATAAATATCTGAGTTCCCGGTCTTGATTCGCAGATTCAGAATTACTCTTGGATAAGAGTCTAAACGAGTCCAGATGATACAACTGAATCATATTTTTTTATATGTAATTAATTGTAAACTGCAAAATTTACCCTAAATTTTAACCCTAAATACCTGGGGTCTGATTTAGTTTTTAAATAATCACAACTAAGTACAGGGATATGGGATTACTCAAACATGCATGAATCAATGGACATACGACTCTGTGTAAGCTAAATATAATTGGACACCATTATGAAAAAATAAAAGTTGATTCTACACTATATAGCTCCTTTAATATACACGCAAACCAAAGCTGAAGTGTTAACAAGTTGTTTAAAATGCCTGTATTTATAATATATGTCCATAAGGTTTTAAATGTTGTTTTTTCTCGCAGTGAAGAGGAGCCAATTTTCAAGGCAATCCGTGTGGGCAACACTGCTCGTGTGAAGGCCCTGGCTCTCACACCGGGGACAAACCTGATGCTGCCCAGTAAACCCGGCTGGCTGGCCATCCACCAGGCTGTGTGGTACAACAAGAGCGACTGTCTCAAAGCCCTCATCTCAGGTGACAAATCAATCAAAACCAAGCTGGAGATGTGTTCTGTTTCACGCAAGACTGTAGGAGTTAAATAGTGTTCTCCGGTGTGGCGATAATGAGGCCTCCAAACAACAAACAAACAGAAATACCACAAAGCAGCATTCACATCAGCGACAAGCAAATACTGATCTGATAGAAGAAATAAAAACATTAGAACGCACCAATATTCTGCTAGACGGCAAGTCAAGGCAAGTTTATTTGTGTGAGAGCGCAAAGAAAAATCCTTTCAGTCATATGCGCAGCTAAACAAAACTGTTTTTAGCTTAGATTTGAACATTGTCAGAGTAGAAGCCTGTCTCACATCTTCCGGAAGACTGTTCCAGATTTTAGCTGCATAAAACATAAAACTGAAACGCAGATTCCCCATGTTTAGTCCTGACTCTGGCACCAGCAGGAGGCCGGTCCCTGAGGTCCTCAGAGTCTGAGATGGTTCATATGGCACTAACATATCCAAGATGTACTTTGGTGCTAGGCCATGAAGAGACTTGTACACAAGCAGAGCTGCTTTAAAGTCTATTCTCTGAGCCACAGGAGCCAGTGCAGAGACCTGAGAACAGGACTAATGTGATCATACTTCCTGGTTCTAGTCAGGACCCGAGCAGCAGCGTTCTGGATGTACTGCAGCTGTTTTACAACTCGTTTGGAGAGGCCAGTGAGCAGCCGTTACAGTAGTCTAATCTACTGGAGACAAACGCATGGATAAGTCTCTCTAAATCTGGTTTAGACACTATACTTTTGATTTTGGTAATGTTTTTTAGATGGTAAAAAGCTGCTGATGTTATTGATTTGATGTGGCTGTTAAAGTTCAAGTCTGAGTCCATTATTACCTTAACTTAATTTGTAGGTTTTAGAGCAAGACTCTGGAGGTGACCATTACTAGACTTTCTCTTTGTTTCTGTGGCCAAAGATGATGATTTCAGTCTTGTCTGAGTTCAGCTGGAGAAAGGTGTTTCGCATCCACACACTGATCTGTTGGATACTGCATCCATCTGTCACTGCGACAGAGTGAATCTACTGGTCCATAGTCACCTGCCGATGGTGAAACATAGATCTGAGTGTCGTCTGCATAATTGTGATAGGACACATTTTCGCTGCGTATCAACTGACCTAACGGCAGCATGTAGAGGTTGAACAGAAGGGGTCCCAGGACTGACCCTTGGGGCACCCCACAGGCCAGGGTCATGTGGTCTGAGACACAGCTACCAATTTCAACAAAGTACTTCCTGTCTTCCAGATAGGACCTTAACCAGTTTAGGGCAGTGCCAGTGATGCCCACCCAGTCCTCTAGTCTATTTAGGAGGATCCCATGATCTGTTGTGGGAAGCACTTTGAATTGCCTTGTGTATGAAATTTGCTCTACACATAAACTTCCCTGTGAATTGCATCAGCAGCTTACACTGGCTGGTCTGATGGTGGAGTACCAGCCCCTCAACCAGCAGATCACAGGTTCAAACATCACAGGAGACAGTTGACTATGTTGGAAAATAATTTATTTGTTTGTTGTTAAACACCAGTTTGCATTGCACTAATTAGTCTCTGTTTACATTGACGACTCTACTGGAAAGGTGCAGCAGGTGAGGGAGGGGCAGGTGTGAGAGCGGGCACAGGTGAGGGAGGGGTAGGTGTGAGAGAAGGCACAGGTGAGGGAGGGGCAGGTGTGAGAGCGGGCACAGGTGAGGGAGGGGCAGGTGTGAGAGAAGGCACAGGTGAGGGAGGGGCAGGTGTGAGAGCGGGCACAGGTGAGGGAGGGGTAGGTGTGAGAGAAGGCACAGGTGAGGGAGGGGCAGGTGTGAGAGCGGGCACAGGTGAGGGAGGGGTAGGTGTGAGAGAAGGCGCAGGTGAGGGAGGGGCAGGTGTGAGAGCGGGCACAGGTGAGGGAGGGGCAGGTGTGAGAGCGGGCACAGGTGAGGGAGGGGCAGGTGTGAGAGCGGGCACAGGTGAGGGAGGGGCAGGTGTGAGAGCGGGCACAGGTGAGGGAGGGGCAGGTGTGAGAGAAGGCGCAGGTGAGGGAGGGGCAGGTGTGAGAGCGGGCGCAGGTGAGGGAGGGGTAGGTGTGAGAGAAGGCGCAGGTGAGGGAGGGGCAGGTGTGAGAGCGGGCACAGGTGAGGGAGGGGCAGGTGTGAGAGCGGGCACAGGTGAGGGAGGGGCAGGTGTGAGAGCGGGCACAGGTGAGGGAGGGGCAGGTGTGAGAGCGGGCGCAGGTGAGGGAGGGGCAGGTGTGAGAGCGGGCGCAGGTGAGGGAGGGGCAGGTGTGAGAGAAGGCGCAGGTGAGGGAGGGGCAGGTGTGAGAGCGGGCGCAGGTGAGGGAGGGGCAGGTGTGAGAGCGGGCACAGGTGAGAGCGGGCACAGGTGGGGGAGGGGGCACAGGTGAGGGAGGGGCAGGTGTGAGAGCGGGCGCAGGTGAGAGCGGGCACAGGTGGGGGAGGGGCTGCTTGCAGTCATGAGCTCTCAGACTCAGAAGAACCTCCTCACACATTTCTGGAGACACTTCTAGACCACATGACCTTAATTTACAGGCTTGTGGTTTATTGGGACCTCAAGTGGTAAAATGACTATACCGCTCCTAATCTAAAAATAAAATATGTATTTATGTGCAGAATACTGTACATTTATACCTTGAATAAATTCTGCAAAAAGTGTATTTATTTCACCCAAAATACATTATTATTTATTCAAAGTAATTTATAGGATTCTCCTCAAAATTACACAGAGCCACTTTAACAGTCACAACTAAATAAACCAATATTAAATAATCCAATCACACCACAGTTCTGCCCAGTAGATGGCCAGTGGGATGTGGTGATTATAAATGTTGTTATTTGAGTCAGTACTATTGTTGACCCTGGTTCCATCCCGATTCTTCTCATCCTCAGTTCAGCCCGGGATGCTGAACAAGCGGGCGGACCGTGGGGAGACTCCTCTGTTGGTGGCGGCGCAGAGAGACTCTCTGGACTGTGCCATAGTGCTGCTGGAGAACGGAGCTGATCCAGACACTAAGAACTACGACAAGGAGACTCCACTCTACAAAGGTCCAGCTTGGTTTTTTGACTATAAAGTTCCTTATTGAGGCTTTGAGTAAACCTGTCTGCCTCTCTTCCACATCGGACTTTCAGCTTGTGAGCTCAGTAACGCCGCCCTGGTGGCCGCTCTGCTGAACCACGGGGCAGAGTTGAACGTGCCCTGTATCCAGGGCTGGACGGCTCTGCAGGAGGCTGTGGTCCGCAACAATGTGGAGATCTGTCAGATGCTGGTGACGGCTGGAGCCAAAATCAACATCCCAAACGAGTACGGCATCACACCACTGTTCACCGCCGCTCAGACCGGCAGCATGGCCACTCTGCGCTTCCTCATCAAGCAGGGTCAGCAATGTTTTTTAATTAGACTGGAAGTTTTGTTCTTTGTGGATATCTTTTATGCATGGATGTCTCAAAATGGGCATAGTTCAAATGTTCAAAAGGAAAATCCACAAATGACTAAACAGATTTATTTGAGTCCCTCTAATGAACGTATTTCCACATCATGAACAAAGATAATTTACATAATAGATTATCTTCTGTAGGCGCAGACATAAACACGCAGGCCGCGGATGGGAACACTGCGCTGTACGAAGCGGCTAAAAACCGTCATGAGGAGGTGGTAGAGCTGCTGCTGTCCCTGAACGCTGACGCCAACCGACCAGGACGAAACGGGTTGATGCCTCTGCACGTCGCTGCTCAGAATGGAGACGAGACGTACGTTTAACCCAGACAGCCAACGCATACAAGCGTACAAGTGTTTTTAGAGGAGTTTTAGAGGAGTTTGAATGGAAGCTTACCAAGTGTGAGAACCTGGTTAGGATCTGCCAAGGAGCAGGTTGGAGAGCCAGAGGTTTACCAATCGAGGTTGGGTTCTACAATCGCTGACCAGAGCTTTCTGCATTTTGGGCATTGAGGGAAAAGGGAAGAAAAGACCCTCTGCAAAGCCACAGAAGCAGCAGAGAAATAGTTAGGATGGCTATGCTTTATGAGAGGGGAACCATGAGGTCAGGGTCCTACTCATCTGGTCACAAGCTGGGGCCGGATCACCCTCCGCTGGGATGCAAGACATGAGCGTTTACTGTTGAAAGACCCGAAAGGCTTAAGCAATCCAGGAACATCACAATGATGTGACCAGAAACAAGTAAGTATAGTATCTCAATTTAAGGACTTGTCTCCAGCTGGTGTAAATGATATAAAGTGCTTTGAGTGCCTTGATGGTAGAAAAGCGCTATATAAAGTAACCATTTAAATGTGAATAATATTCACATTTAAGGATATAATATTCACATAATATTCACATTTTGCTTAAGGCTAAAGTTATATATAAATATTATTTATATATAACTTAAGCCTTAAGCAGAATTATACACAATTTTAGCAATCTTTAATTTTAGCAATCTCTAGAGCTCAAAACGCTTGCTGACATTTTTATCTTAAATATGTTAGTCATTTTGCAACAGAATGTAACTAAAAAAGCTGCAGCAGGTGGTCAGTGGTCCGATTCCTGCACAGACCAGTGCATTTTGTTGTTTTGTCTCAAGACCCTTCACCCACTTGTCTGTGTACGATTTAACCTCACTTGCATCAGTCAACCCAAGGCCAGCTGTGTCTAGGTTGCAGCTTCCAATATCACCTCCAAGTATGACTGAACCATGAATACAGTGTAACAGTTTGAGAGGCTTGTCAAACTACAAACGGTGTAAGGCCTTATTATTACTAATAACTTTGGCTTGTTTGTCTCTCCACAGGATAGTTTCAATGTTGATTCCAAAGACCAGTAAGCCGCGTGTGAATCGCTGTGGCATCAGTCCTCTGCACATGGCAGCCGAGCGCAACAGAGACGAGGTTCTGGAGATGCTTCTCGACGCAGGGTTTGACCATCATTTTTTAAACATAATTGTATTTATTTACCTTTTGTAAAATGTGTTTGTGATGCTAGCTCACACACACACACACTGCCCTTTGTTGCTGGTTCTGTTCATTTTTTTCAGAACATCACTGGGGTACAAAGCATGGCCCTCGAGGGCCATTTAATGCCGCTATGTTGTTTTTTCTTTTTCTCAGGTTTAACTCAAACGCACTGTTGAATGAGGAGCGGAGCAGCCGTTACGAGGACCGTCGCCGCACCGCTCTGTATTTCAGTGTGGCCAATGTAAACCTGGATATGGTCAGTCTGCTGCTGAACCATGGCGCGGCCACAGACCTGGACACGCTGCCCCCGTTGTTGGTGGCGGCGCGGCAGGGAGCGGTGCAGACCGTCACCCTTCTCCTGGAGCACGGGGCGGATGTGAACATCACGGTGCCCGGCCTGAACACCACCTTCCCGCCTCTGCTCATGTTCTGCACCCAGGACCCTCCGCTGCTCAAACTGCTGCTGGACCACGGACTGAAGGCTCTACCCTGTTTCACCTGCTCCTACGGGAGCAAACCACACCCACCACTCAGGAGCCAATCAGAGGACAGGACACGCACCATGGAGGTAACAAGGCCATCTGCATGTAGAGAGTTGATAAACTCTCCTTTTTCAATACAACAAATGTCTGAACATAGATTTGCACCAATGACCTCTTCATCACCAATCACTCCCTCACTCACACACCACATTCAGAAGCGTGTCTTGCACAAGGACACAATGGGAGTAGCTCTGGTTGAAACTGGGATCGAACTGCCAACATTATGGTTATGAGAATGGGATTTTAAAAATGTTTCAAGCTGTCCTCACACCACAGCGTCAAATTAGAGGCCAATGTGCTGTGTTGCTTTTCTCGTGGTGTTATGGAATTTAATGGCGGACCATGGCTTTGGTTTATTAACTTACAAAGTCCAAAAGCGGAGGCGAGTATCTGCGGGGCCCGTCTGGGACCCGCAGATACTTCAGAGGGGAGCAGAATTTAGTCAATATCATTATTTGCTGCGTCTCAAGGATTTTTTTTTACCGTTGCGGGGTTAGTTTTGTGTCTTCTTTTGGGTCGTGCGTAGCACGTCACTGGAGCGTCATATCTAATTGGCTGCTGCGCCGGACAATGCTCAACTTTTCTGCTTCGGACATATTGGACGCATTGGACGCACAAAGCGTCCAAAGCGTCCAGAGCGTCCGACTCCCCCGACGCGCCTCGCTCGACGCCGAAAACACAGGAATCGCACCGCAAAAACGCAGGACGCGTTTGACGCGCGTTTCCATAGACTTTGAATGTAAACTGGACGCTTTGGACGCCCCGGTCTGTAGGCCCCTTCATAATGCTATATTATATTTGAAATCCCCCAAAATATACACAAAACTTCCCATCTCTCGTTCATGACTAATCTTGAAGTCTGATTTGATTGACAGTTCTGTGAGATGGTGTCGTCCTCCACGGTGAGCCGGTGGGTGGGGCCTATCGTGGACCTCCTATTGGACTACGTGGGTCATATGACAATGTGCTCCCGCCTCATCGATCACTTGGACAGTTACTCCGAATGGAGCCGCATCAAGGAAAAAGGAGGTAACAATAATAGCACTGAAAAGAACCTTCCCCTTTTGGACTGCTCATATGCAGGACACATATGCCGGGCCAGCAAGGTTTACATTACATTGAGGTGGTTAGAATGTACATTAAAAGTATAAATATGCACATAACATTTTAAACTCTCCGCAACTTTAATAATTATTGAGCTATTATTGTTCGCAATTAATTTGACAATTGTGACACATCGTCCCAGGTCTAATGAGGACCACTGCTAATATTTAGTTTATGTGTGGACAAGTTTTATACAGTCCATGACATAAATAACTGCAGTCTTTGAGATTTAGCAGTTGCAACTGTTCTACCTGAAATTAATCTAACTAACTTGATTTCACCACCTTCATATAAGAATCAGAATCAGAAAAAGGTTTGAATAATGATGAATAAGTAAAATAAGTATATCAAATTAGATAAGGCATAAAAAATAAACTTATTTACAGATGGTCAGAAATAGAGCAAAAAGTGAACAGTGCATAAATAGTTAGTGGTTTGAATAGTGATTGAAGGTGCCATAACATGCTTTTTTTCACGTTTCGTAGTCTATCCTAAGTGTATAATTGATAATAATAAGGGTTGTGCAACACCCTTAACATAATAGTTTAGAAATATCACCCATACCTTGGACCCCCTCACCAACCCGGAAATGCAGACGGCTTGGTTTGATATTCGCCCCCACCCTTGCGAAGAGCGATCTGGCTCCCTCGCCCAACCCGTGACGTAGTCTCAGAGCGCGTGTGTGCCCCGCCCACCCGTGACGTAGTGTCTGCTCCACAGCTGTCTGCTCCGCGATGCACAGCTCCGCACCAGTGAGTGAGAAACGATAGAACTTCAGATCAACATTACTTTGAGACTAAATAAATCTGGTGTTTATTCTACAGCGTGCGCCGCAGAACAGATAGATCTATAGATCTATATATATATATATATATATATATATATATATATATATATATATATATATATATATATATAGATATATCTATCTATATATATATATATATATATATATATATATATATATATATATATATATATAGATATATCTATATATATCTATATATATATATATATATATATATATATATATATATATATATATATATATATAGATATATCTATATATATCTATATATATATATATATATATATATATATATATATATATATATATATATAAAAGTCTTATGTCCATCGCGCTCTTGTTTGGTTTTTCGGTATCGGATAGAACTTCTCTCCGTTTATTTTCCCGGTTGCTGCATTAACTGCCACATAAACCTTCACCATTGTGATAATAGTAAAGAGTGCGATATCATTAATGAAGTTTTGGGCCTCTTTGAACCGTGTTTCCTCGTAAATCGAAGCAGAAAAACTCCGGGGCTTGTATGGGGAGAAGAGTTTGGAGCAGCGCGGAGCCGGGGGGAAGGGGGCGGGGGGCGGGCGGCGGGAGGGTGAGGGGGGTGGAGAGGGGGGGGGTGAGGGGGGGAAAGGAGATAGTCTGTAATATAGCTAAAATCAATCAAAAAAACACTCTGGGTACATATATGAAGCACAAATAGCAATGTAAGAAGGTTAAAAGCTCTGAAAAGTCGATTTTGCATGTTATGGGACCTTTAAAGGCCTCCTGCCTGAGGGGAGTGGCCTCCTGCCTGAGGGGAGTGGCCTCCTGCCTGAGGGGAGTGGCCTCTGGCCTGAGGGGAGTGGCCTCCTGCCTGAGGGGAGTGGCCTCTGGCCTGAGGGGAGTGGCCTCCTGCCTGAGGGGAGTGGCCTCTGGCCTGAGGGGAGTGGCCTCCTGCCTGAGGGGAGTGGCCTCCTTCCTGAGGGGAGTGGCCTCCTGCCTGAGGGGAGTGGCCTCTTGCCTGAGGGGAGTGGCCTCCTGCCTGAGGGGAGTGGCCTCTGGCCTGAGGGGAGTGGCCTCCTGCCTGAGGGGAGTGGCCTCCTGCCTGAGGGGAGTGGCCTCTGGCCTGAGGGGAGTGGCCTCCTGCCTGAGGGGAGTGGCCTCCTTCCTGAGGGGAGTGGCCTCCTGCCTGAGGGGAGTGGCCTCTTGCCTGAGGGGAGTGGCCTCCTGCCTGAGGGGAGTGGCCTCTTGCCTGAGGGGAGTGGCCTCCTGCCGGAGGGGAGTGGCCTCTTGCCTGAGGGGAGTGGCCTCTTGCCTGAGGGGAGTGGCCTCTGGCCTGAGGGGAGTGGCCTCCTGCCTGAGGGGAGTGGCCTCTGGCCTGAGGGGAGTGGCCTTCTGCCTGAGGGGAGTGGCCTCTTGCCTGAGGGGAGTGGCCTCTTGCCTGAGGGGAGTGGCCTCTTGCCTGAGGGGAGTGGCCTCCTGCCGGAGGGGAGTGGCCTATTGCCTGAGGGGAGTGGCCTATTGCCAATGGGGAGTGGCCTCCTGCCTATGGGGAGTGGCCTCTTGCCTGAGGGGAGTGGCCTCTTGCCTGAGGGGAGTGGCCTCCTGCCTGAGGGGAGTGGCCTCCTGCCTATGGGGAGTGGCCTCCTGCCTGAGGGGAGTGGCCTCTTGCCAATGGGGAGTGGCCTCCTGCCTGAGGGGAGTGGCCTCCTGCCTGAGGGGAGTGGCCTGCTGCCTGAGGGGAGTGGCCTCTTGCCTGAGGGGAGTGGCCTCCTGCCTGAGGGGAGTGGCCTCCTGCCTGAGGGGAGTGGCCTCCTGCCTGAGGGGAGTGGCCTCCTGCCTGAGGGGAGTGGCCTTCTGCCTGAGGGGAGTGGCCTCTTGCCTGAGGGGAGTGGCCTCCTGCCTGAGGGGAGTGGCCTCCTGCCTGAGGGGAGTGGCCTCCTGCCTGAGGGGAGTGGCCTCCTGCCGGAGGGGAGTGGCCTCCTGCCTGAGGGGAGTGGCCTCCTGCCTGAGGGGAGTGGCCTCCTGCCTGAGGGGAGTGGCCTCCTGCCTGAGGGGAGTGGCCTCCTGCCGGAGGGGAGTGGCCTCCTGCCTGAGGGGAGTGGCCTCCTGCCTGAGGGGAGTGGCCTCTTGCCTGAGGGGAGGGGCCTTCTGCCTGAGGGGAGTGGCCTTCTGCCTGAGGGGAGTGGCCTTCTGCCTGAGGGGAGTGGCCTCCTGCCTGAGGGGAGTGGCCTTCTGCCTGAGGGGAGTGGCCTCTTGCCTGAGGGGAGTGGCCTCCTGCCGGAGGGGAGTGGCCTCTTGCCTGAGGGGAGTGGCCTCTTGCCTGAGGGGAGCAGTTCAAAAACCAAAGACAAAACCAGGTTAAACTTGTGACTAAAGCCGTGGCTCTCTGGCTCTGCAGAGCCGCCTCGCTCGCTCATGCACCTGTGCCGCTTGAAGATCTGCTCTCTGGTGCCCAAACGTCGGCTGAAGCGTCTTCCTCTGCCTCCTCGTCTGCTGCGCTTCGTCCAGCACAGGAGACAAGGCGACCTGGACAGTGAAGACCTGGAGTCTCAAGACTACAATCGCACACATCAGATATTATGTTAAGTCCAGTAAAGGTCTGATGTAAAAGTCTGTGTGAATGTGGAGTGAGAATGTAGTTAGCATCCATCTTAAAGGTACTGTATGCAGGAAGTATATTTCTCGAGAACTGTGCCCCAGATATGAAGTAAACATGGTATAAAACACTTTACTTTACGGGAGTGTCTACAGAGCCGCGGCTTTGCAGCCACGGCCATACTTTACAGCAGGTAAAGAATAGCAATAGTAATAGGATATATATTACAATCAAGATTACAAAGTCTGACCTCACCAGATGTCACGAGCTTTGGGGCCTGGTCACTCAGATGGAAAAGTGTGGACAAAACCAGGCGCCAGAATTATTGTTATAAAAAAGGCAGTTTTGGTAGTTACTCTCTAACTAGAGACACATGTGAGACTACCTTAAGATAAGATAATATAGTCCTTTATTGTCCCACATGGGGAAATTTCATTGGTGCAACGCAGGTAGATACAGAGGCAGATACAGAAGAACAGATCACTTATAGGAAGTCTGAAAAACACTTTCAGTAGAAGATCTCCTATAAATAAATAAAAACTCCCATAGACAAATAAATAAATAAATACCATTGCATGTGATCACAACAGTAATTGCACATGAATATGTGTCAAGACAGCACATAGACTGCACATGAATTCCAACAGCAATTGCACATATGACAGAATTACAGTAGTCTACCCAGTAAGAAGCTAAATCTTTATTCTAAGAAGATTATTGTCTTAACAATAACATAGAAACAGGGCATTATCCCAGTTACCATGCTATTACCATGCACTTACATGCTCTTACATGCTATTACCATGCACTTACATGCTCTTACATGCTATTACCATGCTGTTACATGCTCTTACATGCTATTACCATGCTGTTACCATGCTATTACCATGCTCTTACATGCTCTTACAAGCTATTACCATGCTATTACCATGCTCTTACATGCTCTTACAAGCTATTACCATGCTATTACCATGCTGTTACCATGCTATTACCATGCTCTTACATGCTCTTACAAGCTATTACCATGCTATTACCATGCTGTTACCATGCTATTACCATGCACTTACATGCTCTTACATGCTATTACCATGCACTTACATGCTCTTACATGCTATTACCATGCTGTTACATGCTCTTACATGCTATTACCATGCTGTTACCATGCTATTACCATGCTCTTACATGCTCTTACAAACTATTACCATGCTATTACCATGCTCTTACATGCTCTTACAAGCTATTACCATGCTATTACCATGCTGTTACCATGCTATTACCATGCTCTTACATGCTCTTACAAGCTATTACCATGCTGTTACCATGCTCTTACCATGCTATTACCATGCTCTTACATGCTCTTACAAGCTATTACCATGCTCTTACGTGCTCTTACAAGCTATTACCATGCTATTACCATGCTCTTACATGCTATTACCATGCTGTTAGCATGCTATTACCATGTTCTTACATGCTATTTCCATGCTGTTACCATGCTATTACCATGCCATTACATGCTATTACCATGCTGTTACCATGCTATTACCATGCTCTTACACGCTGTTACCATGCTAATACCATGCTCTTACATGCTGTTACCATGCTATTACCATGCTCTTACATGCGGTTACCATGCTATTACATGCGGTTACCATGCTCTTACATGCTGTTACCATGCTATTACCATGCTCTTACATGCTGTTACCATGCTATTACCATGCTCTTACATGCTGTTACCATGCTATTACCATGCTCTTGCATGCTGTTACCATGCTGTTACATGCTCTTACATGCTGTTACCATGCTATTACCATGCTATTACATGCTGTTACCATGCTTTTACCATGCTCTTACATGCTATTACCATGCTCTTACATGCTCTTACATGCTCTTACGTGCTCTTACATGCTATTACCACGCTCTTACATGCTCTTACATGCTATTAACATGCTCTTACATGCTATTACATGCTATTAACATGCTCTTACATGCTCTTACATGCTCTTACATGCTATTAACATGCTCTTACATGCTCTTACATGCTCTTACATGCTCTTACATGCTATTAACATGCTCTTACATGCTCTTACATGCTCTTACATGCTCTTACATGCTATTACCATGCTCTTACATGCTCTTACATGCTATTACCATGCTCTTACATGCTGTTACCATGCTATTACCATGCTCTTACATGCTGTTACCATGCTATTACCATGCTATTACATGCTGTTACCATGCTTTTACCATGCTCTTACATGCTATTACCATGCTCTTACATGCTCTTACATGCTCTTACGTGCTCTTACATGCTATTACCACGCTCTTACATGCTCTTACATGCTATTAACATGCTCTTACATGCTATTACATGCTCTTACATGCTCTTACATGCTATTAACATGCTCTTACATGCTCTTACATGCTCTTACATGCTATTAACATGCTCTTACATGCTCTTACATGCTCTTACATGCTCTTACATGCTCTTACATGCTATTAACATGCTCTTACATGCTATTACATGCTATTAACATGCTCTTACATGCTCTTACATGCTCTTACATGCTATTAACATGCTCTTACATGCTCTTACATGCTCTTACATGCTCTTACATGCTATTACCATGCTCTTACATGCTCTTACATGCTATTACCATGCTCTTACATGCTGTTACCATGCTATTACCATGCTCTTACATGCTGTTACCATGCTATTACCATGCTCTTACATGCTGTTACCATGCTATTACATGCTCTTACATGCTGTTACCATGCTATTACCATGCTATTACATGCTGTTACCATGCTTTTACATGCTCTTACATGCTCTTACGTGCTCTTACATGCTATTACCACGCTCTTACATGCTCTTACATGCTATTAACATGCTCTTACATGCTATTACATGCTATTAACATGCTCTTACATGCTCTTACATGCTCTTACATGCTATTAACATGCTCTTACATGCTCTTACATGCTCTTACATGCTCTTACATGCTATTAACATGCTCTTACATGCTCTTACATGCTCTTACATGCTCTTACATGCTATTAACATGCTCTTACATGCTCTTACATGCTCTTACATGCTCTTACATGCTATTACCACGCTCTTACATGCTCTTACATGCTATTAACATGCTCTTACATGCTATTACATGCTATTAACATGCTCTTACATGCTCTTACATGCTCTTACATGCTATTAACATGCTCTTACATGCTCTTACATGCTCTTACATGCTCTTACATGCTATTAACATGCTCTTACATGCTCTTACATGCTCTTACATGCTCTTACATGCTATTACCATGCTCTTACATGCTCTTACATGCTATTACCATGCTATTACCATGCTCTTACATGCTCTTACATGCTATTACCATCCCTCCTGCGTTCTGTCTGGTTGCAGGGTCAGTATTTGAATAAGACTATTTAGTGTCATTCCCTGTATTAATCTAGATCTAGATCAATTCTGTTTATTCTTTGAGGCTGAACTGTAGTTCTCATCATTCGCCACCAAAACGTGATATGAATTTGTACCAGTTTTCCTTTGGTACCAGTTGAACCTTCACATGTTTTGTGGCGCTGACCACAGGAAAATCATTTCTTTTTTGCTTCTTCAATTACAGCGGCTTATTTGTGGCAACATCCTAACTTCTTTGTAACGTTTATATTTTCACAGAGCACTTTGCAGAAGTCTGTTTTTCTAACCTCTGCAAATGAATGTGCTGGTCTCACTTGATTTATTCATAATTTAAACATTTGAATAACTTAAACCAATCAGAGGAGAATACTGCATACAGTACTTTTAATATGTGTCCTCAAAGTAATCCACAGAGTTAAAGTGAAAAGCTTGGGTTCTGTTTTTTTGGACTCTGTAGCAGCCTTGAACGCCTGACCTTGGAAACTGTAGCATGTCATGAATAGAACCAACAGAAAAGATGTTGTTTAGGCTTTTTATTTATTTATAAAAATGGGGATATTGTGTTATGTATTGTCTTTCTGAAACTGTCTCGGGGGAAACTATGATCATTGTTTCTCACTGGTTCTACTCTTACTAACCAGCAAAAGACCTCAACATGCAGCTCTAAATCAAGACAGGAGAAAATACACTTATGACACACTTTTAATTCGAACATGCCAAATTTATACTGTGTTTAACTTTATTTATTAGAGCAGACTGGATTATGAGGACTTCCAGATTGCTCAGTGCGATGACAGGAACAGAGCGAAGTCATCAAAGTAGAGTTGTAATTGAGGCTGAAAACAGGACAAAATTGGACATTTCCTGAGCAGCTTTAGAACGACCTTGAGCTTTATCAGAACTAGTAAAGGTTTAATAAAAAGAGTATTATCAGTATTTTTTGTGGTATTGAAACTGATATAGCGCATTGAGTCTATTAATCAGCATCAAGTTTGACATTTTAGTGTCGTTTGCATAATATCCTCGTTTAAAGTGCCTATGACAGGTTTAATTTTGACTTTAGTTGGTGTATTTATACCTGTTGTACATATAAATTATAGTTTTACACCGATAGAGTAGGTATTTGTGAAGAAAGCGTTGAAAAATCTGTAGAAAATGACAGGAAGTGACATCACACCAGAGACACTAATTCCACCAATTCTAAAACTACTTTTTTTTTACTCTCTAAAGGTTAATTCAACAAAATTAAGTTGCTCTCATATATTTTTATTTAACAAATGAAATAATTGTTACATTAGGTGAGTTTTCTCAGTGTTTGCTGGGTAATTTCATTGTGTGATTTCATCAATTACAAACACGAAGTGAAATCATAAACTTTTTTTTTAAAATTTGCTATTCCATGATAATATTTGTATTTATTTATTTAGCAAAATTGAAAATGTATTTCTCTTAACTGCATTTTAGTTTAGTCGTCCGACCTGTCATAGACACTTGAATCCGCCAGCGCACAGTTCTGCCCGTTGAATAATGGCTTTAGAGTTTTCTGTGACGCAGCACAGAAAGTAATAACAACTAAACAGGGAAAAGGTCAAACACCAAACTGCAACCTAAAAGTGAAGATTGTTTTCATAATGCTACACACAAACACACAAGGTGAACCGAGGTGAACTGTGGCTGTTAAAGGGCCTGTATCATGCATTACTCAGGCTTTACTTTACTTTACTTTTGAACACAGTTTGGAGGTAAAAAGGCTTAAGTTTTGCATAATACGACCTTTAAAATGCTGTAAATACAGTGGTAAATACAGGTAAACAGTGGCACAAGTTTGCACACTTCTTAATAATAAGCTTTACCTCTTAATAATTTGTACTAATGCCGATTGTGCAGTTCAATATCGGAACATTTCTTAACTTTGGGATCCTGTCTGTCTTCTAGTTTAGTTTTTATACTTTTTGTACTAAACGTTTTGCATGTTTCTAGTGACACATTCAGGTGGATAACATTTCAAATGTTTTAATACCTGCATGTTAATTCATCCAATGCGTTTTTGCTGATAGTAATAAAACTGTGGCAGCAGAAGGGTTGTCTTGTTATTCAGAGAAAATGCAAACACAAGTACATTAACTCATAAGTGTTGTTCAAGTTATGAGCGTGAAGATTGATGTTATTCTTTAGACAATGTTGAACAATGAGCTGTTTTCACGCAACATCATAAAGAAGCTTTATATTTAAAGTCAGAATGTAATAAAAGAACTTGCAGATTGACTTATTGTTGTTGTGTTACTTTTAATGGCGGTCAGCAGCCAACTGAAAAGGTGCATTTACCGCCGCCTACTGTAGTTATACGTCTTTAAAGTGTTCATCATCTTCATGTGTTTTACACTTTACTGTTTAAAAGAAAAAAAGAGGAGAGAAAGAGAAAGCAGTTTGACTTATTACGGTAAAAAAAAAACAATAAGGAACAATAAATCATAAAAAGGACTAAACATTTTGTGGCTATACCAAATTGTCAAAGCCTGATCCTGTCAGATTTGGAAAGCAAAGCAGGGATGGACCTGGTATTAAAGCGCTTGGATGGTAGAGACCGCTGTAACGCAAGGAGCCACACGAGGGCGGTAGTGCGCACTGTTGTTGTGTCCTTGGGTATGACACTTCACTCACAGTCTCATCCTATTCAACTTTTGACCACACTGACATGTCCCACGGCCATTTTCATCTGTTGGATATTTGTTTGTGTTGCACCTAAAACAATAAAGTTCAATCTGTGGTCAATGTGTAGAGCGTTCATCTGCTGTGGGAGTATGAGATCCAAGCGCACTCGGATCTCATGGAGCTTAAGGTGTCAATGATACTTAGTGTTACAAATTCTATGCGCACTATAGACACTTCTAAGTTATTCTATTTGTAGGTTTCTCTCTATAAAATATGCTTTTCTTTTGTTTGTGAACCTGTATCACTTTAGATGCTTTACATATTTATGACCACAAGCGCCTTATGAAGAATCGACTCGTGTATTGACACAATTGGTTCATGAGGCTTCATTTAGCCAGCACAAGGATTTAGCTCTAAATAAAAATAATACTCGAAATACATTACCACCAGAGAGAAATGAGAGAAATGCTGATATATTCAAATACTTTTTATTTCCAAAGAAAATACATGGACACTGCAAAGTTTTATGCCATTTTGTGCATAGAAAATAGAAATACCAAACCGCCTAAAAGCGATCATAGAAGACAACACACTCAGGATATTTTCCAATTATTTATTCAAATAAAAAAGATGAACAAGTCCTGCAATTTGTGACTGGAGCAAACTAAGGTTGGGTTAAAAAGGACACTTTATTATCATTATTGAACTCAAACACGCGCTCAATCTCTCACACACAAACACACGCACGCAGCTACACTTTAAAATCATTATCAAAATACAAACATTTCTTTATTCATCCCTAATATTTCAACACTTAAGTCATTGATAGTGTTATTTTCCCACGTTAACCCACCACACTGTAGTTTGTACCATCTACAAAAACGCATTCGGAAAAATACAAGGAACCTTACTATCCACTTTATCAATTCAGTTTTCTCTCTGTACATGATTATAACAATGATAAAATATAAAATGTAGTGTATTTTGAGCTTTTGTCCATGTTATTGGCCCCTTGATACATACCGGTAGTTACGCAATTTAAACTTATAATATATTGAAATAGCAGAAGATGGTGAATGGTTAAATATATATATAAAAAAGCAACAACTTTTTTTTTTACTATCGTTTAAGTGCTTAATTTTTAGTGTCAAATTTAGAGCAACTGGAACTGGGAAGAGCTTTGCAAAGACTTGGTCAGTTTCTTTAAACAGACTGAATATATCCGAGGAACTGTCATTTCCAAAAAGGCTTGAACAATGTGTAAAATCTGAAAAGCAGCAGTTTGATGATGAACATGTGATTCATTTACAAGAAAAGAAGCAACTAATCTGTTTGTAACATAAGAAAGTTACTGTGAAAATGCAATTGAGAATTTAACCTGTCGCATCCTCGGAAATGAACAAGAAGTATTTCTGTTCATTGTTTTAACATTTCTTTTTACACATTAGTCGAGCCTTTTTGTTTAAATTTTAAAAACTATTTGCGACTTTTTCAAAACCTGTTCCTCCATCTTGTCATTCTGGTCTTTGGTGAAACTTTAAATCCCTAATTAGGCAAAAATAATAATAAAAAAAAAACACTTAATCACAGCTAAATTGAAGCCTACATTTTGTACATCTACTGCAGAAACATTTGGAGACCTGAGTTTGTCTCACAGTGTCTTCGCGCTAACTCAAACATGAATGAGACGGACAGGAGATGCAGAGGTTGGACAGCGGGGGGCGCCGTTACTGCCGCACCTCCACGTAGTTGGCGGGGAACAGGCCGTAGGCGCCGCGGCAGACGCCCCTCCACCAGCCCTCGTCAATCATCTCGATGTTTGTGATGATGTCGTCCGGGTCGAAGGAGATCTCGTCGTCTCCGGCTGCAACGAGAGGAAGAAGTCACGTTATCATCAGAGTTTGTTTCATCAGTATCACATCATGTTAATACAGATTAGAAAGAGAAACTGACCAGCCTGGTAGTCGTACAGAGCCACTGCGGAGATGCCCACGTCGTCTCCATAATCGTACTGCTGACTCTCTAAAAAAAAACACATCCAAATATTGTCATTTTACTCAAACGTAACCAAAGGTTCACGAGGAGCAGCAAACACGTCTGGAACGACAGTTAAAAGGTCATAAAGCGGCTCCCACACCTGCTGCCGGAGTTTCCTCTGCCTGGTAGTTGCTCTCGGGTTCTGTGTAATGAGTCTCAGGCTCGGCTTTGTACAAGTCAACCTCCCGAGACGCTTCCTCCCCCTCCTGGATGTTCTGCAAAGACAAACATTTTGTGTGTGACACTCGCATTTCCAAATACAACTATCGAGGCTCTTGATGTGTCTCAAAAGGAGGAGGCTCCACTTTGTAAGATAATGAGGGTACCACCCATACCAGAGCCCAGGGCCACGCCTACTCACTGGAGCACAAACTTGTTGCGATCCCATTGGCCGCTGGACACCACATGACCTGGATTCACAGGCTTGTGGTTTAGTCAGAATCAGACAGTGTTGTGCCTGAACGCGTTCATTGAACGAAAGTTCATGAACGCGTTCATAATTTTGGTGAACGTGAACTGAACAGTATTACTGCTGACAAACGAAACTGTGAGCGCGTTCATTCTGGTGTCTGTGAACGGCACCTTCGTTCTTTTTATTTTCGTTTAATAAGGTGTCAGATTTCTAGAGACTTCCAGGCGAAAAACACACCGTTAAGTTGCCCAAAAAGAGCCTGGCAAGTGTGAGAGCTCTGAAGTTGTTGAGGCCGATAGAGCAGACAGAGATTTCAAGTGTCGTACCGCACTGCGCATGCGCATCAAAACGAAAACGCAGCATGGACGCGACAGCATTGTGTTGTCAACTGAGCAGCAGGAGTCGCCCTGCTACGACCATTTAGGTGAGTTTTATGATAAGGTCGGTGAGGATGGGAACAATCTAACATTTCTGTGCAAACTTTGCCCAATAAGTTCTCCCTCATGTTTTTGAGAATATACAGTTGGGCTGAAAGCTGCTGCTAGTGTGGGCTGAATGGACAGCAACACATGGGAAGTCTGTCTCTTCAATGTGAAGGTAAATCCTGGGTAAGGATTCAGAATTGGATATGAAGATGAAATCTGACACATAGTTTCAGCAATAAACTAATACAATAATTGGTGCCTGTGGTTGTATTTGGGCTGTGGAAATTTAGAAAAATGATTGCATAATATTAAAAAAATAACTGAACTAGTTCATTTTTTGGAGCTGAGAACTTAGTTCAAAATGTTGAATTATGAACTATGAACTTTCCCAATACTGGAATCAGAATCAGAAAAAGTTTATTGCCCTTGTCGTTGAACGCAGTTGGCAAACAGACACTTGTCTCTGCGTTAGGGTGCAACATAAAACAATGAATAATAAAATAATAGAAACATCTATAGATAACTTAAAAAATAAATACCTCTGACCTTTGGTGGCAAAAATACTATACTGCTTCAGATTTTTTAAATAAAACATTTATATCCAGAAAATATTATTTAAATAAATACTGCCAAAAAAAGTGTCTTTATTTTACCTAAATATATGTATGGGTATTTATTTACAGGAATTATATGCAATTCTCCTCAATATTACATAGTGGCACTTTAAGTCAAATTAATTGCAACTGTTATTCATTATGTTTGTGATTCGGATGATAAATAGATCATAATAATGGAGCTTTTCACAAATAAAAAAATCTGTTACAACATTTATAGCTTCTTGAATAAACCTGGAAGCATCAGCACATCCACGTGGATTATCTTATCTTATCTTATAAAGTACCTGGTATGTGTCCTCTTCTGGCTCTGGCTGAGGGCTGGGGCTGGGGGCCGGGACGGGGGACTCTGCTTTTGGAGTCTGTTCGATTTTCCGGCGCTGCTCCTCCTGCTCCATCTTCTCTCGTGCCTGACGCCTCGCTCGCTCCTCCTCCGCTCGCTTCTTGTCCTCCTCCTCCTTCTGCTTGGCGATGTTCTCAAACCGAGCCTTAATGTTGCCTGTGCTGCCGCCGACTGTGGGAGCAAAAACACACAATCACCAAAGGAAAAGTCATATCTGCATCTCTGCCGTTTCCCACCGTCCCATCGAGTTTTGACCCCATCTACTGGCTACAGAGGGAATTACATGGGTAAATAAACTGGAACATTTCCTCTGAGATGCTAAGTAGCCACGCAATAGTAATAATTGTGATTAAACAGGAAAGAGAGTCTGACGATTTATGGAATTAGAAAAGGCAAAACCATGTCCATCATGTTGCCTCATGATTGATTTATTTATTCGTAACTTTTTGTATGTTCCAAATACAAGTAGTCAAAATCCAAAGTCTGATGGACTGAACCTTTAAATTATAAAAAAAAGGCATATTTCAGTCATGATTTTGCTTATTTTTGTGCAAATGAGTCTAATCGCAATTCTTTTATTGACATAATTTTGAAGTATTTTCAATAAAAAAATGCAATTCATGTCTGCAATTATTTCAAAAATCTAAATACAAACTTTTAAAACTAGACATTGTATTTGATGTTGAATCTGTGTGATATGTTTCAAATGACATAACGGGTTGAGTGAGGTTCAAGGCCCTTCACTGCCGCTTGCGGGTGTAACGTTCTGGAAACACTCACCAGCTTCCACAGGTTTAGTTTTCTGGTAGGCCGGAGCGGGTTTCTCCACGTGTTCAAATGTTCCTGCACTCTAAGAACAGCAGAGGGAAATGTAAAGTTTTATTGGAAGGAATAACTACATTTCATTTCAAACGCATCATTACGTACCTTATCCATGCGGTCATTCTGAACTCCAAATTTCCCTCCAAATCCGACTGAATAATCTGAAAACAATTTTGTCAGATTTATTTATACATGAAATCAGAACCACACTTTGTTTGAACTTTTTCTGCAAGAGCTAAAATAAAGCAACCCAAGTTCAGACAAAGTCATTTTAGGACACATTTTAGGACTGGCATCTGGTTTAATCTAATATATAATCTCATGCAGCGCTGCAGGAGACACATGGACAGAAACGAGCACGGGTCTGAACATGGAGCTTCATGCACAAACAAAAGCAATAATGCAATACGAGACAGTGTGAGCAATAATGTGATCTACAACTTTGTATTCATTAAAAAGGTGCACTGTGTAACTTTTCTGGTCGCAGGTCCAGCATTAGGCCTTAAAGGCCACACATTATGAATTTATATTTTAAACATGCTCTTGTACTCCTGCTATTACATCTCATGTTTTACAACTAAAACCCTTTTCATCCTGTTCCAACATTGTTTCCTCATCAAAAACATACCTGGAGTTGCATTTAGCGTCATACACACTTGTTTCATCGATCCTGTTTACGAGGTCCTCTCCTCAGAGCCCCGGAAAACACTTGGTTTAAACTTTTAAGATTTGTGACTTGTTCTGAGCATTTCTGCCCCGATTTGTGTTCATTACAACTGTGTTCTGACATTAGCATATCGGGGCAAACTAGAATTTGTTTATTTTCTCATGTAAGCCCCGCTGCTGCAATTAGCCAACACCAAATCCTACCGAGGGAACGCCTGACTGAGAGAAAGCAGATACATTACTTAACATGAGATGCCACAGCAAAGAGCAGGTTTAAAAGGCCAATAACAACATACATTTCTATCAGCAGTGCTTACTATAATTTGTTAGCGCGCCATCTACTGGCAGCTGCAGGAATCAGAATAGGGAAAAGCCATCGATTAAGCAACCTGTCTGGAGCATGCTTATGAAAGACACAGCTTTGGCTCTGATGAACTGAGCTCATCTATCTCCATAGAGACACCATCAGGCCACGTTACAGGTCGGCCCTGTGGAGAGGCGATCAAGCTGACAGTAAGAATGCCAGATGTTCAAGGTATTTTTCAGTTACAGAGTGCACCTTTAAAAGTCCGACCACAACAACACACAGGGACATTTTATTTAAAAAAAACTTTGAAGATAAAATCCTCTTATTTATAAACATGGAACACAGGTAATACATCCATAATCCTAAAGAATCAAGTTTCTGAAAGGGTCAAACAAGGGTTCAGGAGACAAGGTGAAGCCAATGAAGGTCATTTTGTCATTGCTCAAGCTCAGCCAAAAGAAGGAAAAGGTGATGCATTAACGAGCTAGAACAAGCTAAAACAAGCTAAAACAAGCTAGAACAAGCTAAAACAAGCTAAAACAAGCTAAAAACAAGCTAAAAACAAGCTAGAACAAGCTAGAACAAGCTAGAACAAGCTAAAACAAGCTAAAACAAGCTAAAACAAGCTAAAACAAGCTAAAAGGCATCTCTTGCAGATCAAGGGGTTCGTCATTCGCAGCAGGGATGTCAAGATGTCAAGATTACTCCATTTTACAATTATTCATTAGCAATTTGAGAAAACCTCAAAGTTAAGCACAACTATTTGAACTAAAGACAGATGAAGTAAACATGTTATATTTTTCTGAAGAGTCAATCTGATCCGACAGTCGAGCAGTCAAATGATTTCTATTGTTCATTGGGATTTAAACAAATATTTAAACCAAATTACGTTTAAGTGAATGAAGGCTTCCAGAAAGATTTACAAATGTGCATTACTGACATCAGAGTACATTTTTGATATTTTGATTTAATAATGCTGCCTTCTTTGTGATAAAACATCTTTTTTTTTTATGCGTTTATTGCACTATTAGTCCAGTTAAAGATGATCAAAATACAATTAGAGTTACTTTGATTGTTCGACCCGTCACAATAACTAATTGTTTCAGCCCTACATGAAACAATCAGAGCAACTGTGACCAAAATCAACAATTCCATGACATTTTTTTTTTATTTGGAGGAATATGTTTGGAGCGTACATTTCACAATAAAAGCGTAAAAAAGATAAATATATTGAGATCTATAGCAACAAATGTGTCCAGTTTAATCAAATTGTCCATCTATTAATAAGAATGAACATTTTAATTTGTGTGCAGCACTTTGACTTTTTGTTTTTAATGCGCTCTAAAAATATTGGATTGGACCGTTTTATCATAAAATCTATGTTTTTAATTAAAATCACAACTAATCTTGACATCCCGCGCTTAGACGTGGGGAGGATCTGAATGGAGATTGAGTGCCTGTTTGAGACTCGTGTTTAGACAGTTTCTCCTTGTGTTCAAAGCCCAGAGCGGAGGGGTCCTGTCTTTCTCGCTCTACCCCATACTGCCCTCCAAACCCACGCTTATAGTCTGAAACACACAGATAATAACACACACGGACACACAGACACGTGAGAGGACAACGTGGACACACACATTTAAATGAGACGTTCACAAGTGTTCAAACTTCGTCTTAAGAAAGGACGACTGCGTCCCTGAATGTTAAAAAAAACGCAATGATAATTTACATTTGTGACAAAACAGCAGTGGCAGAGAAGATGTGAACCCAGCCCATAGTTTATCTTCCTCTGGCCGGTTACTAAGGAAACCGAAGCTGTTCATGCACTTTCCCATTCAAAATGTGTAATATGTTATTTTAAATTATCAATTATGCCAATGGTCCATATTTCTCCTTCTGAAAACAATAGAGAGAGCTCGCCTCGGGATTGTGTCGTCACGTCTTCTATAATTTGATATATTTGAAACTGTGAGAGGCTCATGTGAGGCACATTCTGTTTTCTGAGAAACGAAACAGCATTCAAATCGTTATCAGCAAAAGCCTATTTTTCCCCCCTTCATTTGAACATGTTTACCTCGTGTCTGAGGACACAGATTAGTGACATTTATGACATTTGAAACCACAATCCATCGAACTCGGTCTTTGAAGTTGACTAAATGTTTGGTGAACTGTTAGTTATTCTAATGTTAAGATGCTAAATACTAAAGTTAGATTTGTTAGAGTGATAATTAAGTTTTAGTTTTCCCAACTGTTTTGGCGAAGGCATCTCAATAGATGTTTTGCACAAAAATGATTTTTACATCCGCTTTTTCTCACTTCACTGATGAGTTACAGTAAATATAATATTTATAATATGATATAAAAAGACAGAAAAAGCACTGGATTGTGAAATAGTGTCTCGCAATCAGCAAATGTCTTAGGGCTCATAATTACATTTTAAAAGACGAACTCCACGAGTTGTGAAATAAATCCATTTAAAATTAGGCCGTGGCTGGAGAGCCGCGGCGCGGTCAAATTGACGCGCAGTTTCAGGGACCGCGGCATTTCCCTTATTGCCCGTTATAGCCTCATGGTTTACCTTTACCCTAACCCTAACCTTAACTCGGCGCGGTCTAAAACGGCGCTAAACCGCGGTCAAATAGCGGCGCAGTTTCAGGAGCCGCGGCCGGCACAAAAACAACATGGCTTTTTCGGCCGCGCGCCGCGGCACTGCAGACACTCCCTTAAAATTAAGACAGAAGTGAAACCACAGACCAGGTTTGGTTTATCTGAGGAAATCACTCTCTCGGCGATTTGAGGAAGTAAAAACCATTCAAAAACACATCCACAACCACAAAGAGACCACATCAGAGACAAAGAAGAAGAGGAAGTGTTTATACACTCAAAGACACTCATTTAAAGGCGTAATGGACGATTTTTCGTAGATTTGAGAACTCAAGCAGAGAAAAGCCTCGCGGCCAAACGTGCATTTGCTTATTAGCGCGACGGATCGCATCACATCTCTCGTCTCCCGTAGATTTCTGTCTCTTCTGAGTCAGCTCGAACGGTCTTTCTCTGTCTTAATTTTGTCCCGTACACTGAGGGAACTATATTATGATAGATCAATGCGCTTAGACACAGGAAAACGTGCTGCTCTCCTGGGAACGAGCCAGAACGAGGCTGCAGGTGTGCATCCTATGATGATGACATGTGAACGAACTACTCGGCTGTCCACGCCACGAGGAAATGAGACTCCGATTTGGCGCCAAAAAATCCTCCATTAGACCTTTAAAATGAATTTACTTTTCAAAATTTGATATATTAAAAAAAAGGTATTAAACCATAATTTCATGATTCAAACCAGGAATAATTCATAATTAATTAATAAAAAACAAGATTAATTGCAAATATTACAATTACAAAGTGTGATTAATCGATTGACGAGTTTGAATTACATTTGTTAGTTAACAGTTAATTAGTTAACAGTCAAATCGTTATTATCGGCAGTAAAAAAATAAAGTAAAGGCCACAAGTTTGGACTGAAATAACAAAAAAAAAAAAAAAAAACTAAAATGTATGAGTTTAACATATTCAAAACTCATTTCTATTGTTTTATTGTCACATCTGACATCTAAACTGTAAACATTAATTGTCTTATAAATAAACAAAGGTAAGCAAATTCATTTAATACCCGATATTAAGCATTTTTCTTTCATAGTTATTTTAAACTAGTTTCCAGGTTCTATAAAAGTCCTTTTTATAACAATATAAAACGGAGACACCAATAAAACTATTATTAATGTAAAGGTACCTTTTTGAGACTCGTGCAGCTGTGTTTTCTCCTGATGGTCCCAGCCCAGAGCAGACTTGTCCTGTCGGTCCGACTGAACCCCAAATTTACCCCCAAAACCCTTCACATAATCTGGAAAACAAACAAATAAATGTGTTAAATGTAGTGCACTAGAGGCTGGAAATAATGACAAAAATGTGCATCTCAATGACAAATTTAAGGACAAATATAATGAATTATTTGTGTTGTTTTCAGCCTTTAAACCTGCTCTTGAGAACATTTAGTTTGGAATCTCCTGTTTTAGAACTAAAACTGTATGCAGAAGGAATTACACAGATTCATAATAATAATAATAATAATAAATATAGCCGCAAGCGGCAATGATCGGCCCTCGCCACGCCGCCGCCACACCGCCGCCACGCCGCAAGAGGAGGGGGCGCTAACGCGCCCCAATTGTCCTTTTATTACGCCTACTGCTGAATCTGTGACGCTGTCACATCTTCTCCCCTTTGTTTTACCATCAAAAAGCAATTTTATTTTGAATTCTTGGCAAAATGTGCGGCTTTGCCGCACAGACACCGTGACTCTTTGAATAAAAATGTGGATAACTTTTGATGGTCCACCCCTCAAGATGAGTCTCACCAAATTTCAGGTTAATAGGGCTGACGCCCTAAGAGGAGTTTGTGAAAGTCTAAAGTGTAAACATGTTCTCGCGATTTCCCCATTGGAATAACATGGAAGGTTTCGGTCATCGTTACGGCAAAGCCATAACAATTATGACATGGGTCTCATTGACTTTTTTGATGGGGATGCCAAAATTGAGTTGTGTGTCAAATTTCATATAATTTCGCAAAACTAAATATTTAACCTCCATATAAAATCTGTAGGGGGCGCTGTGGCTCCAAATTAATTTATTTCACTTCAAGTAGGTTTAGGGCAAAGAGTTTAACAACTGATTCTAATTTGACACAATTCGGACTTTATCTGCGCAAACGGCAGAAATGTAAAATTTGGGAGATTTCTGAAATTCTTGCTACAGTTTGCGGCTTCGCCGCACAGAGACCGTGACAGGTATCAATGTAATTTGGATAACTTTTGATGTCCCACTCCTCAGTAGCATTTTCACCAAATTTCAGCTTTTTAGGGCCAACGCCCTGGGAGGAGTTCGTAAAAGTACGACGTTTGGAAAAACTTCGAAGTCATGTTTAGCCATTTTTGAAGCAATATGGCCGACATTTGGCGGACGGCGTTGCCGTAATAATATTTTTTACTTCTCTTGTCACCATCTACCTCTGCGCCAAATTTCATGATTCTACGATCAGATTTTTTTTTGGGTCATTTCTCATCTCTCAATGCATTTTTGGTACATTTGGGGGCGCTGACGCGCCAATTTTTTTAATTTTAGAAAAGGGAAATAGCCAGAATGTAGAAAGGCACGATTTTTAGAGGTGTGCAAATTTTTGTGACTTTTCGTCAATGTTCACTGGGTGAAAAATAGGGGGGTTGGTCCCGAGAAGAAAGAAAGAACGAAAGAAAGAAAGAATAATATTCCGATGCGAAAACAATGTTTCCCATTTTTCAAATATCATAAACTATACATTTTCGGAAAGCGCTCGCGCTTTCCTACCTCATGGTGTGGGTCCCTGGTCACTGACGGGTACTTTCGTTAATTTTGAGTGGGCTCCGCCCACTTTGTGTTTTTGGCCCTCTATACAGTAATAATGTTCAATTTTTGCATTACATGCTTATATGCACGGAACATGCAAGAGATGGGGAACGTATTCGTGAGCTACTTAGCGCAAATGAGTGCTTTATATGGGGATGACGTCATCTCAATGTAAAATGCTCGTTTAGTGCGCACTTTTGCACGGGCTTCGCCCGTTTACAACGGTAATGTTCCATTTTCCTACTACTAATTAGTATGCACGGGGCGTGCATGAGTGAAGGAGTGCGTTAGTGAGTGTTTGGAAGTGGGCGAGCGCTTCGCGCTCGATTTTGTGTGCACTACGTGCGCACTTTCGCAGCCGTGCTTTGCACGGCCTTACGAGATTAATAGGCCTCTCGCCAGCTTGTGGCGCTCGGGCCTAATAATAACTGGAAAGATCACAGGGCAATGCCAGGAAGCCACACAGTTGTACTGATAGTGATAAGAAATAGTCTGGAGATGATTTATGGAGTTAAAAACAGTAGAAGATTCTCAGAGCCACGTCACTTTAAGGAAATGCCTGTTGTAAAGGAGATTCAAAATCACAACAGCGGTTGTCTCTATATCTGTACAATTTCTATTTTCTTTGTAAATGTTGTGCGCGTGGCTTTTATTCAGGAGCGCTGTAAAGCCTGTAAAGCATGGCATTTATTTCTGTGAGAAAAGTGGGGTACTGCAGCTTTAAAAAAAAAAAAAAAAAAAAAAAAACAGGTTCCACTTGCCTTTCTGGGACTCGTGCTGCTCAGTTTTGCCCTGATACTCGAAGCCCACAGCGCTTTTGTCCACTTTGTCCGTCTCCACGCCAAACTTCCCTCCAAATCCTTTGGAATAGTCTGGAGAAATATTACAAAATGAAAGTTTTTGTCTAAAGACCTGGCCTGACCTGTAAATGAGCGGAAAGAAAGTCGACAAAACAACTGAAACAAAAAAGAAAAATCTAAACGTTTAATAGAAATTATCGTTTGACTCGTTGACTACTAAAGTAATAAATTGCAACAAACGAAATATTGATTAAAACCAGTGCTAATAAAGTATAATATATAAAGCATCAGGCGGAACAGGACTGGGCTTGTTCAAATAGTTTGTGAGCGTCTATGCCAAGAACAAACCCCTGAAGATATGATTCTTTCAAATGCAAAGTTTAATCAGGTCCCTTCAATAAAGAGTCTTGTTTTGAGCCGGCGGCTATTGTTTTCAGCCTTATTTAAGATGCTCCTGCTGGTAACACTGCACAGAAAATAAAGCCAATTTAGTTTAAGTCCTTCTCCACATTTTTTTGAGTTCTAAAAATGAAATAGAAGGAATAAGATCATCCAAAGGTATTTTTAAAAAAAAGGCCCGAATAATGAAAAGTATGTTTTACGTCACTTCACGGTGTCATGTTGCACAGTACGGCATTAAAATGGCAAAATCTCAAAGGATACTAAGTTACACAGGCGTATCTTTAAGTTACCACTTTTTTTTGCACAGATAGAATTGCAGGATAAAAAATAAAAAACACTGAGCGAACCTTTCTGGGACTCGTGTTTTTCGGTCTTCCCCTGATAGTCGAAGCCCATCGCGCTCTGATCCACGCGGTCCTTCTGAACGCCGTATCGACCGCCGAAACCAGTCGAGTAGTCTGGAAATCACACACAAAATATACAGCGTTAAACATGAACCGGCACAGTTTTAATCCCAGTAAAGCTTTTTCTGAATGACCGACATCAGAAATAAAACATTTTGGGTAATTTTAAAGTCCCTCCTCCTCCTCCGAGCTCAGGGTGTGTAAAAATATATACGGGTACAGTCAAATAGTTGTGCCTAGTCCTTTCATTTGTTTTAGCACAAGCGGCAATAAATAAACTGAGCAATGAAGTTTTTTGTTCGTAGTACTCAGAGCTTTAAAATATTATTACTTAAGTGGAAGTGTGGGACAATAAAGGAATATCTTATCTTATCTTATGTCACCGAATTATTAAGAGAGTAAAAGTATTTGAAACAATTAATACTTGTTTCACTCTCTGGTCGTGTTCCGTTTGTTCCATGTTGTGCGTTTTAAATTTAAAAAGAAAAAAGCTTTAAAAATATTATATAAAATACATAAAAACTGAATAATAGTATGGACAAACAATATATTTAAAATTTGATTTATGATTGAATTATTTAATGTTTTGTCCTTTCACTTTCATTCACAGATTATGGTATTTGCAAAGAACAGAATAAAAAAAAAGAATCAAATCTGATGTGCAAATGTTTAATGAATGAATTAATGAAGAAGTAAAAGTACGAAACCTGAAAACTATTCTGGAAAGTAAATATAACTCAGCATTACCCACATGAGTCGTATGTTTAATATTTGAACCTCAAAAGTTCCCCTGTGATAAGAAGGTTTAATATCAAATCTCAAACACGATGTTGAATTTAGTTCCAAACACACTTGTGAGAGCTAAAGTGTGAGCAGACGTCAGACGTGTCCAGACAGTACCTTTCTGTGAAGCGTGTTTCTCCGTTTTTCCAGCGTACTCAAAGCCCACAGCCGACTGAAACATAAGAGACGTAAAGTGAGGCCGTCTGTAACGTTCAAGCTGAAATCATGAACCACGCCGGTGCCCTGCCCATCAATTAGTCGACTAAAAAGGGGCGTGGCACTATCGATAATTCAGTGTATTTATGCAAATATAAAAGGCAGATTAAACTCCGCTAACGCACTCCTCGTCTTCTTTTTGTAGTTAGATTTAAATTTGTATAAAAAATATTAGTTCCATTTAAATCTAGGGAGTGTCTGCAGAGCCGCGGCCGAAACTGCCATGTTATTTTTGTGCGGGCCGCGCGCTGCGGCTCCTGAAACTACGCTGCTATTTGACTGCGTTTTAGCGCCGTTTTAGACCGCGCCGGGTTAGGGTCAAGGTTAGGGTCAAGGTTAGGGTCAAGGTTAGGGTCAAGGTTAGGGTCAAGGTTAGGGTCAAGGTTAGCCATGACGCTATAAGAGAAGTCCCGCGGTTCCTGAAACTGCGCGGCCATTTGACCGCGGGCCGCGGCTCTGCAGCCACGGCCTTAAATCTATATAGAAAATTAATATTTCCATTTAAATATATAGAAAATTAATAATTCCATTTCAATCTACCGGTATATAGAAAATGATTAATACAATTTTTATCTATACAAATGATTAATTCCATTTAAATCTATAGAAAATAATTAGTTCCATTAGCATTAGCAGGCAGTAGCTAATGTTTATTAGCTTTATCCAATGAAATTTCCCCATGTGGGACAATAAAGGAATATCTTATCTTATCTTATCTTATCGTGACGGCAAAACTCTGAAAAGCACTTGTTATAAACCATTAGAATGCTCAGAATGCAATAGAAAAGTGAGGAACAAGTTTGGACCGTTGCAAAAACTGTTTAAAATGAATAACTAGTTCCGTTTTTCAGATTCCTAAGACATTTTTTAGCCATTTCGCTGCCTCCCGGTTGACAAAACACTGTCGTACCTGGTCGACGCGATCCGCCTGCACGCCGTATTTCCCTCCGAAGCCTTTAGAAGTGTCCGTCTGTGAGCAGTGCTTGGACAGTTTGCTCTGGTACTCGTGACCCACAGCCGACTGAAAACACACACAAACGTAAACAAATATGACCCAGAGGATTAAAGTCAAGCACAAGGGAAAGGCAGGCCTCCGACTCATCGCAGATTAAACACAGCGAGGTGGAAACGAGGCCTCGTCGTCACATTCACAGAGAGAAATGTGCTGCCGATGCTGGAAAAGATAATTTATACAAACGCCACTGAGGCGTTAGACGTTCTATTGACAGAGCTGTGGACCAGGTGTTAAAACAGCTATTTCAATGCTCACAAATACAAGTACATGGCAAAACATGCAAGTATTTAGAGCCCCAATTTGCCCTGATGTATACAAACTAAACTAAATCTGACTCTTCTTTTGTATAAAACTGCAGTTGCTTTGGTTTACACAAGCACTTGTCAGGGAATATATGGTTTCTAGTACAAAAAGAAAGTGAAATTGAACAGGATTTGAAATGTACTTCCTTAAAGTTTAGTGGCAAGTAATAACCGACAACGTACCGTTTGATACCGTTTGATTCCGCCGCAGTTTTGAGTGAGTGGGAGTGAAAGTTTAGGTGGTGCTTGAGATAAAAAACATTTAGACTTCTACAAACATGTTCTGAAAACCCGAAAATCAGAGGTGGGTCGTACTCTGTTATATTTACTCAAGTAAGTTTAGAAAGAAATTGTACTTGGAGTTGTTTTCAAACAACACAGTTTTCTTCTTGCGTGAGTAAATCTACAAGTGGCAAAAGCTATACATTAAGTTGACAATATTAAATCCTTCAGATGTGATTTATTTTCTCATTTTGCGCATCATTTCTGGTTTTCTGTCTTTTCTTCAGATGTTTCCTCCAGATAGTTAAGGGGCTTCCACACCGCCACGCCCGAAGCGTCCAGTTTACATTCAACGTTACATTTACGCAACGCGTTCAGATATGTAAAGGTCTCTGCAGCTGAAGCGTAGCAGCCGCCGAAGCAGCTAATCAGAGCTGACGCTCCAGTGACGTAGGTACGTAAGTATTGCCCCTCGCATTTCCGGTATTCCCCGTGGAATTCCCCAAGAAGCGCCACTTTTTCCTTGCTCGTCAACAATGGCAGACGAAAGACTGATTGAAAACCAAAAACGTGAAAAAAACGCTCTCGATATCCGCCATTTTACACAATGAAAGGCCACACCGACAACAACTCCACTGCTCATGCGACAACACCTCTACTGCGCATGTGCGCAGAGAGCTTGAGCGCGCCTGTGTATAGTGGCCGGGGCGTCGAGAGCGCGCGTCCACTGCGTAAACCTTTCAAATGTACACGAGCTCAAATTCTGCGTAGGGCGCGTTTAGCGGTGTGTACGTACCGTTACGCTTACTTGAGTTTAAGTTTTTTGTGACATTTCTTGGAACACTATGTTGTACTTAAATGTTGTCTTTTGAAGTAAGGTAACCCTTACTTGAGTACATTTTTTGGCTTCTCTTCCCACCTCTGCTGAATATAAATTGACTTTTTTGGTTCAAAACATCACAAGAGAGACAGTCTAGATTTAAAGGACAATTATTGCCAACACTCAACAGTTAACCCTTCGGGTCGACGCCCGCACCGGTGCGTTTTGAAACATGGTCGGATGGACGTCATGCGGAAGCGGATACCTGACGCTACGTCTGAGTGATTTTTTTATGCGAATCTATCCATTAAAACCAAAGTTATGATAATTTCAATTCCATTAAAATGTGCGGAAAAATATGCGCACTTATCTGCGCGCGTTGCATTTCTTATAATAATTTTGTCGTCTTTTGTGATAAAACGAAACTGAAAAAAACATTAGCTTTTGCTAACACGGATGTTCAGGATGCACACGAGGAATGTTAACATTAGTCACATGACAAATAGTCAAAGAAGAAGAACGAACGAGAGGAATCATGCTGTTTTTAAGTAGTTTGAGAGTTTTAGTATTTCAAGTATTTGATTGTCAGTAATATAGTTGTTGTGAAGCAAAATGAGGAGCACACTTCATGTTGATCAAGTTTAGTCCTGGGTTAGTCCTGGGTTAGTCCTGGGTTAGTCCTGCTTTAGTCCTGCTTTAGTCCTGCTTTAGTCCTGCTTTAGTCCTGCTTTAGTCCTGCTTTAGTCCTGCTTTAGTCCTGCTTTAGTCCTGGGTTAGTCCTGCTTTAGTCCTGCTTTAGTCCTGCTTTAGTCCTGCTTTAGTCCTGCTTTAGTCCTGCTTTAGTCCTGCTTTAGTCCTGCTTTAGTCCTGCTTTAGTCCTGCTTTAGTCCTGCTTTAGTCCTGCTTTAGTCCTGCTTTAGTCCTGGGTTAGTCCTGGGTTAGTCCTGGTTTAGAGTTCCTTCTGAACCTCACTCACATGTCATTTTGGACAGAAACTGTTTTGAGAAGTAGCACAAATAGTAGTTTATTGCTTGTATATATCACAAGAATACTTTTATATGTTCATATTTGCACCTTGTGGTTCAGTTTGAACCTTTTTAAACGCTTGGTTGAGCATGTTTGAGGGTTTTACAATGAAAAAAACAATTTTTCTAGACGGACTGTGTGTTTTCTGTGTGTGTTTAGGTCCAGTTATGTTGAAATAGTATGTCAAAGTGAAAAACTAACTAACTGATCATATAAGTGAGGTTGTGCGGGAAAAAAAAAGATATCCAACATTGGAGTGGTAAACATTTCTTAATGTAGTATATCAGGGCAAAATTGAAGGTACCCAAAAATGGCCAAAAAAGCTCCGGACCCCAAAGGAAGATGTAGCGTGCCTCTAATTTCCTGGTCAAAACAGTCGTACTGATCGTGATAAGAAGGCAGAAATTCACAGAACGAGTTTGGAGATTATTTATGAACTTAAAAACAGCAGAAGATTCTCGCTCTGATTGGCTACCGAGCAGTGGTCCAGAGAATGCTGAAGCGACTCGTTTTTTTGCCTAGACGGCCCCCGTGTTTTCAAATCCCATCTAAAAGCCTGACGCCAGGTATATTTTTGATGAGGTAACAAACAAAGTTAGAACAGGGTTAAAAGAGCGAATGCTGCATAATATGTGCCCTTTAATATACAATAAAGAAATGTCCCTTGTCACCTTGTCCATGCGGTCCTGTTGCACTCCGAACTTGCCGCCGTAGCCGTGCGAGGCTTTGGGCATCAAGTCCAGCTCCTGCTCCTTCAGTTTGGTGTGCTCCGTGGAGACCGTCTCACGCAGCTGGTGGATACTGGAAGAAAAGCACAAGACTCAGACCAAAACCTTTACAGCAACGTCAGATAAAGTGAGAAGATTTAAGCTCACTCGATGTGCTCCTGGTGTCCTGAACCTGCCACCGTCTTTGCTCCCCAGCGCTGCTCCTTCTCAGAGACGTCATTCTGGAAGAAAGAGGGCATGATAGAAGAGTGAAAGCTTAATTATTAACCTTTGTGACTTCAATAAAATGCACTTAATCCCAATCACTATGCAAAAAAGATCAACTGATTAAGATTACTTATTTTTGTAAGCTATAACCCTATACTGGCTTGAAATGCCTGTAAAGGTTAACATGTTATGGCTGGAAAGATTAAATTCATATAAACCTATGGAAAAGGTGAAAAACTGCAGGTGAATACGAAGGAAAAAAAAAAAAAAAAAAAAAAAAGAAATTCAGAAAATATAGATTTGAAACTTCTTTGGTAGTTCACTTATATAAATGTAGGGGGAAATGTATTTTGACCTTTTTTGACATGTTAGGTTTACCTCTATAAACAAGGCACTTTATATGACCAAATTGCACATAATATTTGCGATATATAAAGCTCACAATGGATAGCACAAGGTTTAAATTTCTGACATATTACAAACATATTTACTGAGGGGATTTTGTGTAGTAAACTAGAGTCCTTTCAAAATTTGCCACATTTTTAGAGACAAAAATTGAATAACCCAGGCTTAGAATTTCATAATTGTCGTGTCTGTCGTGTCTGTCTGTCTGTGCGCGTCTGTGCGCGTCTGTGCGCGTCTGTGCGCGTCTGTGCGCGTCTGTGCGCGTCTGTGCGCGTCTGTGCGCGTCTGTGCGCGTCTGTGTCTGAGCTACTTTAAAGAATGAAGGAAGGAAAAATTACATTTGGCTTCACTACAATGTCCCAGAGAAATCTATGGATGAAGTAGATTCAATTAAATAATAAATGACAAGAGTGAAGACCAACCTCAAAGTCTGGGTCCGTCTCCCAGTCGTCTCCTCCGTCGTCCACATTCATGGTCACATTTTGTCCGACTGCTGCCCGCCACATGGTCGCACCTCACGCCAAACACACTGCAACATGGGAAAACGGGCATCGCAACATTTACAATTATGCGCTTTCGATGTCAGAATGAAGGGGAAGCAGTGTTGAGTTTTGTTCAGTAAAACTAAAACAGTATCTCTGAAATCCTATGAAAAAATACATGTATGATTCAGAGAACAAAGTTGCAATGGGTAAATGAGAAGGGAAAACAAATATAAAACATGGTTAAAGTTTAAAAGTCGATTTAGCAAAATATGTCTCCTATAAATCAACCGAATACAGTATTAATCAGAGTCTAGTCTTCCTGGAGTCCAACATTATTTTACGTCACTAAATATATAACCAAGTACAGTTTTAAGAGCAAGTTAAAAAGAGAATATGATAAGAAAGGCAAGCATGAAATAAGGAGTTGGAATAATGATAGTAGAGCTGCAACTAACGATCGTTTTTCTAATCAATTAGTTACGTGTGAGTGTTTTCATCAAATGCACTAAATGTACACATTTTCCACCTCATTTTCATCCAAATCGCGGCTCAATTTGAATCATAAAACTCCTGCTCTCAGCTCAATTCATGTTTTGGAACCGAAATACAGACCAGCTATTATTATTAAATTAGTTAGATCTTTGAATATAAATGCAAAATACCAAATATACAGTATGGACATGAGAACAGTGCAAAAAGATAAGCTCCAACCAAACAAAATATGATTAACATCATCAGTTTTTGGTTGACATAACATAAAACGTGTAAAAAGAGATTTTCGTAACATTAATGGAGTGTAGAATATTTTAATTAGATCTGATTTGTAATTTACATTCAGACTAGAATCCAAATGTTACTCCTGCATGCATTGTTGAGCCATAAACTATGACAAGTAGAACCACGCTGCTGTTGTTGTGTATCTGGCATGTCTTCAATGAACCAAAGCCTGACTCAGCGTTTGTTTTCCCTCTTTGTGCTGTGCTTTTTTCCATTCAGGACGAGGAGGAGTCTGCGTGGGTCTGCCCCAGGTCTTTTCTCTGTCCTGGGCTCGTACGTGGCTTTTGAGTTCTCCTCCTCAAGAATGTCCCGAGTTCAGACCAGGAACCAGGAAGCAACGTCCCAAGTTTTTTTCTGACAACACACACCAGGCAGCACCACACCCTTTTGCAAAATAGTCCAATAAATAAATCCGCAAAACATGAAATGATCAAAAATTAAACGAAGAATGCAGTATTTTGGCATTTGTCATTTTAGTTATTTATTTCAAGAATAAAACACACATTCTTGCATTGTTAAGAACTAATCAATATAGATATGATTGAGAATTCATAAACTGGTACAAAAGGTATATATTTTAATAAAACTGCTCATGCTAATTGGTTTGTTTTGAATGCATTTAGAGTTTCAATCAATGCAATTCCTTGTCTAGAAGTGATTAAACACAGATTGACACAGCATTTATTCCATGCCTCATTAAACTGTTGATTATATAACATAAAATTTGTTTTTTTAAAAACGAGACCTTAAGATATTTTCTGTTCATATTGAGTATTTCTGGTTAGATTCATGACATTTGGTCAAAAGCAGCCATGCCAAATTTAACTCTGCAGCGCTTTGTTCGCCTTTTACACTAACAATTATGCTTAGAAAATGTCACATACGCACCGTTTTTTCAATTTAAGTATCTAAAATAGGCACTGAAGCCAAAATAAATGTTGAAATTGGCTGTGAATGTGGAGCAGTCGTGGCTTCTTACCTGACCGTGGTATTTCCTGTTCGCGTTTTCCTCTGGGCTAGCGGTTGCGGCTAAAGCTAATCAAACCGATTCAATAACAAATATTTGCGTTCGCGAGCCACGTAAATGCACGTAAATGGTAAAATACATACCGGGTACAAAGAGGAGGTCGGGTCCAAACGTGGGAAAAGTGCGAGAGTGCGTAGGTCCTCTGATAAAACGAGCTCCTGTCAGAAAAAACGCTGAAGCAGAAGCTGGATGTTCCTCCTGGATGAAGAGCACTCCCTTCATTCCGCTACTTCCGGGTTCGGCGCGGTGACGCAGGAAGGCGGGACGTACGGATGGATAAGGAATAGAATCTATAATAAAGTCTTTAAGACGTAGTACAACTAGAATTGGTGGTAATGTAACGCTTGGATACCAACCGCCATAAAATACCAAAGAAGAAGAAGATTATCGTTATTATAACTATACGGCTATAATTCTATGTAACAGCAATGGACAAATAACAAACATCAAATGATTAAAGTTGCACTATGTAACTTTCCTAGTGAAGGGTCCAACATGGGGGCTGCAACTAACTATGGATTTAATGGTCGACTAGTCAATCCATAAATTCCATTTTGGATTTTTTTTTTTTTAAACCAAAGAAAGGTTGATATAATATATATAATATATAATAGTGATTGAAGGCGTCTAGATTAACAAATAAAGAATTCTTCATAATCAGTTCATTCTATTTCGCCTTTCTGAATAAAACAATCAAATGTCTTTCTGCATTGTTTGAGTGTTTGTATAATCAGATAAAGATTATGATTAGGTCTATGATTATTATAACAGTTGGCTAGTCACAATTATTTCGTCGTCTCTGTAAGCCCAAAGTTCAGAGTTACAGACCGGTTTATTTTTTGCAGGAAGTTGTCATTTTATTAAACTTAAAAGTGCAACGTTATTTTTGTATGTACACACTTTGTAAATAAGGTCCCAGGTCGAGTAAAGGTGAGATCTGTGGAGAGGGAAGTCCACGATGGGCAAAATGATAAAAAAAAACCTACCTGTAATTTAATAAATACAAGATGTGTTTAATGCCATATCGTGGAACATTCCAGGCAAAGCGCAAACCACTTCATGGAGATAAGAGGCACAATTGTATAGGTTTCATTAACCCTCTTTCATTAATCCAAGTGATTTTCTTTGCCACAAGCTTCTTCAGGCAAGAAAAAAATAAACCATAGTAATCAGAATACAATTATGTCAAACTTTAAAAAGGCACGACGAGTCAAGTTCAGAATTTTATTGAAAGTAAGCAATAAATAATACTGTGATAAAAATAGTTTATAAGTACTCAGACTGTACATCGATGTTACAGGATCACAGCTGAAAAAGGGAAAGGCAAAAATACCAGCAACATGATTTCAATTTGTGCAGAAACAACTAGATTATTAAAACATTAAAGCAACTTTTCAAAAAAAAATCTACAAAAAGTCCTCTAGTCTGTCCTGATCATTGGATATATAAAAACAACTGGAACCTGTGTTAAAGCATAGACGAGACGGAACATGAGAGGAAAGCGTCACCATATTCAAGATAACAACATTTATAACCTAAAAATTTAGTAAATAGTGAATGAATAAATAGAAGACAAACAGTACAGGAGTTAATAATAAACAATAAGGCTTAAAAGTGCCACGCTGTGCAAAAGTTTCAGGAAAGTTTTAAAGAAAAGCTGAACATTTCTTCTAAATTTTTATTTAGTTTGGGAAATATCTCTGCATTTCATTTACATTTTATTCACATTTTTTATTTCTATCGGGTTGGTCCTCGTTTAGAACTACCGGTACAAAAAAAGCAAGTGCGTTGTCCCATTTTTCTGTTTATCTAAATCACTGTTGATCACCAAATCTTAAGAAATATTAGTGATAAATTTGGGAATATTGGTAATGGGAGACATGAAAATGATCAAAATTACTGTTGCGTTATATTTAATTTGTTTAATTTTTACACAAGGCCAAATATATTAGTTGAATATATAAATGAAAATTCATATTTTAATAGTTTTTTTTTCCAGGAGAGAAAGAGCATTTACTCACAATGAATGACAATTTTCCATTAACTCAACTAATTTTGTCATTATTTTTTCATTATTATTGCTCAAGTCAGTCAGTCAACTAAATAAAACGATTACTATTGCATATTTACATTTTTAAAATACATTTTTTAACCAAATACAAGTGCAACTATTGTAACTGGCTTTTAGATACACTATTCATAAATATTATAAACTTTTTTTTATACTTAAAAAAAATAAAAATAAAATAAAATCAGATTTGATTTAATAATGCTTTGTACAGTCCAAATAGCGATCAGTCATCAAAATACTACATTTTGATGATTATTCAGATTAATTGCTTCAGTCCTAGTTACAATTTACTAACCACGAACTAAATATTGCTTGTAGTTTAAATTCTTTATGATTATTGTATAGATACATACATATTGTATAGGGAATTGATTTGAAGCAAACCTTCAGCCTTAAGACAGCTGTCATCTTTTCATCAATCCTTCTTGTGTTTTGCACACACAGCGCTCTGTGTATAACTTTCTCAGAAACGTGCCCGAGACTTTTGCACAGCGTCGTAGCGTTGACAAAGTGTTTCAAAAGCGTGTTGAAAGTTGGATCTTTCCGCTTCGTCGATATATGTTTTGCAGCCAAAGCGGTCGATCGATCTCAGGCCTCTGTGAAGTTGGTCCATTAAAAGTAGGTGCGACAGTGAACAGTCCCTTCTTTGCACATGCATCTTATCCTCAGAGGTGGCAGTGAAACGTTTTTTTTGTTTATCGTTTTGTTTTGAAAGGATTATGTTTAAAGGGATTCGCCGAGGAGTCAACATGCAATTTAAAAATCCCCCACCTGGAGATTACAGTTTGACGCTCGTTTGCATCAGAGTTTTATAAAGATATGGCTTAGCAAGATAACATTTGGTTTCAGAAGATATGGGTATAAAAAAGAAAGGAGGTTTAAGCCTTTCTAAATGGCATCAGTCAATACGTTTACATGCGGAAAAATATATAAATACTATATACCTTAGTTGCATTTTCTATACACAGGAGCAATAACATTTGAAAGATTGAAACACGACTAGCTAAACTAATACAAAATTACTATGCATATTATCAGAACATTCTATAGGTCGTAGACATTTTAACTACAGAGTTAACACATTTTATCACATACAAACGTAGACGGGAACATTACATTAACAAAGTCATTTCAATCTTTGCGAGTCGATCACTATGACAATTAAAATTGTGATTATCTTGCAGCGCTAAGTAAAAAGGATATTTATTACAACGGCGCTATATAAATGGAGATTTGTTGGAATTTGTTGTTCACCTTTAGCATTACAATTTATTAATGTTATGCCCATTTCTACATGCAGTATTGCGCCACGAGAGACGATATGTTGGCAGCCTTTTTCAACGGCCTAGTAATAGCATGATAATAATATGGTAATAACGAGACGGAGGTAATTGTATTGCAACTGAGATAATACACTATACAGCCGTCGTTTCATATTTTTTACCAAGAAACTGCCCACAATTATTCTTTGCTTTTCACATTCATGCCAAGCACGTTGAATTACTTTGTGTATGAATAATTCTTTACAACGAAACCTGCCTTGCCTCAAATCACAAATGTTTTGAAGATACACAAAATTAGAATATCGAGTATGTAGTATGTGAAACAATTTAAAAAATGTTTAAAAAGAGCTGGTTAAAATTTAAAAATCTTCCAACACAATGGTTGGTTAACAGTAAATGTCATGTTTTGTACTCTCACTCCGACTTTTACAGGCACATCGATCGCATTTCACATCTACTGCCATAAAATAGTCAGCCTTTTTGTCGGGAACTACATTTTTGAAAGATTGTTAATATCACCAATCAAATCCATGGAATTAAGTAGAATTATTAAAAAAGTTTTGTAGCCTTATGGTTTTTACTGTAAAACTAGTGTTGTATTTTTCTTTTCTTTTTTTAACGCGTTTTTGTATCTTAGCTAAAGTATATTCTAATATTCTAGTTAAATGGTTAGATTCAAGTCCATTTTAGATCAATAATATAATTTAACATAATTTTCATCTCCTGATGTTCTTGTACTTTGTGTTGCAGCACAAAAAAAATCCCAGTTCTTATGTTATAACCATGCTATTACTGTGCTGTAAAGTGAAGCGTTTTATGTTTCTAATACTATACAATAATGAAATATGGGTTCCACTTTATAATAATTACACTTTCAATAGCCTAAATAAAGCATGAACAAAGATTTAATTCATAATGAACAAATTTATTAAGAACTACTGTAAGAACTTAAGTACTTACTCTATCTCCTTAATTAAGTAATTACTAAGCCTGAATCATTCTTAATAAACTATTTATTCGTGATGAATTAAGTCTTTGTTCACGCTTTATCAAGGCTGTAAATTGTAGTTGTGTTACCAAAATGATTTGACCGCTACATTTGCATTTAACCAAGATAAGGCAGAGGTTCGGGTTTTTGCATGTAAACGTACTGACTGATGAGCTCGATATAGACTCACAGTGATGATTTAGTCTGATACTGACACAGTATTTTGACCTAAAAATATCTGTCGTTACAAAAGGTACATACAAATAAAAAGGGAAAATACAGAAAGAAGTCACTTTAAATTCATTGATTAGATTTTCCATTACAGAGAAAATAAAAATCTTTTTCCATAGAATCAGGATTATAAAAAGATTAATAGACAAAGTTCTGGTAGAAATGTACAAACTTGGTTAAAACATTCAGTTTTATATATATATATATATATATATATATATATATATATATATATATATATATATATATATATATATATATATATATATATATATATATATATATATATATATATATATATATATATATATATATATATATATTATTAAGCTTAATAGTAGGGCACAGAGGGGAAATTGTTCCTTTTGATTAAGAAAAACAAAGGTAAAAAAAAAGAAAAAAAGATTATACATAGAAAGTCTAAAAATTTGTTAAAATGTCCCATTGGTTTACATAAATATTATAACCAACACTTGAATAAGTCTATAAAGTCTCCTATAGGGAAGCTTGAGGTGAGTAGAACAGTCTCTTTCTGATTAAAATTTAGTGTTTAAAAAAAAAAAGGAAAAAAACAAACAAAAAAAAACCCCATTGGATTTCAGTTCATCATTCTGGTTTTAAATGCCGGGAAATCTCCTTCATCTTCAGACCAGCGGTTACCTATAGAAATAATGAGGATAAACTGAGAGGGAGAGGTGGACAGAAAAAGCAGACGAGGAGAGAGAAAAGAGAGACAGAAGAAAGAGGCGTGGACATGCGTTATCTAAGCAGAAAAACTAACGGTAACAAATAAAGCTACAGATACATACAAAGTGCATTTGAAAAGGCATTCAAACTAGACGGTTCAGTTTGGAGTGGGGATGTTGGTTTTTTTGTATTAATGACGACATATTGGGCATTTGTCTGCTATTGACCTTATTCCGACAACTTTTTCCTCGTTTTACCAGAGATCAGCACTTCTGATCAAACAGGAACTCTGCTCTTTTAAAATGGCAAACTAGGGGAAAGTCTCACTGCTAAAATATGCTTAAAAGTAGCTTTTTAGTTTGTGTAGAACAAATTTTTTATCTCAAGGTCGGCAGCTCTGCGTTCACTAATACAACCGAAAGAAGGATTACGTTGTGTGGTGGCGCTCAGACGGGCTTCTAGAATAAGGTGAATAGAGTTATATTCGACACGCGTGGATCAGTATTTTATTTATTTTTAGACATTTTAAATTGAAGTATTGATCTAAAACTATTAAATGAAATAGGTTTGAAGTGTGATATATTGCAACAGAAAATGTCACGATAAACAGTAATATTGCCCCTTTTCTATATGTACTATATCAGTGCTTGACAAACCTTTTCCAATGCGTCCCCTTTAGAGGATAGAGAAATGATCCATGCCCCGCCCACAGCCTCGAGATATTATATTGGTGTTATAGCTGCATTATTGGTGTATGTGAATGTTCTAATCTAATTCACCAAACTGACATTACTAAACATTTGATTAGACCAATATTGAGGGTAAAATAAAAAGTAGTAGTAGTAGTAGTAGTTAATCTTCCCCACACCAATCTGAAAACCCCACTGTGTCATAAACGTTTCCCTGACAGAAGTCTATGTGAAACTCACCGTTGTGTTAACAAGAGTAGGTCCTGACTGTGGCCGTGTCCAGCCTCTGTATAGACTGACTCCCTGTGTTTGGGTCACATGCAAAAACATGCCGTTAGTCACAGCATCACAATATTAGGCAGAGCGGCTCAGGCTTTTCGGAGGAATTAGAGAAGACATTCAATTAGAAACAGATACAGAGATATCATAGACTTAACGGCACTGAGAAGAGCAAGAAAACAGACATGCGTTTCATAAATTACAGGAGAAAAGCGGAACTCGGTAACGTCTGTTGTTTCCATAATGTCACATTCCTCGCGAGCACTGTACAGTTTGTCATGAAGCTTTTCTGAATGACCTGTGCACCCCGTTTTTAGTATAAACTTAAAAAAATTAAAACATTTTTAGTAAAGGATACATATTATGAATTATTTGCAGGGATGGAAGAGTATCCAAAGTAAGAGTAAAGTTACTTCAAAATATTATTCAAGTAGAAGTGCAAAGTAGTGGTCCAAAAAATGACTGAAGTAAAATAAACTTATTTTGGGTAATTACTACTCAAGTAAGTGCAATTTCAAGAGAAAAACGCTAGCTTACTCCGACATGCAAATGTAAGCACGCAGTTGTAATGAACGTGAGGCAGAAATGCTCAGAATGAGACCGGAGATGATTCATGGACATAAAAACAAGAGACCTCTGGATTGTAATCGGGTGTTTTCTGAGGCTCGGAGGGAGAGGACTTACTAAACAGAATTAATAAACAAGCGTGAATGAAGCTAAATACAACTGTGTTTACCGATTTTAAATCAATATTGCATTACTATTCTGTTTGTTATTTAACAGCGTAAGACTGTTTTTAATTGTAATTTCCATTCTGAATCAAAGAGGTTTATAGGAGCATCACTCAAACTTGCAAGTGTAGTTTTCATCCAGAAACAGCAGGGGAAGACGTGTGTCCATTTCACCCTCACGTGGACAGAATAAGTTAGAGAGTTCCGCTTTAGGTCAGTTTTTGGAGCTTACCGTCTACAGGGCTTCTCTTTGGCTGTGGAGAAGGCGACCCGGCGCTGGTCACTCTGAAGTTTGCCGGTAAAGTGTCCGACGCGCCGAGTCCCCTCACGTCTTTGGGCCTGAACTTTTTCCTCCATGACGGTGCACGGCGGAAATTCTTATCGTCGTCCTGTACATAACAGTAGATTATTATTATTTAGAGGATTCAGTTCAATTGCTATTGCATTTGTGGTGATTTGTTCGTTACCTCTTCCATTCTCCTTTCTGTGCCAACTGCGAGGAGACTGTTGAATTCACGATCGAGGGTTGCTCTGGCCTAATAAACAAAAAGTAAATAAATATTCAATGTAGGAGTGTGCAATTAATTCCATTTAGATATAGATTCAATAAGTGAAGCCATTTTTATTTGCTTTAGAAAATAATAATAATAGAAACAAGAAATTGTTCAATATGAGGGCAAAAAAAATTGCTGCATAATTGGTACAAATAACTGAATTACTACGCTATATTTTTATTGTATTAAAATATTTATTTGTATTTTGTTTGTATTCAAACATGTTTACACTTTAAATTGAATAAAAAAAAGAGCAACGTTTAAAAATAAGAATGTTAACGAAAATATATATTAAAACATTGTAATTATTCCATATTATGAGTTTCTATAAATGTATTTTATTTATTATTTTATTGAATGTTTTATCTGCATTTTATCTGTTTAAACCTGTCAGACCTGTCAGGAGCAGTGGGCTGTAGGTTTTTAAATATCTATACATTACTTAAAGTTGATGCAAAGAAATTGCATGAACAAAAATCTGTTATAGCCAAACGGTAATATTGTTAATCCAATCCAAATCCAATTATAAAGCGTTTCATTCTCAGAGAACCAAAAGTGTTGGTATTGCTAGTTATTGTTTGCTTTTCCGTGACACTGCTCTGGCTTCTAAAAGTTGTGAAAAGCGATTATAAACTTATCACGGTGAATGATTAAGATGCTCAGAATAAGTTAGGAAAAGTGGGGAATAATTTTGGGCAGCTGCAAAGTGTTTAAATTAACTACTTTGTTTTTTCTGTCAGGTACAGCGCCTCTAAATTAACTTCAGCGGTTGCCTTACAAGGGATCTGTACTTCTTTTGAGTGACAAGTAAATAAATAGCGCTATAAGTACCAGCAGCAGTAAAACCTGTGTGTGTATCTTCACCAGTAGCAGTCGCAATAGCAGTCGCAATAGCAGTCGCAATAGCAGTCGCAATAGCAGTCGCAATGGCAATGGCAATGGCAATGGCAATGGCGGCAGCAGAAGTAGCATAATTACCTGAGTGTTCTGTGTGGGGATCTGAAGCAGTAGCGCCAGTGCGTTGTGGTCGAATGTTTCATCCAATGCCATCAGAGCACCGTGGATTCCGCTCTCGTAAAGGTTCCCGCTGTACTCCTTCAACCCGATGGCCTGCACCCAGCTGATGAGGCGCTCGTTACTCCACACCAACACGTCTGCGGGGCGACCGAGGCACAGACCAAACAGGCGTTAGGAACCGAAGCGTTTCGGAAAAAAATTATAAAATGATTGGGGGAAAAGATAAAGAACACGCGCTAACCTTTCATATCAAACTGACACTCTTCTCGCCGTCGCTCGAGCTCCATTCTGTCGTAGTTGAGCCTCCGCAGACACATGACTCCGCACTGAAAACTATTCCTGCAATTCACACAAGAGCAAATCATTGTAAATCACTGAATAAATTGGTGAAGTGTCTTGGCCCAAGGATACGACGACGGTGGGCACTGGTTGGCACTGGGATTGTGCCAATGACCTTTGTGTTGGCAGGCAAACGCTCTTACCAATGAGCCCCGGTGGTTCTAAAGTTGTTGGACATAAAACTATTGAAAGACAAATGTGGAATTCAAACAGTAGAGCGTCAGTGGGAGACGTGGCTATGCAAACGCAGCTGAGGGGGAGGTCGTGGTCTTCATTGGCTTGTTTGTTCAGAATCACATAAAAAGGAGTGTGTACCAAATTTGACAAGTCTCAGACAAATTTCCCGTTCCAGGGGGAGCTGGAGGGCCATTTTGAAAGATATACGTGACAGGTTCAGGTCATTGAAATTCAAAAACATTCCAATGGGTCCGCCCGAATCCAAAAGTTACAAGGATTTTTGTGCTTTGAAAAATAGCCACCGTTAAGCCACTTTTGATCGCAGATACTTAAAGGCGCAATGGACGATTTTTCGGCGATTTGAGAACGCAGGCGGACTGATACAACACACATGCGTTTGTTTATTAGCGCGACGGATCGCATCGCATCTCTCGTCTCCCGTAGATTTACGTCTTCTTCTGAGTCAGCTCGAACAGTCTTTCTCCGTCTTCCTTTTGTCCCGTACACTGAGGGAACTATTATGATAGATCAATCCGCTTAGACACGCGGAAACGTGGGGACGAACCGCACGCGGCTGCAGGTGAGCGGTAGGTGCGTTTTATGATTGATACGTGGCAGGACTAATCGGCCGTCCACACCACGAGGAAATAAGACTCTGATTTGGGCCAAAAAAAATCATCCATTCGACCTTTAATGTCCTGCTGATGCTCCCTCCGTTTGGAATCGTTCGGGTCAGAACCCAGGGTCAAGGCATGTTTAGGTCTTTAAACTTAGATTTAGCTGGCAATTTTTTTTAATAATATTCCTTACGGATGCAATAGGATCTTGCACGAATGCTCAAGCCCTAATGAAGAATATTTTGGTAAAAAAAAAAAAAAAAAATTCAAGTTAAAAATGTTTTTGCGTCATCTTTTGTGTTGTTTTCAGCCTACAAACCTGTGCTTGAGTACCTTAAGTTTGGCATCTCAGATATTAGAACTAAAAATAAATTGTTTATACGAAAACAAAATTACATCTCTATCGCTGCTGTTCCCCACGGGACTAGTTGAGTTTTGGTGCCATCTACTGGCTGCAGGGGAAATTACAAAGGTTCATAATAAACAACTGGAAAGATTTCGGGGCGATGTGAGCAAGCCATGCAGTTGTACTGATAGTGATTAGATGGGAAAAATGCATAGAACAAGTCTAATGATTTATGGACTTAAAAACAGCAGAGAACATTCTCAGAGCCACGTTACAGATTGAAAAAAGGTTGTTATAGCAGAGAGTCAGTACGGACTGTTTTTGACGCTCGGAGGGAGAAGACTTTCTAACCAGGATTCATCACACTAGTGTAACTGAAGCTAAACGCTACTCCAGGTATGCTTTTGATGAGGGAACAAAGTTAGAACATGGTTAAACGCTCAAAAAGGTTAACTTTAAACACACTCACATATTGATCTGGTACAATGATAAAGATACACTAATGGTCCAGTGTCTTACCTGTGGAAGCTGTCCACCATCTTGAGTTGCCCCCTCAGGTCCTTTTTGGTTAAATGGTCGAGCATTCGGGCGTCCACCAGGGACTCCATGAAGTACGAACGATACTGCGGCAAACCCAGGCTTGGTAACCACTCGTTACCAATCCACTCGTGGTTCATGTCTCCGTAAGCCAAAGTCTATGATCGAGAGGAAAGATGTGTTAAAACTGTGGTTAAAAAAAGTTAGTGAAGTTGGATTTCTACAGACTAGTGACGCTAATGTTATTATTGTGGAAGGGAAGTCGATTTATCATTTAGCCAGTAGTAATTGGGTAAGACAAGGCATTTAAATTAGGGCTGCAAAATAAAACATAAGTGTTTTTTTGGATCAAACTGAAAGGGTAACCACGACTAAATCAGGATTAAATCAGCTAAACCAGGCCAATAATACTGGGTTTATACCTAAATCTGTCACAGTAATTCGTACATTGACATAGCTCAATCTTTATTGTGTGCACAGTTTCATTGCATTTGTTTGGATATTTAGTTATTTTTTTTTGAACAATGTTGTACATTTAGAAAAGGGGTTACTGGGATTATGCCGTTTTAGGGTTTTTGTGTAAATGGCATTAAGTAGTTTCAATATTCTTGTTTATTGTTTATATTGTCTTCAGCAAAAGATTAATTCATACTGAGAACTCAACAAGTCAAGAAAGAAATACATTTAGATTCTTAAGGTTGCATTAGCCTGTTTTCATCCAGATGACATTCATGGTCAAAGTGCAGCCCTAATTCAAATGCAGTGGCTAAACGTCAGGGAGGAGATGATTGTTGGGGTTTTGGGGAGTTGTTTTCAAACCTGAGCCCAGCTCCCATCGTCATCCTCCTGGGGTTAGCGTGGTTAAAACAGTGAAGAAAACACAGAGGGTTAGTGAGGTTAAAGGTTAGAGGTTAGCGCAGCCAAAATGTCATCTTGTTACAGAAACAAGCAAAGAAAACATTCAAGGCAAAACTAAGACTATGAAGATTAGACTTGAAATAGTCATAATTTGTAACTATGAAAGGTGCAATAATTGTAATTTAGGCGTCACTTATTTCGAATTGCTATAATTACAGATAATACACTCAATATTCTAAATAAAATTGCCATTATCATGACGCTAATTCTACTTTTGAGACATAGAAAAAATAAAATGAATTAAACAAATTGAAATAATCTTCACATAAAAACGATCAGTCTTTACTTAAAAATATAATTTGTTGTTTATTTTATATTCGACATGGTTACTTTTAAAACGTTAGCATTAGCAACTGTAAAGAGTCCATAGTCCATTATTTAGTGTTAAAATTAATTTGTCCGTATAAAAATATTAAAGCTTTTTGTTGGATCTAAACGTGTTTTGAGGGTTACCTTGGTATAAAATACAATACTGAAATACAATAATATATGACAAGGATCATATTAAAGTAACACTATTGATAACGTACAGAAATACAAGCTCCTGACCAGTTCACAAATGCATGTTTTAGACCAGGATTCTTCTGTATTATAAACTTTCTTGACTGCATTTTATTGTTTTTTTTACACTACACTACAATTCCTATAGAGCTGTAGGTTTTTCGTTGTCGATGAGGTTTTAGTTGTAAATTTGTATTACTCAATTACTGGGATTAAAATTAATTAGTCAAATTTAGAGTTTATTCTGCCCTTTTTAACTTTTCTGTACAAAGAGTTGATAGTTGGACATAACACGTGTGCTCAGTTTGTTCACCTGATCCCTAACAATAAATCATATGCTTTCTTTGCACAAATGTATCATCGTTTAAGGCCATGGTAGCTTGCTCCATTTCTGTGCATCCAAATGTATACATAAGGCACATTTAGATATTGTTACATCCCTATTTGTAAGTACAAGAAGAATAGCAATTATAACTAGTCATCCAATAGTGGCCTCCCATTGTCAAAAAACAAACTGAACACAAAATCAGTTGAACAAATGATACTTTGTTTGTTGTATTGTCATAAACATATAGAATCCACTATAATTAAACTGTAAGTGATTATTTTGATTAGTAGAGACAATAAGACGTCTAAACTAAATAAAAAATATTAAAATATGTATAGTTTATGCAACCAGTTTTTGTATAAACCTGTGGAAAACACTAAGCCATCTACATGTTTAATTTAATTTCATTTCATTTATTTTTAAGGGTTTATCAAATCACTGGAAAATTCTATCTGCAGACATCAGTGAAGCAAAAGGGAAAACAGGAACTATATCATGTACAAAGCATACTGAGCTCAAGAGAACTTACTTAATATTTTGAGTTCAAATTGACAGTATAATTCAGGGATGTATTGGTATTTTTGTGTCTTGATTATTTGTTCTGATAAAAGTTAAAGTTACTGCTACTGCTCCGATTTGCTTCACCAAACTGGAAATGTGTTCATAATGATTTAAGCAATTTACCACCTCTCAACCCAAGACATTTTACAAAGTTTAATTAATTTACTACATGATTTATTGTCGACAATGCAGACATCTAAACAGACTAAATCGAGAAGAATCAAATCACTATTCTACGGTAAACAAACAGTCGTTACAGACTAACCGTGGGGGGAGTCGCTGCCAAAGTTTCCATCTCTTCGTGAGTGACCCAAATGTTGCCCGTGCTCTGATCATGTGACCCAACACAAACATGCGAGAGCCAGTCAGAGTGCAGGAAAGGGGCGAGGACAGGAGGAGGGCGGAAAAACAAGGAAGAGGAACGAACAGAGCAAAGAAAAGTCCGTTTAGTGTTATTTTTGTTAGTAAAAATAATAATAAAGTAAATCAGGAAAACAGACTTGATCATGAAAGTCAATTTAAAGGTATTATTCGTCAGATACAGTTAGGATAAGAGGTGATTTTAGCAAAATATTTGTCATTTATTAGTGTTGACATGCTGGAAAGTGAGGCATAACATTGCATCTATTACTTTTGTTCACGACAATATTATGTGTATTAACACACACTTTAGGAAGTTTTCCTCAATATTTTCAGTCTTGTCCAGGACCAAACCGCTCTGATAGATACTCACCACTGTAGACCAAGAATGCCCCACAAGAGAGTGACTAAACCGGGTCTAAATCCCCCTCGATAGAGACCGACCACTGTAGGCCCCATAAGATCTGTACTAATCAGAACAAACCCAGGTCTAAAACAAGGACTAAAACAAGGGACAAAAAACAGGACTAAAACCAGGTCTAAAACCAGGTCTAAAACCAGGTCTAAAGAATCTCCAACAGATACTAACCACTGCAGTTCAAGAATGCCCCATCAGAGCTGGAGTGAACCAGGACTAAACCAGGACTAAACCAAACTGAGTTATCTGACTGCTCAGATCCTTGTTCCTTTTTCCTGCTTCAACTAGATCCTGATTGGACGATAATATATTAATGGCTAAAGCTCTATACGTTTACAGTGTTTGCTCCAATTACATTCCAACTATAATTTGAGACATTGCAAACTGCCTTTTCAGCTACAGATGACTGAAGAGAAAATAAGATGAAATGCATTTGAAAGAACTGTACCACTGATACTTGTAACTTTTGAAGAACAAAACCTACCTCATCGTCAAGTGACTGCAATTTGTCAAAAACCCACAAACATTTGGGACATAAGACACGATAGAAGTTCTGATATTGACGTTTGCAGAGCGTGTTCGCGGCCTTTGTGTCATTACCGTTCTGGATGTGGGCGGGGCCGAGGGGCTGGTCAGGGACATGATTTCCTGAATGGCCAGTCGTAGTTTCAGGCGATGCAGAGGGTTGCTGATTCCGATCTCTCGTTGGATTTCCGTGTCGGACAGCGCGGACATGATGGCGCCGCTCTTCACGTTGGCTCTGCAGGCGGCGACGTACCAGGCCGGCATCCCCACCCACAACTACGGAAACGAGAGGAGAACGAGTCGTCAGAACCAGAGATTATGACGTTACTACACTAACCCTAAATCACTTTGGGCACATATATGAGTCACCAATAGCACTGTAAGAAGGTTAAAAGCTCTGAAAAGTCGATTTTGCATGATATGGGACATATTAAACCATGTCCCCTCATCATTATATTTAACATGCATTAAATCAGCAAAAACACAAGTCTGAGTCATTCTGTATTGTCCTGCATTTGCACAGAACTTTTCTGTTTTCACCTACATCACACCACAGAGCATTACTGGGTGTCAAAAGTATAGAAAATATGATGATTATCTGTAGTAATATGAGCATCAAAACTGGATATTCATGTGAGCGAGTACTGATAAAAACCATGAGGAAACCATGAGAAAATTGCTCAAATGATCCATTGTGTAATAAAGTTTTTTTTTTACTCACATCATCATGGGGATTTTTTTATGAACTATGAACATAAACGTAGCTCGTCGTACCTCGAGCCAAACCACAACGGTGGGTCCGTCCCACTGAGCGAAAGGCAGTCCCTGTCGACGAGCCTCTTCAAGAAGTTCATGCCTGAAAACAATGTCGATATCAAACTTAGACAATTAGAAATCATGGATCATAAAACTTAACATTTTAAGACCGATTGTTAGTGTCAACCCCCAAAACACACTTCACACATGCAGTTTTTAATGCAAGAAATGATGATATGAAAGCAGTCCCCAGAACAGAAGAGACTTTAAAAAACAGTAAATGTATAATAGTAACAATGTCTGACAATAAAAGGTTTCTGTAAATAAAGATTATTGTCTCAAAAGCAGCTCAAACTCTATCGTATTCAATAACCTGCAAAACTAACTGACTGTTTTGGTCATTAAATAATTAATTTAAAAGCGCACAAATTCTCTTTACTTAAAACTTCACAGTCCACAGTTCACACATAAAAACTCTTTATTAAGAACAAGCTGCACGTTGAAATGTTTAAATATAAAATAAAATAAAAAAATATTTGGATATGATTTTAAAAGGTGCACTATGTAACTTTTCTGGTGCTTGTTTCCGTGGAGATGTCATCGCTTTGCCTGGAATGTGCAACTTTATGGCATTATCAGTCTCAAACCAGGCAGAGTTACGGGTCAAATCTGTGGAGAGGCGGCTGGCTGATGGTAAAAATGCAAGTGATTCAAGGTATTTAAGGTAATAAATAATGATACACCTGTAATAAATTGACTAATTGGCAGGCAAGATGGATTAAAAACGGCTGCAACTAAGGGTTATTTTGGTAATCGATTAGTCTACCGATTCTTCTTTCGACTAATCAATTAGTTGTTTAGAACACGTGAATGTGGGATTTTTTAATTCAATTTTACCCTGATAAATCTGAACTTAATCCATTTGAGGACGTCATGTTTTGTTGTCGATTTCTCTCGTTGTCGATTAGTTGCAATTAATCGATTGACTTGTTGCAGCCCTAGAATATTTACAAATTAATTGAGTAGTTAAATCTGAAAAAATCTTTAATAATTTACTCTTATAATTTAATAACACTGCTGTCTGTGTTACAAAAAGCTCTTTTTACATGTGTTCCCAGTCCATTTAGTCCAGACTAACTATTATGAATTATTTTCTATGGTCGACGAGTCGCATGTAGTTAATTAATCGCTGCAGCATTAAAACATCTTCATGGTCCACCAGAAATGATTCATGGAGCACCTTTAATTATGCGTAAATCCAATGCATTCGACACTTGGAACAACATTCTGGATTAAGCAAGAGGCAGGTTTGACAAGCAATTTGACAAGGCAAGACTACGCCTTTATTTCCTTTATTTAGATCCATGCTGGTAAGAAACGCACACACATTCTCAAAGTTAGTCAAACATTTGTGGAGGGGGGAAGCGTTTGCGGTTGCATTGGGAGAGCACCATTCCTGCAGATCCTGGGTTAAAGTTGTGAGTGAGAAAAGAGAGAAAAGCGAGAGAGAGAGAGGGCAAAACCAGAACCAAAACGACAAACGTGAACCAACTTACCCGGTCTTTGGACTACACATGAGATGATCGGGATGATGGAAAAGAGGGAGTCGGCAAAACAGTAAATTATTTCAGTGAATTGCGGTTTAACAGAGCAACAGATTCACAGAAGCATGATGGCGGTGGTGACGGAGCACGTGACAAATGATAACGAATGACAATTTTCAACGTGAACAGGTGAGCAAAAGCCATAGTCAGTGAAAAATGTCAACGTACTTCCATTTCGGTTATCGTGACAGGGCTAATAATGACAGAAAAACAATCTCAGACCCACTTTTTCTGGAGCTTCCTGTTTTTCTCTGCGGTTCCCGACAACGTGCCCATCCCTAAACCGTCCTTTGGAGAGTTTTCTGCTTCGGGAGTCCCAGCTGCAACAGAAAACACGCAGTGATGAAGAATGATAGAGCAGAGGTCAAAAGAAAGCCTTGAAAAGCTTCAGGCTCGAGACCACGTGGTAAAGCAATGGCCAACTAACTATTAAGGGAAAACGCCTGCAGAGGGCTGTGGAAGGGATTTGATATGTGAACATTCCAGTTTGTGGGCTTAAAACTCTATTCCCTTATCTTTCTGGCAAACAAACACATTTGAACAATTGACTCAAATACGTCAAATACCCTGCACAGCTCAGGCCTGGTCCGGTTTTGTCCTTTACCTTGGCCGGGGGAGTCTTTGCCTGGGACACTGGGTCGACCTTTCTCCTTCTTTCCAAACAGGCGTCCTATGGAAGTCTTGATGCTTTTCTTTTTGGCGGCTTTGTTGAGCGAGTCCTGGCTGCTGTTACTGCTGCTGGGGTTACTGCCCTGGCCGTCCTGGAGGTTCGACAGGCTGCAAACACAAGGAACAAACGGAAGGAACATTCCCTTGAAATTACTTTTATGAGTTTTCTAGCTACAGACAAGACAGACTATCTTGCATATCTAGGGTTCAAAATTAAAAAGTTGCAAGTGACATTTTGGTAAATTTACACAGGAGTTAAAAAAGTTTATAATTTTAAATGACTTCTTATCCTAACGTTCAATAGTAAAATAGAAAATAAAATAAAAGGTTGCCAAAAACAAAACACAATTAAATGAAAAAAATAATAAGAATAAAGTTATCCATAAAACATTTTTTTAAATCTTCAAATATGTAAAAAACTGTTAAAGATAATATTGCAATTGTTAGTTTGGAGATATGCAAAATTACAATATCAAGTATATTGTCTACAATTGAAACAATTAAAACTTACTTAAAAAGAGACAAAAACATCTGTTGTAGTCTTCCAAACAAATATATAAAGCCATGTTCTTGCCCTTCTGAGGTGAATTTTGTGCGACAGACATTTACAGACACATTCCTGACGCATTGTTAATTTGTCTCATGATGTTCTGGATATGGCCCGCCCCCTTACCCTCTCAAGTCCCTGATGTCCTCGTGGCTGGAGGCGTGTCCCGTTTCTCGGTTCAAACGAATAGAGCGAGGAGTCGACGGGGGAGAGCTCTCGCAGCGGATTGTGGCTTTGTCGTCCTGAGCAGACTGAAATATACACTTTACATCATTTATCCTGAAATATTATCGGAAAATTATAACCTATGGGCATCTTAATAACTTTGAAAACTGTCCATTTATAACAGCAGTTTAGTGAGGATAGCATTTAATACACATACAATTTTGGCCACAAGAGGTCACCAGTCAATGTACTCAGTTGACTTCCCATAATTGAGAAATATATATATATATATATACATATATATATATATATATATATATATATATATATATATATATATATATATATATATATATATATATATATATATATATATATATATATATATATATATATACCTATATATATATATACCTATCAGTTGTATTAATGAAAAGCAATAGGTATTAAGATGCACATTTATAACACACACAAGTACGAGACTGAACCGATATTGACATATAGAGAATTCCTGACGCTGTTGTATTTTTTAAATTGTTTTAAACTTTTATTTCTGGTTCAGGAAAACTCCATTTACTTCATGGATTATTCTGTAAAAAGCTGACATTTGTGATGTGAAAGATGCGACGAGAACCATGTGGAAACAACTGCCTGTGAAGCACTGACATTACAGACGTGATAAAACGGTTAACTCTGATGTTCTGCTTACCTGACATCAGATCTAAAAGTTAATAATTTTAAATCTTTATTCCTTTATTTCTTAGTCGTTAATGAAAATAATCGTCAGTGATATTGTTTACACAAAGATTAAATACTGAACATTTATTTTTATAACAATGTTTTTTTCCTTCCCCAGAGTAAAAATATATGTATTTGAGTTTCACAAAACCTCATGATTTTTGCCTTTATCAAAACAGTGACATTTTATACATCTGAGGGGGGTTCATTTCACTTCTGGATTATCTTAACTTCTCCATTGAAATCTCATTATGTTTCACTTTTACCCTTTAAAAGTTTGAGAACAAGAACATTGTGGACAGTTGTTTCTCTGTCATGGTTCAACATCAGGCACAGACTCTTAGATGTGATTAGTGGAAACCTTGAGGTAGACATTCTCTGCTGGTTTGTATTAGAAGGAAAGGTGCAGAAGCCGTTAGATTTACCTTCCTGCGATGCTTGCGCAGGTCACTAGGCTGAAGCGCGGCACAAAAAGGAGAAAGAAGAAAAGAGTTTGTGAGTTAGACACAAAAAGAAACTCCAAAGCCATGCGCCACAAACAGACAATAAAATGTGGTTTTAATTCAACATCAGAGAGAGAAGGTTAGAGCCACCGCCGAGAACAGAGGGAGAGAGAGGAAGAGGAGGGAGGAGGAGGAGGAGAAGAGAGAGAGGAAGGTTAAGGCCACCCACCGCGAGAACAGAAAGAGACAGAGAGAAAGAGAGCGAGAGAAAGAGAGAGGAATATTAGAGCCACCGTCGAGAACAGAGGGAGAAGAAGAGAGAGAGAGAAAAAGAGAAAGAGAGAGAGAAAGGTTAGAGCCACCCCCGAGAACCGAGAGTGAGAGACAGAGGAAGAGGGAAAGACAGAGAGGGAGAGAGAGACAGAGAGTGAGAAACAGAGAGGAAGAGGGAGGAGGAGGAGAGAAAGAGGGGAGAGAGATGAAGCGCAAGAGAGAAAGAAGAGAGGTAGAGTGAGGAGAAGAGAGAATTACAGAATAGAGAAGGGAGAGATGAAGAGGAAGAAAGAGACAGAAGGAAGGAAAAAAAGAAAGACCGGTACAAAGAAAGAAAGACAGAAGAAAATAAACATAAAAGAAAGCGGTAAAAAGAAAGAAAGAACGAAAGAGGGAACAAAGAAAAATAACAGGGCGAAAGAAAGAAAGGAAAAAGAAAGAAAGGGAGAGTGCAGTACAGAGAATGGGGGATAGAAAGAAGACGGGAGAAAAGGGAAGAGAGAGACAATAAGATGACAGAGAGAGACAGTATGAGAGCGAGAGAAAGGGAGAGAGAGAGAGCGAGAGAGAGCGAAGGCGGTTATTTCCACAGCAAATTTGACGAAGATAAAAGTGTTAGTTGAAAGGCTCAGGAGACCTCACAATAAAACTCACACATCCGACAACTCTACAATTAGAACACACACAAACACACAATTAAAGTTTATTTACGGAGAAAAGGAAGGTGGATTATGTGCAGCACCCGATTTAACACGATTTATAATTATTTATTAAGGAAATTACTTTAGCCATTGGGGTTTGGGGGAAATGCGTCGGGATTTCACATGACATAAGGCTGCAGTAAAGCCACGGATAAAATAACTAATTGTACTTCTTTGAATCATTGTGTCATTCACAAAAAATACTATTATTAACTATTAATACTATTAAATCATACATTAAAAAAATATTTTCATCAATACAGTAAATGCTTTTCGCCGCATTTCCACCTTTATTGGGAAATAGATCTAAAGAACCTTAATAAAGCATTTAAAAAAGATGCATATACATCGTCCTTCGTTTCAAAGTGAACGTTTGCGAAGATAAAGGAGGAAAAAGATGAAGAACTAGATCCAGTTAATGCAGATAAAAAACACCACAAGAAACACACTTATTTAACTGGATCGGAAAAAGTGAGGTGGGCGCAGCCGATCTTTAAAAATAAGAGTTTCCAAAGAAAGTACTACACCTCCCTGTATTTTACAAGGTGCTTTTCCCCTCATTTATGATCGTTTAACCCGTCGCCAACGGCATTCAAATCTATATAAAAAGCAGCAGAATCATTCCCATCCGAGTCGTAGGAGCGCCGTTTCCTCCTGAATTCCTCACGAGCCTGGCATTTACCAAAGCAAATAAACCTGAACGTTTCTGCCGGGGTTCTTTTGCCTCGGGGGGGAAACTATAATCGCTCATTTCCGTCTCAAGCGTTCAGATCTGGATGAGGTAAAGATGGGGACAACAGAAGGGGAAATTGACCTGGACTGTCCCATATTTTGAAATAATTTACCTCCAGGCGACTACAACTGAATCTTCTTCTACCTTTTGTTGTATCGTTACCAATACTCTAGCTTTACGAGATCAAAACTACACTTAACGTGGCTTTCTAGAAGTTTGAGTATTTCTTTTATTTAGAGACAGATCTATTCATGTTTTTCTCCCCTTTTGGATTACTCATTATTAAGAACTTCCTTATTAATGGTTTAGTCTAATTTGAGACCTGGTTTAGCTCTAATTTAGACCCGATATAGTCCAGGTACTTTGCTAGACCAGACACTTAAATCAAGACATTTTTAAAAAACAAATTATTGCTGCAGGTGAGGAGCAAGAAATGCAAATGTTTCAAGCATTTCACTTTCTCAACATACATTTAATTTGTCACTATAAAATTGCTCACAGTGGGAAGAGTAAAACTTTAACTCAAGCAAGAATACTGTTACTCAAAAGAAAAAAATACTATTCAAGTGCAGTGTGGGGAAAGGGCTGGACACATTCAAATCGCCTGCACCCACCGAAAGAGTCAAGTCCAGAAAAGATGACTGTCCATTAGAGGATACCTGAAAGTAGGGTGGATAAGTGCAGTGCTGGGGCAGAGGGCAGAACGCCGTGGGGGCATAGGGCATTAGAGTGACTGTCTGCTGGGACATGGAGCTCTGGATGATGTACGGGTCGTAGCGATAGTGCTACGGCGAGGCGGGTTAAACACGGGTCGAGCAGTAAAGGGTCCAAACACAAAATAATGTAAGTGTTCCGTTAGTAAAGCAGCGTGTCACCTTAACAACGAGTTACAACATGCACAAAAATACTACTACAAGTCTGTGCTTAATTAAAAAAAAACAATAATTGTCAAACCTAATACTATTACAATACAATTCATTATTATTACAAATTGTACTCAAAGGAAACATATTGTGCATTATTTCTACTGTTTTTGAAAAGAAAATCTGGTTAAAAGTTGTGTGTCCTCATCTTAAACTAGATTAAGTATAAATATAAACCATAGCAACCAGGTATTTTCAGTCTATAATTGCAATGTAACACTTGTAAAACTGGACAATCAAAGTGACACGAAGTGAAAAGCAGAACTCTCACCAGTGTCATGACGCCCATGCGGTCCATCTCGCGATGCGGGCTGCGTGACACCATTCTGGGGGTGGAGCTGCCAGAGCCCGGGGGAGAACTGCCCAGAGACGACCCGGGACACAGAGACGGGGGCAAAGAACTCATGGACCTGAACCGGGCCCCGAGGCTCTCCCCGCTGCCCACTCTGCACTCAATCTCCTCCGCGCGGATCGCTGTGCTCTCCTTCTCCTCCTGGATCATCCTGCAACAACAGAGGAAAGTGCATGGATGTCGGGGCTGATGCTGTTACCGTTGGCAACGCATCTTTATCGCACGCGTCATTTAGCACACGTCAGACAAAACCGCAACGCAATGTGCTTTACCACCGAAGACGGACCGATTCATTCTAACACTGTATCTGGGACATGAAACTTCTGCAATGGAAACATTAGGCAGCAGCAGAAGAAGATGATTTGTGTGTTTATTTTATTTTGTAGGTTTCTCTGTGACCGCGGTGATGTCTGGGGAATTAACTAAGAAAAATGCCTTTGCAGTTAGTTTGAAAATATACATATCACTGGTACAAGTGGGACAAAAATTCCAAAAGTGTTTTTTTTTTGTTTTGTTTATGAAAATGGAAGACACCAACATCACTTGTGTACTAACAATTATCACTCACTACATAGTTAAACTGTGCGGATTTTAAATGTGCACTAAAAATACAGATTATATTTTTCTTTTTTTTATAATTATAATATTTTAATTTCCCTACATGTAGCTGGAAAAGCTAGATAAATTAGCTTCCCTTGCATGTAGAATTACACGTTCAAAAGAATGTGTGCAATAGAACAGTGAAACAGCTGCTGCTAATAAACACTGGTTCTGGTTTTACTACGTTTATGTTTGGCGAGGGCTGGTAAAGGAGCAGGGTGTGTGCAAAACTAGGCCACACGATTGGGGACAAGGTGGTGTCTTTGAATTAAAGGTGCACTATGTAACTTTTCTAGTGAGCGATCCTTCACAAATGCAAAAATGCAATATTTGTTTTCTTATTGGCCTTTAAACTCTTGAGAACCTTTACTTGGCATCTCATGTTTTGGAAATCAGAATAATTTATCTACTGAAAGTGTACATTACATTATGTCTGCGAGGTTGTCAATCATGAGGATTTAGTTTTAGCACTCCACCTACTGGCAGCAGAGAGGAAACAAACAAAAGCTAGCCATTAAAAACCTGCCAACAGGCACAAAGTTGTAATGAACATGATTTGAGGCAGAAATGCTCAAAGAGAGTCTGGCGATAATTTACATACTTATGAATGTTTGTTTTTGTGATGCTAAGAGAAGGAACACAAACGCGTAAACAAGATAAATTAAACTAGCATGAATGAAACTAAATACTACTCCAGGAAAGCAGTAACATCTCCATGGCCGAACCTCCACGAGAAAAGCAACAAAGTGCACCTTTAATTCAAGCGCTCTCCGGAATGTTCCGTGTTGCGGCTTTTACCTGATCTCGTTGTTAATGGCGTCGAGCTGCTCCTGTAGCATCAGCGCGAGTGTCTGCGCGTCGGCCTGTCCGCCCGGAGACAGCAGGTCCACGGAGCTGAAGAGCGCGTCCCTGTCCTCCTCCAGATCGGACGCATCCATGTCGCTCTCGAATGCCTGCGCCACGTTCGCAAGCACGTTAGCCTGCTGCATGCGCTCCCACTCCTGCTCGTTCAGAGTCTGCACCTGGGAAGAGAGAGCGAAAAGGACTGTGGAATACAACAACGGAATACACAAGCAAGTTTGTTAAGTGAAAAAGTAAACTATGCTGGGTTAAAAGAGCATAAACGTGAAGCAAAGCGAGGATTTTGTGTTAAGTGCAGTAACTTACATGCCGCTGAAGTCCACAGAGGAAGCAGAGAGAGGGAGAAATAGAAGAAATTCAGACAATGTTTATTTTCAGAGCATCACAGTAATTCACCAGATTGATCCAAAACAGGACTTGAGCACTGAATAAGAATAGATATAAAAAGTATATCAAGTCTGGTAGTCTTTTAGAGTTTCTATGGGTGACAAACTCATGACTAGGGAATTGCCCCATTTTGGGACAAATAAAGGTCTTCTTATCTTATCTTACATGCACGCCAAAAATCGGATCATTATCTGATTTTTAGAGTATTCAGATTATTGAAATGTCATGTAAACCGTTACATGTGAGTAATCCGATTTATTTCTGATTCTTAACACCTGTTCAGGTTTTGACAAAATGTTAAAAATGTAAGTGTTACATTTTAAAATGAATTGTACTTTGTCTTCCAAATACAACAGTTACCGTACTTTCCGCACTAAAAGGCACACTTAAAAGCCTTTCATTTCCGTCAGTGCGCTTTATAATCCAGTGTGCTTATTATATGGATTATTTCTGGTTGTGTTTACTGACCTTGAAGCGATTTTGTGTGGTACATGGTGTATAATGCTAGAACAGGGTTAAAAGCTCAAAAAAGTCCATTTGGCATAATATCTGTCCTTTAAGGGAAATGTCTTAAATATCTGCATAAAAGTTGCTCGCCCAATAAAAAAATGAATAAAAAAATCAAGGTGAAAAGAAAATGAAAAGTGTTAGGAACCCATTTGCTTCTGAAATTGTATAATATCTACTTCATTGTTGAATAAGTACAAATAAAGAGCAATAGTTCATAAAAGAGAAAAAAAGACAGCCAGCTAGTGAGAAAATTGCTCCTCGTGTAGTTCTAAACTCGAAGCAGGAGGCTTCACGGTGGCTTACTTTGGACGGCTCGTCTCGTAACGCCACCACTCGCCCTTTCTGAGGTCGGCGTAGAACAAGAGCGCTGTTGTAGTGGTCCGAGCTGTTGTCCATCATCGAGGAGGCCGACACCGGATACCTGAAGTCTGGAGTGGAGCTCAGCTGAGGACGCCTGCAGAATACATGTTACAAATTACATTTAAGAGCCAAAATTGTGCTACATTCAAGTTATTGTTCATGCATAAGTTTGACTGAGTTACATATTATGTACATAATTGCGAAGAACACTTGAGTTGCGTTTTGTTTAGGGCTGTAACTAACAATAATTTCTATTGTATTGAGATTTTTAAATGCATTATCAACCAAATAACAATATAAATATGGCAACTGAAGGCTTCTAGATAGAGAAAATTGAAGAATAAAGTGCATTATTGAAGAAATTCTGAGATGTCCTTGTTGTGTTATTTTTAAAGTCTGTATAAGGGTTGACGAAAGTATCGAAAAGCAGAAGTATCAATAGTAGATGCTCATTTGAACAAATATCAATACTAAAAATATCACATTACCAGGAACAAAATCATAGTTTCCTGAACTGTTTTAGAACGATCTTGAGCTTTATTAAAACAAGTCTAAGATCAAATGGGAACAAACTAATTATGTAAAAAGAGGGTAGTTTTTCTATATGTGGGCTTTAGTGACTTGTAATTTTAAAATGGGATTGAATTAATAATACAACAGATAAACTAAACATTGTAATGTGATTATCTTGTTAATTATTTACTTCAAGATTCAAGACTTACCCATGCAGCAGTGAGTTGCTCCGGCTCCTGTCCTGCTCACTTTCTGCCCTCATTGTTTCAATCTGGATCAGAAGCTGCTCCTGAAGGTCAAAATATCATAGAATTGTATTTACACGCTTTATTTAATTTACTGTAAATACGTTATAAAGTGACATGTTTCTTTACCTTTTCATGGTGCGACTCCTCGATCAACTTCTTAGTGTGATCTAGTTCTCTTATGAGGGAGTTCTGGGGAAAGACAAAACAATCTGTTTCTGACATCCAACGTTACACAGACTTTATAAAGAGCAGAAGACATGTAAGCTGGACACTTCATTCATTCATAATTACCTTACTTTAAGCCGCTACTTTTTCCCCACGCTTTGAACCCTGCTGTCATTACAACGGTGTGTCTAATTTATAGATTTTTACAGGCTAACGGACACCGTGGGGCACTCTAGCAGGAAGCGCAAAAGTTTGACACACTGTAGAAGAAGATGTCAGTGGACAGTGGTCACTATCCAAGGGACACGTCGTGTTCTCTGTATTTGAGGCTTCAAAACACTGTAAATATGAGTCTGATAGTAATAAAACAGAGAAACTAGTCTAATGAGGGTGAGGAAGTTAATCTAGACGCGGCGGAACGCAACGACACATGCGGAGCACGGACAAGCGATATATATACGGTAGTCTGCAGTTTAGAACTTGCCGCATTGAAATTAGACTTTCTTAGCCAGACCTGAGCCCTGCATCACTACCGTGGAACATATTTCTGTGTAAATATCTCAAAAGACCAGGGTTCTCAAAAGACGGGCGCATCACTACCGTGTACTACAAGCCATGTTTCTTTTGTTAGAAGATTCACTTTTATTCAATTATAAATGCTAATCATTGCTGCCAAACTCACTGTAATAAAACCAAATTTGCATTTTAAAATGCAGCTGTAGGTTTGTTTGATATAATTTGTAGACTTTCCCAGCTGGGAGGGATTTAGACTGTGTGCGGTTAAAGAGAGTCTGAGGTCAACACTACAGGACTGGACTAACACTAAAGACACTTATACCTTACAAATTACAATTATTACTTTACAAAGCCATTGTTAGAATCTATAATCATAACAAAGCACAATTCATTCATGCTTTATTTAGGCTGTCATGTTTCCAGACTTTTCATTGGTTACAATGTGACTCCATGTGACTCCTCCAGAACAGATAAGTGGCGATACAACCGTGCATGTGTCCTTTCTGTATCATTAATCTGATGTTTAGGCAGGAATAATAAGCATAAGCCTTGCTGTTGCCATTGTTTGTGCCTGGTTCATTCTGTAAAGATGAAAATAGCACATTTTAGCTCAGTACCTTCTCCTCCAGAGCGGACATCCTCTCCTTCAGGTGGAGCTGCAGCCTCTCATTGGACTCGGACAGAAGTTTGTCCACAGTTTCGGAGAGGCGCTTGTTGTGTTCCTCGTTCATCTTTTCTCTCTGCCGCGCCTTAAACGTGATCGAGAGCAAATTTAGTGGTTTTATATAATGAGCATTTTCAAACATGTTCCGCTCTCTTCCGTACCCGGAGCAGTTCCTGGTTCTTCTCCTCCAGTTGAGCCTCGTGTTGTCGTAATCGTTCCTCCACGTTGCCATGACGCTCCTCCGCCTGTAAGCAATAGGGATGTCAAGATCAAACGGTTAAATCGATAATCGTGACTATTCAGGTCCCAATATACTCATAAGCACTAAAAACTAATAAATGTGACTATTTTAGAAGCTAAATTATGTAATTTCTATGGACCAAAAAAAAAAAATTTAATTGTCGACACTTCCTGTTTATTTTACACCAAGAACTGTGGGTTGAGCTGCAGCCACTCACCATGAAAGAAAGAACCGATTTATTTTGGCATGTCAGAGGTTGCAAAAATGTCCAATTTGGAACCTGTAACAATTCTTGAAAAATCTGGACTTATTTCAGAGTTTGCATTTAAGAGCATTATTATTTGTGACTGAAAAAATAATTGCTGAACTAATGCAGGAATCCCATGCATTTCAAAGTGACAAGATGTTTTATAAGACCTTAGGAAGAAGCAATATTAAATTCGATGCAGCAGATTCCAGGAGAACTGTGACATCAATCAATAAAAGCATTACTTTTTAGTCAACAGAATGTTATTTAAATGTTGTTGTTTTTATTTTACTGGAACTTACTTTAAATGTTCTGCCCTCAATATGTGTCATAAATGTTGGAACATATTGTATCAGTTCCAGTGAAAAGACCAGGAGTAAATGAAGCGTTTGACTCAAACCAGAGAAACAAAATCTGAGAAAGCACTCCAAGTCATCTCCAGCACGAGGCGTGAGCACAATTACAAATAAGGCATGAACTGAAGTCGCTGCGGCATTTCCAAGACAAACCTCAAACTATAAATGGGTGAAAGACACAAGGCCGGACTATAAATAGATCGCAGTGAGTAATACATTAGTTACACAAACAGCAGCTTCCTCGGCAGCTTCCCCTCCTCAGTCGAATGTATGTGTAAAAAGAGAAAAGAAGGCTGAGCTAAGGCCATTCTAACGTTATACACAATGTCTCCGACTTTCACTTCCTCCCAGGGGGCTCCTCAAGTTAGAAAAAGAGTGGTTCTTTCAAAAGCATAACAATTTAGATGTGAAAATGCAGCTACAGGTATTGCTGCTTAGCTTTTCACAATAAAAAGAATAATCATAGTCAATAGTCAGTTGGCAAAAATGACTAGCCAGAGATACATTTTTTGATGAGTCGACGAGTCAAACAATTATTTTGATTGTACATTAAGACTTTTTTAAAGTATTATCAACCAAATAAAGTGTATTATTATTATAACAAAAATCTGCATTTATTTATTCTTTTTTGACATTTTGGTTTAGCAATTCCAGTGTCTTTGTCATAAAAGCTATTTTCATGTGTTTTTCACATGTCGACTTGTCACAATTGAGGCTTTTTTATAGTTGTAATGCAATAGAACTAACACTATTAATCCCATTTGTTGTTAAAATTAACTGGGTGTTCATTGGTGGTAAAATGATAATAACTGACTAATGGTTCGAGATGATCTTTTGTACATTAGACTTTATAACATTGTGTAACATTAAAAGGGGCGGGCCTGGTCGGTTGAATACCTTGGTGAGTGCAGCGACTCTCTGCGCGAGCTCGGCCTCCACCTCGGGAAGAGTCTCTGCTTTTCGGATGGTTTGCTGCAGCTTCTGTTCTGCTAACTCCAGTTTCTCCTGAAGCAGACGGTTTCGCTCCTCAGTCTGAAAAGAAACAAGAAAACTACCGAGTTTCTGTGTAGTTTAGAACTATGTGCGATATAGTCAAACATTATTAATTAATCCAAGACCTATGGTGACCATTTGTAAAGTAAGAAAAATCCAAAGACTTTAAATTACCACAGCATGCAGCAAGACCTAAATAATTGAGTGGGTATTCCCATTTGGTGCCTTAAAAAGAACAAAACTAAATCCGGTGACTCATGTGTGTGCGTTTCTTTAGTGCAGAAGGAAGTGATGTAATCTTTGCACTGCGTAAATAAGGAAGTGTGTCTCGTCTGATCCTAAAGTAAACAAAACACAGGCGTAATCGTGGAAATGTTATGTTTCTACAACCACACAGAGCCAAAGGTCGGTCGACTTTTATAGCACAGGATCAGACTAAATAGTTGAATAAATTAATACATGTAAAACAAATAACTGAAAGGTAATTGCTAGAAAGTTGTATGTGATTTAGTTTTAAGATTAAAATGTCTATAATATTCAAATTATGAATAAATAGTAGCTTTGTAAGTGTTTTGCCATTTTGGTTTTATGACAACATTTATTGAAAGGTTTGTCCAGAGTACGTTTTTTTAAATTCTTTAGTTCCTGATGCATTCCTCAAATACCATAAAATTCAGACTATAGGCCGCTACCTTTTTCACATGCTTTGAACCTTGTGGCCTATACAACTAATAGATTTTTATATAGCTAACGACCTACAGGGGCGCTCAAGCTTTCTCTCTCTCGCTCACTAATGAAGTACAAGCTCAGGAGCAGAGCCAGACATGGGGGAAGACAGACACAGGTAAATCAGCACACACAGAAAAAAGGACAGACATGTTCTTTGTAAGCTTCGAAACATTTTTTACAATCAGATTAACATTCATGGAGAAATTAGTATAATGAGAAACTGAATTTAGAAGCGGCCAACGATACGGCGGTCAACATTTTATAACCCGCAAAAAATAACCTGCGCATCAACATCTGCTGCATTTAGACAGCTGCGACCTAAATATATTTGTAAATTATTTTGTGCAGCTTATATTCAGGTGCGCTCAATAGTACAAATTTTACAGTAAGTGGTCAGAAGGTCCAAAATCTGTAAAATTCTGCAGTATTTTTGCTCTTTTTGGCCTGCGTTTTGTACCTGTCTGAAGAGGGAGTCTTTGTTGGCTACTTCGTTCTCCAGTTTGTCGTTGAGATCGTGGACTGAGGTCGCCTCCCTCTGAGCCGCTAGATATCGCTTCTCCAGAGTCGTGATTCTCTCCTCCATGTCGTCTTTCTGCGCCATTGACTGGAAATATAATTAAAACTCATCATAATGCATTTTAATAGGTGAAAGCTATCATTTACAGAGTATGCTGATTTAAAAAAAATTCTGGAGCAGTTGTAATAATAATAATAAAAAATAATACTATGTTGGTTTGCACAGTTTGTAGACATTCACTAAAATGAACACATCGATACAATTCACTACGGTTCATTAGGTCTTCTGATGCAAGTATACGATAGTTTCTTTCTTCTTTATTTCATCATACCTTGACAGTTTTGGCTGCCTTCCACAACTCAGACTCATCAAGTGACACTTCTGAGGTGTGGAAGGCAGCCCTAACTGTCAAGGTAGGACAAAAACAAAGGGTTGTTCATGAGAAACTGTTGTATAAGAACATATCTACTCAAGCTAACCAACAACAAGACATAACACTGCAAAAATTAATAAGCTTTAGCAATTAAAAAAAGGTAATGGTAAGATTTTGAGTTGGCCTAATGACAGACAGAAGAGGTATTCCACATTATGCCTGGGCAAAAAAGACAAAATACAACCAATATGCTGCTAGAGAGATGGTAATGTGGTTAATTCAATGAGTTTCTGTTAATTCCAGCTCTCCAATAGAACCTATCACAGTGAAGTATGAACTCTTCCAAGAAGCTGAGATCTTGATCATCCTTAAAAGTAAAGTTTAGAAGCTCTTAAGACAATCCAACTTCTGTTACATTAAAAAAACTATTGCATAAAATAAGGTTGACCAAAATTGAGACTGTTTTAGAATAGAGGAAACTAGTATATGAATACTTTTAAAGATTACATATTCATTAAAATGTTGGTACTTTGTAATAAACAATACACGTGTGTGGATCGTGATTTGAAATTTTCATTGTAAACCGCAAAAAATATCTAAATTTTGAGTTTGGAAACCAACATTTAAACCTACATGAATCAATAAATACAAATGAGTAAGCTAATGATGTGGGAGAACCATTCTGACCAGGTTAAATGCTCATACAAGTTTATTTAGCATAATATGTCTCTTTTAAATAAACTAGACTACTTGGCTTAAAATTCCATTCTATTGCATGTTTTCATCATTGTGGTATCCAAATAGGCATCGATCATTTTCTTTTGTATCGAAATCTAGTTTGACATTTTAATTCTTAGTTCTTGAGCAAATTGTGAAGGTTTTTTCCCCCGCCCCACCCTTGCACCGTTTGATTTAACCCGCCGCACCTCTCTCAAGTCTCTCTGTAGTCGCGTATTCATGTCCTCTGACTTGATCAGGTCTTTTCTCGCCGTGTCCAAGTCCTCCTCGAGCTCGTTGACCCGCGACACCATGGCCACCATCCGCTCCTTCATCTGGCCCAGGTCCGCCGTCTGCCGGTCCACCACCTGCTGCAACTCGCCCACAGCAGGGGGCGCCATGTCCTCCTCCTGACTGAGAGAGCCGTCCGACGCGCGCTGTGGAAGGAACACGGTTTAATGGCAAATTCCCTCTCTATGGATCAACATTTCATTTACCTCAGTAGTACTCTTCTAAAGTTTTCAGAATTCAAATTTGCATTTCAATTAGAGACCGACATTGACATTGTTGCGTATCAGCCTTAAAGGACAAATATTATGCATTATTGTTATCAGGTTTTAAACATGCTCTTGAGTACTTTTAGTTTGGCAAAAAAAAGAAATGGTAACAAAATTCACATTTGTATCTGCTGTTTCCCATGGCACTAACCGAGATGTTGGGACATCTACTGGCTGCAATGGGAATTACACAGCTGAATAATAAACAACTGGAACTTTTCCTCTGAGATGCAAGGAAGCTTCGCAGTTGTACTGATTGTGATTAGATGAGAAACACACAGAATGAGTCTGGAGATGATTTATGTAAATGAAAACAGCAGAGAAGGTTCCACAGGTCGAGAACACAGAACACGTCACAGGTCGAGAACACGTCACAGGTCGAGAACACGTCACAGGTCGAGAACACGTCACAGGTCGAGAACACCTCACAGATCGAGAACACGTCACAGATCGAGAACACGGAACACGTCACAGATCGAGAACACGGAACACGTCACAGATCGAGAACACGGAACACGTCACAGATCGAGAACACGGAACACGTCACAGATCGAGAACACGGAACACGTCACAGATCGAGAACACGGAACACGTCACAGATCGAGAACACGGAACACGCCACAGGTCGAGAACACGTCACAGGTCGAGAACACCTCACAGATCGAGAACACGGAACAGATCGAGAACACGGAACAGATCGAGAACACGGAACACGTCACAGATCGAGAACACGGAACACGTCACAGATCGAGAACACGGAACACGTCACAGATCGAGAACACCTCACAGATCGAGAACACGGAACACGTCACAGATCGAGAACACGGAACACGTCACAGGTCGAGAACACGTCACAGGTCGAGAACACCTCACAGATCGAGAACACGTCACAGATCGAGAACACGGAACACGTCACAGATCGAGAACACGGAACACGTCACAGATCGAGAACACGTCACAGATCGAGAACACGTCACAGATCGAGAACACGAAACACGTCACAGATCGAGAACACGGAACACGTCACAGATCGAGAACACGGAACACGTCACAGATCGAGAACACGGAACACGTCACAGATCGAGAACACGGAACACGTCACAGGTCGAGAACACGTCACAGGTCGAGAACACGTCACAGGTCGAGAACACGTCACAGATCGAGAACACGTCACAGATCGAGAACACCTCACAGATCGAGAACACCTCACAGATCGAGAACACCTCACAGATCGAGAACACGGAACACGTCACAGATCGAGAACACGGAACACGTCACAGATCGAGAACACGGAACACGTCACAGATCGAGAACACGGAACACGTCACAGATCGAGAACACCTCACAGATCGAGAACACGGAACACGTCACAGATCGAGAACACGGAACACGTCACAGATCGAGAACACGGAACACGTCACAGGTCGAGAACACGTCACAGGTCGAGAACACGTCACAGGTCGAGAACACGTCACAGGTCGAGAACACCTCACAGATCGAGAACACGTCACAGATCGAGAACACGGAACACGTCACAGATCGAGAACACGTCACAGATCGAGAACACGGAACACGTCACAGATCGAGAACACGGAACACGTCACAGATCGAGAACACGGAACACGTCACAGATCGAGAACACGGAACACGTCACAGGTCGAGAACACGGAACACGTCACAGGTCGAGAACACGTCACAGGTCGAGAACACGTCACAGGTCGAGAACACGTCACAGGTCGAGAACACGTCACAGGTCGAGAACACCTCACAGGTCGAGAACACCTCACAGATCGAGAACACCTCACAGATCGAGAACACCTCACAGATCGAGAACACCTCACAGATCGAGAACACCTCACAGAACATTTCAGAATGGAGTGCTTTTGACACTCGGAGGGAGAGGACTTTCTAACCAGCATTCATCAAACTACTAAGCGAATTAAGCTAATAGCAACGCAGGTATCTTTGATGAGGGAACTATGCTGGAACAGGGCTAAAAGAGAGAAAAAGTAAATTTACTTTGTCAAAGTCAATACGTGTCCTTTAAATTTCCAGCAGACGCCGATATTTTGTTTGGCACAACCAGTTGCCCTTTATTTAAACACTTTAATGTGCACAAAACAGGACTACACTGTTTTTTGTAGTAAAAACAGATTTGTGGTTGAGTTTGTATTCAAATAAGTTTAATTTGGGGAAAATATTCAAAATTGACATAAAACTATTTGGAGAACTTGACAGTCATAGGTTTCTCTGGATTTTAAGCAATCAATATCGGCCATGAAAAAAAGCAGATTTATTTAAAATTTCATATTTACATTACATACAAAACAGTTGAATCTTTAGTAGGGATATTCCACACATTTATCTTCTAGGACCTAGAGCAAATCACCGGTCCACTTTTCTGACTGAGGACCAGTAGATAGACGCACTAATGCTACCTGTAAGAACACTTCTGGCAAACACAAATATTAATATAACGTATTCAAAAATAAATGGTATTGGAGTATTAGAGGCCAAACTATGGGCCGCTACAATGTTATGTATTGCACTTTTTTAGTTTGCAGAGTTACCTTGCCGTTGGTGCTGGGGAGGCTCTCACTGTGGTTGACTTCGCTGGTTCCATCGGCCTGACCGCGCTTTATGTTGTTCTGTTCCCTGAGGTAAGACAACTGGGAAAAAACAACACCACATGAAATAAGTAATTTATTTAATCCCACAACTATATTTATGAGCCACTAAACAGGCACCTTTTGCTGCCTAGATACAATAGTTACAGAACACTCAATTCGAGCACTAGTTCTAAAGTGAATTCCCAGTCTGCTCATTTTCAAATGAACTTGTTTACTAGTCTGGATCTATAAAACATAAAATACGCCATTGTAGTATCTGACGGAGTAACACTTTCTCTCACAAACTCTCACCGAGCCCAGTTTAAAGTGACGTTAAAGGCAAACAATGTACATATAGTTTTGTTGTTTTGACACGGTTTGATTATGTGTGTGAACATGTGTCAATGATATTACTGTAATACAGTGTTATTTTACAACCACTTTCATTGTAGCCATCGATTATCCTTTTCTTTTTTCACTGTGTGCAGCGGTTTACTCTGACATAAATGCATCATATATGTAGGCTAGTGCTGTTGAAGAGACAGAAGTACATTGTGAGTGGACGTAGTTGGTTGGAGGCGGTGTGCGTTGAACAAAAGGTGACTGCAGCAGAGGAGGAAACTAGGCCACGTCTCTGTCCTCTGGGTCTGTCACTGTCACTCGTCTCGGCTGTGGAAATGTACCACGCGCTTAGGCAATGAACAAGTAAATCATCTCGTTTTGTGGGATTAGCATGTGGTTAGCATTAGCGAGCAGGGTGTGAAAAAGTATCCATGTTTAGCAGTACTCAAAAGGGGCTGCTGGGTAATTTGAGGCATAAGTGAAATTGTATTATTTGAAATAGTCAAAAGCTGACTTGAACAAGCGTATAGAAAATTATTTCAATTTTGAGGGGGGAATATTCTGATAGCAAGTATGTCAATCCAATAGAAAAATGTTCACAGACAGATGAGAAATATCTGTCAAATTCATCTCAAATTGCACTTTATACTGTAATTTGAAATTTTACAACATACATTTTTTTTCTTTTTTTTTTAATTTGGTATGGACCAGATGTGATGGATAAACCACATTCATCGTTTCAAGTGTTATAGCAAAAAGGATAGTTTTCAACACCTGCCTTTTAGAACAATTCAATACAAAACATTATTAAATTAGCAAAAGTAGTCAATATTAGCTAAAAACCTGCACTTGTTATATATATATATATTTTTAAATGATAAGCTATTTTTACAGCATTATTTGCTATAAACCATACATACTCTATATTATATATCTACTCAAAATTTTGCACATCTTCAAAACAACATTGCGCACCTCTAATGAACATTATTTAGCAATGTTTTGTATGTTCTTTTGTTTTTCAACGTAGATTAGCTCAAACCATTCTTGTCATTTATAAGAGCCAATCATTATGATAAAAATTGATTAACTGCACGGCCACTAAAGTATTTGCAGCATGGTTTGCTCATTTACAGAAAAAAAATAATTGCTTATCCTCGTCAATATAAACCGGGAATATTAAGAAAAAAAATCAAACATAAAAGTTACTAAATATGAGGATTGTACTGTACTTTCAAGTATGTTTTGGGCTTTCTGTGTAAAATAAATGGCGTGTTTAAATAATATCAATATATTGAATTGTGTATCTATTGCATTAAATTGTGAGTTACTTTGTTATGACCCAGCCTCGTTAGCGACTGTCGGGTTTTTGTATCTGACCGAGGCGTTGGACAAGCAGGATAAGATAAAGACATTCCAAGCATTTGTTTATATTTTCCACTGCCCTTTGACCCTCCAGACAACCCCGCACTCGGCTCCAGTCCTGCGATCCCTGGGCACATGGTGAACTTACACTCACACCGGACTTTATAATGACGTACCTCTTTGTGTGAGATGGTTAGCTGCTCTTCTAAGACGCTACATCGTTCCAAGGCAACACGTAGTCTCTCACGCACCTAAAATGAAACAAATACATTTAGAAAAAAAAACATTCAATTGAACGTGGAAAGATGAAAATTGTGTTGTAAAATGAAGGCTGCAACTAGTCGACTAGTTAGTTAATGGAAATCTGCAAGAGGATAACAGAAATAGACAATACTTTTTTTAAAAGCTATTTCGATTATATCATCAACCAAATGAAGGTTGAAATGTGAAGAATATTAAGAAATAAAATGTATAGTTGATCTGAAATTGTTTATTTTTTTGACATTTTGCTGTAATAATACCACCGTCTTTGTTATGTGTTTTAGAGTCCGTATAGTCCAGAAAACAATTATTATTGTTATCGAATAATTGTTGCAGCCCTTTATCAAACCCTAAAAAATAAGGGGCTATATAATAGTTTAAAATGTTTTATATGTTCAGAAAACCACATAGACCCACAAATAACATTTCCTCAATTCAATAGTATTATTTAATTGTTGTTTGTTCTTTTTGCGGCCGTTTAAATCAGATTCTCTCCAATTTTACTGAAGCATATATTTTTTCTGTATGTCTCCCTCTTAACTTTTAGACATACTTTCACTTTTTATTGATTGCTTTATTAGGCTGGAGTGAGGCTAAGGGACCGGCCTCCTGCTGGTGCCAGAGTCAGGACTAAACATGGGCCGGCCTCCTGCTGGTGCCAGAGTCAGGACTAAACATGGACCGGCCTCCTGCTGGTGCCAGAGTCAGGACTAAACATGGACCGGCCTCCTGCTGGTGCCAGAGTCAGGACTAAACATGGACCGGCCTCCTGCTGGTGCCAGAGTCAGGACTAAACATGGACCGGCATCCTGCTGGTGCCAGAGTCAGGACTAAACATGGACCCGCCTCCTGCTGGTGCCAGAGTCAGGATCAAATATAGACTGGCCTCCTGCTGGTGCCAGAGTCAGGACTAAATATAGACTGGCCTCCTGCTGGTGCCAGAGTCAGGACTAAATATAGACTGGCCTCCTGCTGGTGCCAGAGTCAGGACTAAATATAGACTGGCCTCCTGCTGGTGCCAGAGTCAGGACTAAAAACCTGGAACAGTTTTCCTGAAGCAATGAGACAGGCCTCTACTCGTTCATGTTTTTATTTGTTTGTACTGTAATTTTAATGCAGGGTTCAGATTAAGGATTTTCACTTGTATAGTGGTGCTGCTAAACAATCCGTTATTTTTTTCAAATTTGTATAGCAATTTGATAATTGCATAGCAAAACACGAAAGTGACTAACAATCAATATTTTCCATTGATATAACAAGATTATTTATTTCAAATGTAATTGTAAACATTCTATTTAAAAAAAACTCTTAACAAATTAACTTTGAAACACTTTTTAAACATTTATTTTTAAAATAAAACAAAACTTGCAAATAAAATTTGTTGTTGAACAAATTAATTAACAAAGTCAGATGGCCTTATTTACAACTTTCTTCCATATCATCATCAATCAGATGACTATTTGCAGGAGTCTCATCTACATATTGTCTTTACACTCACAAAAAAATATGTATTAAAGGCGCAATGGAGATTTTTTCGGCGATTTGAGAACGCAGGCGGAAGTGCGCATGCCACTCCCTCGTGCGGACTGATACAACACACATGTGCGTTTGTTTATTAGCGCAACGGATCGCATTGCATCACTCGTCTCCCGTAGATTTCCGTCTTTTATGAGTCAACTCGAACAGTCTATCTCCGTCTTCATTTTGTCCCGTACACTGAGGAAACTATATTATGATAGATCAATGCGCTTAGACACGCGGAACCGTGCTGCTCTCGGGGGACGAGCCTCACGCGGTTCCAGGTGAGCGGTATGTGCGTTTTATGATTGATACGTGGCAGGACTAATCGGCAGTCCACGCCACAAGGAAATAAGACTAAAATTTGGGCCAAAAAGTCGTCCATTCAACCTTTAAACTTCTGATGGAAAAATAAAGGTTGCTGTGGCGTCCATCATGGTGTATTTATTGAGTTCGCTCTATTTGACGTTCCATTCCATTTTTCGTTTTGCTATTTGATGACGGTCCCTAAGTACACGTCTCGTCTTGGCTCCGGCTGCACATTTGATGACGGTCCCTAAGCACTCGCCTCAGCTGCGGCTGCACATTCGAATCAGTGTAATTCGTTGCGCCCAAAATACGCATCTGATTGTTAAAAACGAGGTTGTAGTCACTTGGCAGTGTAAATATGAGTATTTTGGCATGTGAATGATCTGCAAAGACTTAGGAGCTGTTGACCTCGGAAGTCCGAATCTGTGACGCTAACTTTACCGCACGTGGCTCCTCCCATTTTCAGACTCTCGATCTGTGACAGCAGCGGGACTAGTCATGACAACACAGCGTCCTACATGTAATTGACGTTATTGACGATCGATTGACAAGGGATCAGTACTTTTAGGCGCTTTGGTTATACAATTGAACACACATTTTTGTATCGCAAAAGCTGCGATACAAAAACACTTTTTTCTGACAAATGCATCGCATTTGAGAGAAATTGCGTCGCATTTTGCAATGCGATAAAGCTTATTCTGAACCCTGTAATGCATCTTTTAATGTTCTGTAAAATCCGTTGAGATATATTGTGTAGGAATTGTGCTCAAATCAATAGCCTCGATTCGTTTTTCCCCCATTTACAACTATAAAAAATCCCGTTGAATGTTGCTGTACCTTCTCGTCGAGGGCTTTGTGGTGTTCGAACAGAGACTTGAGCGCCTTGAGCACCTCCACTTCACTGGACACTCCGGCCGGACTCTGCGCCTGACGCTTCACCACAGTCATCCGCAAACTGCGCTCGTGACGGGAAACCAGGCACTCCAGGTGCTCCAGCAACAGCTACACACAAACACAGTCTCACTGAGATTATAATGAAACTGGCTGAATTTACACTACAATACTCAGATAATGTATATATATATATATGTACAATTTATTTTTGGAGCGGCTTTTATTCAGGAGCGCACGTTAACCCGAAAATTACTGTATTTTTTGTTGTACAGACCCGTGTGTTGTTCCTCTCGGCTTTGAGCTCTGCAATCTCCTCCTCTTTCTCCAGAAGATGCTCTCGACAAACATTCAGCTCTTTTGTGAGTGCTGCAAACTCCTGGAATCATACAAAGACAAAACAAAACAGTGAACAACAAGACTTTACATTGAAAACAAGCAACCAAACGGTTTTCTTTTACCTTTAAAAAGAGCTGTAGCAGATTTTTTTTTTACATGTAATAAAGTCACATCTGTTTACCCCAGTGTAGATATATTCTTAAAGAATCTTTTTGGGTGAAAAAGAACCACAGCGCTTTCTTTGCATCTAATTATAGAGCGTTTGATTCTGAGAGAAGAAAGAAATGAACCGTTAGCATGCTAATGTTTGTTAGCTTTACTGGGAAAAGTGCGTAACTCAACGAAGGGAATATTTGGGATGCTGGAATCTAATTAAGTGGCCATACATTTGGTGCTGTAACGAGTTTTGTAATTCACATTACACATTTCATATGTCTTGTCACACAAGACAGTAAAACAAAAGGTACAGCGCCTTTAATGGTTGGTAAAGAAATAAAAAGTGTGGATATAAACACTACAATGATGTAATTTCGCATACAATATTAATGACTAGGGCTGCAATGACTAATTGTGACTAGAGGACAGCAACGAAAATAATTATATTTGTTTTTGATCATTGTAATGCTATCTGGACTGTACAGACTCTAAAAAGTAAGCCAAATTTCATAAATAATCCATTGTATTTGTAATTACTCTTATCCATCAATAATCCTTCGGTCCCAATATTTCAACCTTTATTTGGTTAAAATGTAGTGAAAAAGGTCGATGTACAATAACAATAATCGTTTGACTGATCGACTATTGTTCTATGTTAGTTGCAGCCATATTAATACAATATGATACCAGTCACTTTTTTACTTTTACTATATTTTCTATTGCAATATTATCCAAAAGTGTATATGTATTTTAAAGTAATTTTAGTGCCATAACACAATAGTCCAGTCAAACCTTTCCTCAAAAGTCTGAAGTCTCTGAGAAATGACTGTCGATGAAAACGCCCTGAGCTGATCAATGACAGTTTGAAACCTGATCAGAGTAACGCTTACAATGTTGTCCTTCGCCTCAACTTTTAATCCTGTGCACAGTGAATCTGAACATCTAATATTTCACATCCACATGTGCAGCTCAAACACAAGCCCGAGCACTCTCATTCTGCGAGTTATGAGATGCTCGGCTGAATGCAAAGAATGTGCCATGAATCCACCACTGCCCCGTGGCGATGGCTCCTTGGCATCCAGAGCACCAGCACAAACAGGAAAACGGATATCATCGCAATTGACGTTTTGGAAATATTAAACATTGGAGCGTATTATCTTTAGCAGGGCTACTCAACATAAGGCCCGGGGGCCAAATCATGCCATTTTCCAAATATATTAAAAAATATATAATAATCTGGTTTAATAATCTGGTTTAATAAAAGGTTAACACTAGTTTACCTCTTAATTCTGCTTTAGACCCATTTTGATTCTGGTTCAGTCCCGGTTCATTCTAGTCTTGTCCTAGTTTAATTCTGGACAATTTTGCAAAGCAATGTTGGTAAATGTTATATTATAATAGTATTTATTTTATTGATAAATAAAAATGTATTGAAACCGTGATGGAGATATTTTGTGTGACCCAAACTTTTGTTTTACAGTGTCGTGTTGTGCACCTCGGGCCCAGAGGCCTTGGCGCTCCAAACAGTATAAAACTATTAAAAACTACATTAAAAGAGCCAGAAATGTCAAGTGTAATCTTCCAAACAAGGGTATACATTTATATCATATTTATACTTGTGGTGAATTTTAGTGTCCAGTCACATTTTGTGCAATACATAAACCACAATAAAGACATTTACAAATGCACTGCTGATACATTGTTAAAATATTGTCTGAATATCGCCATCAAGAGAACATCGTGGGTAAAATTTGAGATATTATTTTTTGTCTAGATCGCCCAGCCCTACTTTTTGGTAACAATCGAACTGCCCATTTCCAATTTATGTTTAAAAAGGAATTTGCTTTTCAGAGGATAAATTGTAAATAACTCCAGGACTGAAATAGGAACTGATAAACTCAAACAAGACATTTCAGAACATGTTTGTGGAGGTTCAAACGACAGGTACAGCAAAATAGTTCGATATTTATGCAGGCGTATCATAAGTATTCTGTCTAAATAATTGCAGCCTTTGTGTTAGATAATTGTGATCTAAAATGTGATTGCGATACGTCGCAGTGGTTGTAGCGTAGACTGTAACAGTAGTAGTGACTAATGATGTGGACGGAAATGAATCATTCTCTGATTCAGTTCTGAAGACTGCACCAGTGACTCACGAAACGCGCTTGAAACGTTGCAATAAGGATGAATTATAGTGGTAACGCTACATACTTTAGACCAATTTAGAACAATGATTCATACACCAAGCCCTGAAAAACTGACTTTTCTACACTGGATATTCAAAACTGACTTGATAAAGAGTTAAAGCCATTAGGATTTGGATCAGATGCCAGTTAAATATTGAAAATGTGTCATGGTCCTCTGAAAGTTGGAACTATGCACTCCCAAAACTCATGCCATGGACAAAATACATGGATATCTTTGCAATTGTTTATTTTTTGCCATCGCAATTTTTTTTGGACACAAACAGGTCACTGGAATTGTAAAGACCATCAAACAAATGGGACAAAACTACAACATTCAGACTTAATTTGGAAATTTACAAATTTGAAAGACCATTATTTCAATTTAAATATTCCATGATTTTATTTTTGAACGTTTAGTTGATTTTTTATTTTATTTCTGGTCAGTTTCTGTTTCTATGTGTACATTTGAAACCTGAATGAAGGAATGAATGAATACAATTAATACTATTAAAACAAATGAATTAAGTTCAAATAAATTCAAATTTAAAAAAGGAAAAAAATAATGTTTCACGGTCCACTTCATTTTGCCTCCATTACAGACTTTAACATTCTGATGGCATAGAATTTTAAAAGGTCTAATAGTCAACAGTTTAATGGACTGAAGGCGTTCCGCTCTCCATTGTGACGCAGCCTTGCAGTGACTAGCACAGATTACACTTCTTCGCTGATAACAGGAGTTGTTTATGGGCTGTGGGCTCAGAACAGGCCAATGAGAGGGAGCCACAAGTATAATTATAGAGCGGTTTATTTTCTACATTCCACAGAATAAGCCTGAGAAACACAAGTGTCTTTCATGACGCCATGTTGTGGATTGAATAATGACGACTTCGTGCTTGGATTTATGATTCATGGTCACTGAGCAGAGACTCGCAGCAGCAACTAATAAGTATTTAAAATGAAAAGCTTGTTCCTGCTGTGGACACGATCAGCAGAGCAAAAAAGGCCCTCGCAACAAAACGTGGATGACAAAACGTACCGACGATTAAGAACTGGACTCTAATCATTATGGATTTTCGAAAAATGGAGATAAATTACATTTGGACTCAATTTAAAAATGTTTATGTATATTGTATGTTCCCTCTCTGAGCGTCTTGCCCTTCGTTTTGTCTTTTAATTAAATGGAAGCATGGATTTTGTCCTCGTCTGAAGACGACGCAAGGTTCAGTTATAATATAGTTAATAATAATCCATGTAATATTTCATATCGAGGTCGGTTTAATCCCTCTTTTGTCCAGAAGTGATCCGTCGTAGAACAAGTTTCAAAGTCTGTCTGGAACTTTTCCTATGATGTCATAACACCGGTTTATGGAGTCAGTGTTGTGCATTAGTTTAGTCCCAAATCTAATACAGAAATTGAAATGAAAAATAAAGATATAATTGGAATATCTCAATTTTTTGAAACAATATAACATTAACATGGAAAAAAAACTGAACCCGGTGCTATTGTGTCAAACACTGAACAAAAGTATAAACACAACACTTGTTTTTCATGAGCCATCTCTCTCAGATTCACAACTCTGCGGACGAGACAGCGTGAACATTGCACAGACGGTAAATCTGGGGTTTTATCATCGTATCGGCCACAACAGAAACGCATGTCAGAATCGGCTCAATAAAATCCATATATCGGACCCTCTCTGTATACACAGCAGCAAATCAATTTCCCTTTGAGACAATATGAATGTTAATGTTGAACTTTACATGAATCAAATTGGGCCAATTGAGATCCAGAATCTAGATGTAAAAGATAAGATAAAACAGATGATTGACAAGCTTAAAGGGGCAGCACTGGCCTGTTCACACAAAACAATGACACAACAGCAGCAGTTTGTAAGAAGACGACATTGTAATCATGTTTACACAGCGCAGAGGGCGTTCAAAGGGTTAGGCAAACACATACGCCAACACAAAATACCAGGACAACAACTCAAAGATCTTATGAATGAACAAATCAAACGAGTACGATATGAGTTGGACCTCACGATCTCCTTTGCACGTTTGATTCGTCTTTCCCGACTGCACATATTACACAAACACCAACCAACTGTGAAATAACCGTTTCTGATGTGCACAAAACGCTCAACAATAGAGTGCATCATGTCTGAAATTTAAAAGGTTAAATTTAAGATATCAAAATACCTAGTTTTAGTCGTGTTTCATCAACTGTATTATATTCACTGTATTTATATTAGGCAGTGACAAAATGACAATCAAATCAAAAACACATAGAAAGAACAAGACGGGAGGCTGAATACTATTTTAGAAAACAATATTTTCTCTTTATATAGAAAGACAGTTCGAGCTGCTCAGAAGAGACTGAAATCTACAGAGACGAGAGATGCGATGCGATCCATCGCGCATGCGCAATTCAGAGTTCTCAAATCGGTGAAAAATCCTCCATCATTCCTTTTAAATGTTTAAAGAAAGGAAACTTGTTCATGCGAAATATTTCAAATTTTTACTGTTATTTCAAAATGGATGCATTTCATTTTGAGTTTTTGCAAGTCGTGGGTTGACAAAGAAAAATGTTGTTAAAATGTATTGGGGTCAAAAGTAATATTGTAGATAGGGATGCATACCTAAACCCACGTTCAGGTTCAAGTCCGGATTCGAATCCAGAGGTTTAGGTTCAGGTCCGGACCTAATGAGTCCGGCTGAACCCATGCCATATTTGCATAATGTTATAACAGCGTAATACAAGAAACTTTGTTAAATTAAGTTGAAGACACTTGAACAAGGACGACTATCAAACACAAGGCTTAACTGCAGATTGAAATAAACTCAATTTGTCTGCTTTATTCACTGTTTTTAACAAAAGTTACAACTCACACATGCTACTAGCTAGCAGCTAAACTAGTCTAGCTTAACAGTCAACACATTCATTTGTTTTACTTTAGGAACAAGAGCATGTTGAGTATTGTTGACAGAGTCAGTCTGGGTCAAGGGTCAAAGCAGCTGTTTCATCTGATACAATGTTTTGCCTTTAGACACATTTCCACTCTTTAATGTTGCAGATCCATTGGCATCATTGACAAAACACCAGTGTAAATAGTTAACAGTGTAAAATAACAGAGTTACAAAAACTAGCATAAAAGTCAACTTGAATCACTATAAAGCTAAAGCAATCAACTTAGCAGTATCAAAAATAGAATATGAAAATATTTTACACAACAAATCAAAATAATACATCATATTAGCAACATTAAACACCAGACCATATTTAACAACTGTAGAATACAAATACAAAATACTATTACAAAATATAAACTCCAATTAATGAATGCAGCAATTAAGCAATATTACTTTGACTTAGTATTTACTTAATGCCAAATACATCACACCACAACATAACACTTAAGTTATTTCATTCATATTTACACCCAGACCAAAGACCCAGACAAGACCCTGCCCCTTTAACACGTGACGACGCCCACAGTGCATTAACAATCACAACATCGCATGCGGCGGCCACAGCTTAAAACAGTTCAGATAAAGCCAGCGGTCTTACCGGCTGCCGCTTCAATGTTCACATGTGGATACACGGTTCCGCGCTGTCTCTCGCATCTTTAAACTTATTTTGCCGGCTTCAACTTATACCCGGAAGACGCGTGCGTCACTAATTAGGGTCTGTGTGCGCCATTGACAGCGGCGCATGGCAGTGTTTACGTCTTTTCCAGCGCGAATTTTGCGATCAATGGAAGGTTTAAGATGGTTTAGATTCTAGAACGAAAAGGATATAGTATGTGAGCGCTAGAATTATTATGAGTCCAGAACCGAATCACCGGGGTTTCGTTTTTTTTGGACCTGAACCGAAACGTTTTTGCAAGTCCAGATCCGGTCCGTCGTAGCGGTACGCATCCCTAATTGTAGAATATAAGGAGCAATACATATTGATTATTGCATGTATCAAAAAAAAAATCGTTATATTGTCGTATCGTCCGCTACGTTTCGTATCGAATCGTGACGGACCCCGTGATTCCCAGCCCTATAAAACAAGTGTGTCTCTTCGTCGATAAATACCGTAGATTCCCTTTTTTTATTTCTCTATTGATTGTGAGCATGCGCTTGTGTGATTTACTTTTAAATCATAATATCAATTATCAGCGGGAGATGGGAAATGATTATCACAAAATGTGCAGAATAAATCAAGATTATTTTCTACATTTAGCTTGGACGAAATACGGGTTGAATGGTCACACGTTTTGAAAAGCCATAGTTAAAAAAAATCTAAGCTTCAATGACAGCAACAATATTAAATAAAACTGAACCGCACAATGTCTTTAGTATAATTTATAATCTTGTCTCTTTCTCATGTATTACTATTTCTCTATTCAGCTACAAAGAAATTGTGAGAACTATGTGCACGTTCTTCCACTCAACATCTGGAGCAAAGCCACTTTTCTAATTTACAAAAGCTTTTAAAAAACGCGTCTCCAAACATTACTAATAATATATAATTGGTCTATTTGACAGCAGAGAATGATTTGTTTTAAAAAGAACAACATTAAGAATTAATCAAGTAAAATCTCCAGAGTTGAAGTGAGCAGCTCGTGTCAGCGCTTTGATAAATGTGAGTTTAAGCTTGGTACAAGCCGGAGCGAGCGCCGCTGTCCGCCTCAAACACGTCGACCGATTCAGCCTTTTAACAGTCATCATCAAGTAGAAACAAAACCCTTCTAGAAATTTTAAATAAATATTATTTCCTTGAGAGTTGCTAAACCTGTAGCGCTGTCATCTCTAAACAAGGGTAGTCCAAACACAAATGCCTGGATACTACTATTTTCAGCAGGTATCAACAGTGAAAAAAAAACACATTAAAAAATTTAGAACAGTCTGAATCTTTAAAACTATTGTAAAACCACATGGTAATCTTAAATGACCCATATTATGCATGATTTGTATTTTTATTGGCCGTTTTAGCACTTAATGTACCGTATTTTGCGCACGAAAAAGGCGCACCGGATTATTAAGCGCACCATCAGCTATCTGTGTACCATGTGTACTGGTCCATACATAAAGCGCACCGGACGATAAAGCGCATAAGATAAACAAAAAAGACTGATAAGTCAGAGTCAGTTGAGCTTTAGAAAACACGTTCAACTCATTCAGATCAACATTGTTCAACATCAAAACACACTCTGCTATCGCTAACAGACACGTTAGCATATTCAAATCAATTCTCAGTCAAGATCACTTGTAAACACATAAAATACAAACACAGAACACACTCTGCTACCGCTAAAAGACACGTTAGCATATCCACAACAACTCCCAGCCTCGTTCAGTTGCAACACGTAAAATACAACACAGTCTGATATCGCTAAAAGACACGTTAGCATATCCACAACAACTCCCAGCCTCGTTCAGTTGCAACACGTAAAATAAAACACACTCTGCTACCGCTAAAAGACACGTTAGCATATCCACAACAACTCCCAGCCTCGTTCAGTTGCAACACGTAAAATACAACACAGTCTGATATCGCTAAAAGACACGTTAGCATATCCACAACAACTCCCAGCCTCGTTCAGTTGCAACACGTAAAATACAACACAATACACTCACTTTTTCAGTTCATTCCTCGTCATTAAATCCTTCAAATGCAGCTGAAGTACATCCAATCCAATCCACTTTAATTATATAGCACGATTTATACAACCAGAGGGTTCCAAAGTGCTTCACAGCAAGGTAAAAGACTACAGAGGCATAAATAGGATAAAAGTAATAAAATAAGATATAAAAACAAAATCAAATAGAAAATTAAATCAAACAAACACTAAAATCAATGGAATAAAAATAAGCAAAATAAAAATAAAAAGGTGCTGCCCTCCCAACACATATAAAACATACAATCAACACACTACATGGAGTTAAAAGCCAGAGAAAACAGATGGGTTTTAAGAAGCGATTTAAAAAGAGGCAGTGAGGAGGCTTTTCTTATGGGGAGTGGCAGTTTGTTCCACAGTTTGAGCTGCCACTGCAAAGGCTCGTTCACCTCTGACCTTTAGCCTAGCCCGTGGCACTGCCAGGAGTAGCTGGTCAGCTGACCTGAGGGAACGGCTGGGAGTGTAGGGGTGTAGCAGCTCGGAGAGGTAAGGAGGGGCAAGACCATTTAAGGCTTTAAAAGTAAATAAGAGTTTTAAAATTAATCCTAAAATGAACGGGCAGCCAGTGGAGTGAAGCTAAAATAGGCGAAATGTGCTCATATTTTCTTGTTCCAGTTAAAAGACGGGCAGCAGCATTTTGGACCAGTTGGAGACGAGCAATTGAGGACCCACTAACCCCCATATAGAGAGCATTGCAGTAATCCAGCCGAGTGGTGACAAAGGCGTGGATTACGGTTTCAAAATGCTGTCTCTGAAGGACTGGTTTTATTTTTGCCAGCTGCCTCAACTGGAAGAAGCTTGACTTCACAACAGCTTTTATTTGGCTGTCCAGTTTAAGGTCTGGGTCCACTTTCACCCTTAGATTGCTCATGATGGTTTTTTAATACTGGACTAGAGGACCCAGGTCGACCATGGGGGTCACAGAAGTCCCACCAAAGACAATGACCTCAGTCTTTTTTTCATTAAAATTTAAAAAGTTCAGAGACATCCAGGCTTTAATGTTTTTTAGGCACTCTAGCAATGGCATAACACTATAGGAGTCAGATTTGTTAAGGGGGACATAGATCTGACTGTCATCTGCATAGCAATGAAAAGAGATGCCATGTTTCCTGAGGATTGAGCCAAGTGGGAGTAGATAGAGAGAAAATAAAAGAGGGACAAGCACAGAGCCCTGCGGGACCCCATAAGAGAGGGGAGCCGTGGAGGACACAGAGTCAGCCAGGCTGACACAGAATGTTCAATGTGACAGGTAGGACCTGAACCATTCTAATGCAGTGCCACTGATGCCCACCCACTGCTCCAAGCGAGCAATCAGGATTTCATGGTCCACTGTATCAAATGCTGCAGTCAAATCTAAAAGTACAAGGACAACACAGTGACCAGAGTCAGTAGCTAAAAAGATGTCATTAAAAACTCAGATTCGCAGATTCGGTACTGTGCAAGGTTTTAAAACCAGATTGGAAAATCTCAAGAATATTTTGTTCATTTAAAAAAATCCATGAGCTGGGAATAGACAATTTTTTCCAAGATTTTAGAAAGGAAGGGCAGTTTAGAAATAGGCCTGAAATTTGCCAAAACAGTAGGATCCAGCCCGGGTTTTTTTTAACAAGGGTTGCACAACGGCATGTTTAAATTTAACAGGAACCACTCCAGAAGTCAGACTGCTATTAATAACTGTGATAAAAGATGGGCCAACAGTCTGAAAGCCTCCTTAAAAAGTCGGGGAGGGACAGTGTCACCTGGGGAACCTGAGGGCTTCAAATGATCAACAATCTCCTGCACAAAGGGGAGGGTCACTGGCTCAAACGTGTCCAGACCAGCAGAGCAGGGGACATACACTGAAGGGTCAATGGCAAGAGGTGAAATAAGTGCTCTGGTAGAGGTGACTTTATCAATGAAGAAGTTAAGAAAGTCTTCACACACAGCCGGGGATGCCTCAACTCCAACAGTCTGTAGTGCATTCAGAGCAGAGTTGATAAGTTTAAATAAAACACGAGGTTTGTGGGAATTCAACAGGATAATATCAGAAAAATAATTTCCTCTTTCACAATGCATTGGTAATTACACCAGCAGTCCCTCAATATTTGAAAAGAGACTTGTAGTTTGTCTTTTTTCCACTTTCGCTCGGCTCTTCTACAATCCTGTCTGGCAGCACAGGTTGTTTCATTCAGCCAGGGCTCAGCCTTAGATTTAGGCTTTTGCCGTCTATTCTTTAATGGAGCCGCAATGTCTATAGCATTTTGTCAGGTGTCAAGAAACCATGAGTTCAGGGATGACACAGTTTTGACTGAAAGCAGATGAGAAGTGAGCAGCAGTGGAGGGGTTAATAATTCGACATCTGTGAGTGGCAGCGCGAGGTTCAACTGTTTGACAGCACACATCAGCTTCAAACAGTACAGGCATATGATCAGAGAAGATAGCATCACAAATCTCCAGGTTAAAAACAGGCAAACTATAAGATAACAAAAGATCAAGTGTGTGACCACGTTAATGGGTAGGCCCACGTACAGACTGCACAAGATTGAAAGAGTCAATGATGTTTAAAAATTCACGCGCCAGCGGGTTTTCACAGCAACACACATGAATATTACAATCTCCAACAATAAGGACCCGGTCATAATTAGGCATATCTGCCAGGAAAACAGAAAACTCCCGTTAAAGTCTCTGTTATATTTGGGAGGCCGGTAAAGCACAGCACACAACACCGTGTGAGAATGTCCCAGCTCAAATAGACTCATTTCAAAGCTGGTGAAGGATGACAGCGATAACTGTTTGCATTTGAAGTCTTTCTTAAAAACAGTCGCAATTCCTCCTCCTCGACCAGTCGTCCGAGGAGAATTAAAATAGCAGCACTCGTCAGGTAAAAGTTCTGTGAAGACACTGGACTCACCGACACTCAGCCAGGTCTCGGAGATGAAGAGAAAATCCAGTTCCCGGGATATGAAGAAGTCCTTAAGGATAAAAGATGTATTCCCCAGTGATCTGGCGTTAACCAGGCCAAACCTAGCAGGAGCTGTCGCGTCGGGGCGAACAGCAGGTGAGGAGGCCCGAGTCAGAGGCCGCAGATATTCCAGATTCACTCCGCGCTAGCGGGGACAAGGGGAGCAAGACACGCGACGAGGCTGGAACACCACATCAGAACCAACAACGGGGACCAGACAGGCAGGAACAAGGTCCAGGGAACGACGAGACACACACAGGCGAGGACCAGCTCCATGTCCACCACGATCAAGACGTACAAACCCGGCCCTCAGCCTCACAAGACAGCCGCTACGTTTCCCCCGGCGTCGGCGGCGTTTTCGCCATGGAGGTGGCGCTAGAGTCCGGCGGAGATATGGCGGGATATCCGATAAGAAATGAGACTCAGTTTTTTTGTCGTAATAGTCCAAATTTAGACGATTTTCCGCGGTGATTCTCAGATCTAGCAGCGTTTGGCGATCATACACCAGCAGAGTGTTAACGGTATGTACAACAAGTGTTAGAAACAGCAGCAACACACACAGTAGCTGGAGCAGCTGACGGCCCGCCTGACACACTGGCGCCATCTTTTCCCGCATAGCTATGACCTGACGTCCCGATTTACCTGGGACAGCCCCGATTGTTTACGTCCCGTGTTCCGGTGCATTTGTCCTGGTTTCGCACAGACTTTGTCCCGTGTGTCCCGGTTTAATGTCTGCTGGGGCACATAATTGTAAAAGCAGCCAAAACGCTGATAGTGCTCCGTGCTAAAATCTCTTTGGTCAGTGTGATGCCGCATCTCGGATCCACGCGGCAGTTCATTTCTTGTGATAATATAACAGATCCAATGGTCTCTTGGCAGCAGCCATCTTGGGACCTTCCAGTTTCTTGGGGTCCTTCATTTACCGGTAGGTGTCTGCGTTGTGCCTAACTGAAAATGTTGTTTACGTTGTCAGAACATAAACACACTTCCTTTACAGAAACCATTAATATTTTGTGTTGAAAATTACAATCCATCATATAAATTTGTAGTATCGAGATTTTTATTTTATTAGTACATTTTTAATTTTATGCATGCCTTATTTGACATATTTGGCTATTATTCTTCTTCATTATTGTATGTTGTACCTCAATGCAGAAGGAAGTTCCTAGTTTCTGACTTATGTTCATAGCCAATGGCAATTAACCTTTTCTGACTCCGGAAATTCAAGAACTGAGACACAGTTTGAATCCAGCCATAGTGAGATCATACTCGTTGTTATATGATCCGGTGTTGATGAATGAGAAAACGTGCTCATGTGAAAGTTGTGTGAGTGATTGGTGAAGTTGTGGGCACAGATTGGCAGCCACGTTTCCCTCAGTCTGCCCCAGAGGCGAGAGTGAATAATGAGTGACCTGCTGCTGAATCAAACCGTCAGCCGATCAATCTGACTGGTATGATTAGAGGATAGGAAAAAAAAACTGTAGCAGGTTTGGTCAGATCTTGAGATGAACTTGACAATAATAAAGTTTGCAGATCTCTCAGAACAAAAAGAGTTCTTGTCACAGTTTAAATCACATAGTCAAGACTTTTTAAACACATTATCGTCCAAATAAAGGGTGAAATGTAGTGACTCAATGCCTCTAACCTTTTACAAATGAAGTGTATTTATGACAATCAGAACGTTTTTTGACGTTTTGCTTCATGCATGGTCCTGTCGGTGTTATAAAGCTGTATCCATCTAATTCCTACTGACCGCCAGGGGTGGTGCTTCAAGCACTGAATGATCACTCTTTACGCATGTGCGGGTGCAGAAATGAATAACAAACTCACATAGTGACCTTCCATGAACCTATTTAGACACGTGTACCGGAAGCTCAATCCCTTTTGCTCTTCTCGCTTTCGGTCAGGCGTGGCGTGGCTCGTGGTGTTGCACTGCTTGTTTCACAATTTATTCAAGTAGTTCTGTAGTTTATTGCCTTCAAAGCCTCGCGACCTGTGTGTTTTTGAGTCACGGTTGGGGTAGCAAGTATGGCTCGCCCCCCAGGGGGCTTTAATCAAATCATCTGCTTTCTAGAGTTGGCTTTGCTCCATGACCAAAGTTTTTGTACTGTTCTGCGAATGTGAGTATTGTTAATTCACTTGTTTGATGCAGCACATGTTTGGTGGTGCGGTATTGTGTTGTGCCGGTTACCGGTTTTGGTTCAGCCTAAATCCATTGTTGCCAATGCTCGGTTCGGCTGGACTATTATTGATAACAGGTGCATATAGCCTCTTTAAAATTATTTTGTTTTGTTACGTTACTATCAACAGCAGTTACTGTTCATTTAACAGAAAAGAGAGTGGTTTGAAAGCATTCAAAACTTAATATTTCCTATGTTCCTCGTAAACGTAGCCGAGTGGCGTGCTCTGCTGGTAACCCGCATATGGGGGGAGGACCAGGTTGGTAAAGCTCATAGAGAACCAGACAGCTTGTCACATGGGCATCAGTCCACTTTACCAGCCTACGGGAAACTTATCTCCCGGGAACGCGGGATCAGGGGGCTTTCCCAACAGACTCCACTGACAGGGGAGTGGAGGCTTCGCCCAGAGGTGGTCTCCAGAGGTGGTCTCCAGCATCTGGCGGATCTTCGGCAGGGCCCAAGTGGACTTTTTTGCCTCACAGGAGTTGGCCCATTGTCCTCTTTGGTACTCTCTGATGGACAATACCAGCCTGTTGGGTCTGGATGCACTGGCTCACGTCTGGCCTCATGTTCTCCTCTACGCCTCCAGGACAGACCTCTTGTTCCAGCTAGGGTGGCGGATTCGGCATCCCAATCCCGATCGCCTCCAGTTCTGGGTTTGGGGACTGCAAGGCCCGGGGCCACATATGGTGGGGAAATAGGCCACACATTTTTTTATGCACAAGCACCATCCACGCGGTGGATGTACGTTAATCGGTGGAACTTATTTTGAGACTGGTGTCGCAGACATGGGCAGGATGCAGTGCTTTGTCCAGTTTCAACATTTGAGTTTTTGCAGGAACTCCTGAATCGGGGATTGTCGCAGTCAACTCTTAAGGTATACGTGGCTGAGATCTCTTGCTGGCAAAGTAGTGTGAACGTATGGTACTACTGTGGACAGAAATGTTTCCCTTTATCTGAGGGGTGGCTAAGTCCATCTGCACGGCTAGTGCAGATGGACTTAGCTGGAGGTTATACAGACTCCTCTGTTTGAGCCTACTGACCAGGTGGACCTCAAATGGCTGTCGTTCAAAACTGCATTTCTCTTGGTCAGGCTTCAGGGAAGCGTGTGGGGGGAATTACAGGCTCTGTCCATCACATATTCCTGTTGGTGCACTGATGGTTTGGGTTTCACTGTGGCCTAATGCCTCCTTCCTTTCGAAGGTATTGTGCTCTTCAGGCAATGTCCAACCACTGCAGCTGGCACAGTTTAGTGCAGAGTCTGCTACAGGGTACCTTTCCCCCGACCGTGCTCTTGACGTTTACATACGGGTCACTGCGGGTGTCCGACAGTCGTAAAATCATTTTGTGCGTTATGCAGGCACTCGTAAGGGTCGAGCTTTGACACATCGCCTCGTCCGGTGGGTTGTCGAGGCCATCAAATGTGCTTATACCTCACAGGGGAGGCCAGTGCCTGCTGGTGTCTGGTGTCATTCAGGTTCCTCTGGATGTCATCTGTCCTGCAGCATCCTGGACATCACCCGCTACCTTTGCCATGTTATATAAAAAAAAAGGTGAATGTGAGGTGAGGTGGGTGTTTTTAAGTGGCTCGTAGATTTCTCATGACTTTGTTGTTAAAAGTCATCCAGTGCTTGAAGCACTGCCTCTGGCGGTCAGTGGGGATGAAATTTAATATAGATAGATATAGATAGTTACGAAAGTAACTACAGTTCTATGAATTCCGGATGACCACCAGAGGTTTCCGTCACTCGGAATCCTTGTGCCTTCGCAAGAAGCTTCAAGGGATTGAGCTTGCGGTTACCATGCGAGTTTGTTGTTATTAATTCTCGACCCGTGCATGCGCCAAGAGCGATCATTCAGTGCTTGAAGCACCACTTCTGGCGGTCATCCGGGATTCATAGGACCGTAGTTACAATCATAACTATCGATTTACGTACGCCTTTTAGAGTCTGTCAAACACCCAGAAAACAATCATGTTTATAGAATTCAATTATTTTTCACAGTCAACTCGTCACGATTAGTCGATTAGTTACTGCAATCTACTTTTGTTAGCCATTTTTGTTTGGTGTGATTAAAAATTAGCGAAACATTGTTTGTTGTACTCTTCGAACAAAAAGCATGCACCAGTTTGAATCCACTAAAAAAACAACCATGACTTTCTTATTGAGCTGAGCTAAAACCAGATCATCAACAGCTATTTTGAAAACCTGAACGAAAGCTCAGCAGGACGTGCCCACCTCAAAGAAAACGTATGAATAAGGAGGAGTGGGTTTTCGCACAAAGAGGAGCAGCGTGCCGTCTGAGAGCGCGTGGATGTGTGAGCCAGCGCCCAGGAATGTCTGCGCATTCCTGAAGCAGCGCGCAGAGTCCAGGGGCGAAAGACACCTCTCCGTTACCTCCTGCAGGGAAAGGGGATTAGAGCCCGAGTTCAGGCCCCATGTGTCGCCGTGCCTAACCCTACTGCTAAATCGCAAATGCTGCCATTTTTGAAGTACCAGAATTCCCCCCACAAACAAAATATTGTGTCTTATTCTACATCAAAATTCAAACATGTTCTGAAAGAAATGAATTCTACTACATTTATATATATTTATACAAATGAAAGTAATTTTTAAGGAAGTTTTTATTATTCCACTTCTGTTTATAATCTGTTGCTGTGGCTTCACGGTTTTGCAACATTAACATTTCCCCATTGTATGATAAAGGTTCTCTCATCTTATGATTTTCTCATTAGGACTTTTTAAAGTCTTTTTGTCAGTTCTCCTGGATGTGTTTGAAATCTGAAAAAGAAATCAATGCTTGTCAAATAAAATCGCAATTGTTTTATTTTTTCCGCCAAAATTGTGCAGCCCTATATAAATGACACAATAGTTATAATTGGACAAACAGTTATTTTGTTAAATGATTGTTTAAATTGCTAGAAGATGCATTTCAGAACACGTTTGTAGAGGTTTGAACTACTATTAAGATGTATGTAAATAATTGCAGCCAGGGATTATTGGGTTGATAAATAATCATAACTATTAGGGTCACAATATAATCGTAAAAAAAAAAAAACTATATAATTGTTAAGAAAATTAAGTGTTTTTATTTAAATCTATAGCCCAAAAAACAGACATGTAACACTTTTTTTATCTGGCCGTTTGCGTCACATTTAACATTATTTTGTCTTTCAGAAAGTTCAGCTTGGTCCAGCCAGTCACAAACTTGAACAGTAACATGTCAGACTACAAGAAGGAAAGAAAATGAAATATTTCCCTGATGTTTGGTCAGTCTTAATATTCATGAAAAATCAGTTCTCACAATAATCCCAACAGCAACATTTGGTGGCTAATTGCAGCCTTTGCAATTAGCCAACAACCACCATTGATTGTGCTGGTGGCGGTAGAGGATATACTGAAAATATAAATAAATAATCACAAAGGACACTGTGCATAACCATGCCTTGCAGCCCACTGTTCGCTAACCATTACCGACACGACTTCTGCTCCCATTTAGTCTCTGGGGTTGTGATCGAGCTGCACTAAACTCAATGATCAAAACCTAATTTTAAAAATAAAATAAAACAGACATATTGTGATTCAGTGATTTTCTCTTGAATGTGCAAAATGTGTCTGTAAATGTCTTTGTTGGGTTCAAGTATCACACAAATGATGACCATAAAATGTTGTTTTATGGTCAACTGTTTTTAAAACTGTTTTTTAATTGTTTTAATTATAGGCAAACAATCAATCTTCCAATTTAGCATATTTCCAAAACAACAATTACGATACGATACATTTTTCCCACTATAAATTTCCCACCTCGTCGTGCATCATGATAAAATCGAAATGTATGTCTCCGAGCCAACTGAAAATAGAAAAATAATAGGACCGGTGTTTAAATGTCACCATAAATTATGCAGCACGAGGACTATATGTCAAGGCCGCACTGAATTCTGATATAACGTTAATGTAATATTAATAGGAAAAGGATATTATGTGCTGCAAACTAAAGAGCAAACGCATTGGAGTGCATTTCTTCGACACAAAATCCTAGAATGCATGAATTAAGTGGATTTTTATCTTAGATTTGTAAGGGTATTTTTGCACAGAACCCTAACCCTGAAGTTTCGTAGTTGGATTTGCAATTTTGTTTTTCTAATTCAGGAGCTTGAACATTAAAATATAAACTGCTGGAGTAATAGAAGCCCTTCAGAACATGTTTAAAGAAGTCTAAACATCAGCGTCAACAAGATTTAACATAAAAAGACAAGATATTTCAGATTATTAGACATTATTGCAGATATTTGAGAACCGTACCAATTACATTTTTTAATTTGATTGCTTTATATTGTGCAGCCGTCCCATCATAAACCCACATCTTTATTCATTTTCAGTGAAAGATTATTAAAACTTAAACCAAACCAAACTGTACATTGTAATTAAATTAACCATAACTATGCAATCTCTAATCCAGTGTCGTCTGTCATGATAATAAAACGTACATAACCCAGCCTAAAACAAGCAAGCATTTTACATAGAAATTAGAAATACATATACTATTTACATTATAACACACAGACACATCAATCATTCAGGTACAGACAGCAGACACGTAAACGAGCAGATACACACCCTATAGAAAACAAACACACACGGACACACATAAGTACATGGCATGTGGCCTGCAGGACGCAAGAGAAAGAGCATGTTTAGTTAGTGTTAACAGATCGGGTTTGCAATGCGCCATTGTTTTGACTGAAATTTGAAGGTGCGATTTTGAGTTTGCATTTCTGATAGTCTACGATACCACGATGCAAATTAAGGTTTAAGACGAACCAGGTCCAGGTTTAAGACGATAGACTGACATTTCCAACACAAATTAGTTCTGCAAGAGCTCAAGATCATTCTAAAACTGCTCGGGAAAAGGACGATTGTTTTTTAATAAATACTAATTTTTGATTCTTTTAACAACTCTATTCTAATCCAACGAGTGGTAACATGAGGAAAGTAAGACAAATCAGGCCAGAAACAGGAACAATTTTACTACTCTAGACTAAATAAATTAGTATAAATCCATGACAAAACGGGGCTAAAATAGAAACCGCAAAGGCTGCAATTTATTAAGTCTCATAATTTCCTCCACAACCAACCAAAACTCAATTTTTCCACATTAAAAACTGCTAACCCAGTTTAGATCTGTAAACACAAAAGTGTGCGGGATTCTTTTATTGGTTTGTCAGTTCACGATGGTCTTATTTAAAGTGCTGAAAAATTTTCAAATACAAAACTTAATCATAAAGAAGCATTGAGGCTCTTTACGATGATCCAACATCAAGAATTAAAATCAATGGTCAGCTGACAGATCCACTGGCTCTGGAAAGAGGGGTGGAGACAGGGCTGTGCTTGGTCCCCCCTCCTGTTTGCCGTTACAATAGATGGAATGGAACATAAAATTGCCTGTCTTTTGGTAAATTCTCCTGGACGTGTTTAGTTTATTTGTAGAGCACAATTCATACACAAGGCAATTCAAAGTGCTTCACACAACAGGGAACCACTATTAAAACAATCACCAGGAAAATCGCAATTCGATGTTTTTCCCAAATTGTGCTGCTCTAATTTTCAGCAGCACTTGTTTAAAAGGGAGCATTGACAGGCGTTATATTTTGTGACTCTCAACACATCTGTAAAACACGTTGGTCAATTTAGAAATCAGAAGCACAGAGCCACTTTTAATTTAAGCCTTTTGTACGTCACTAAACGTATGTAACCCGATCGACCGCATTAAAGGCAGGACCTCAGAGAGGAAACACGAGACAGTTTTATAACAAAGAGCCGTGAGCAGATGGCCTGAGCAGCAGCGGGATTTTAACATTTAAAAAGAGGCAATTGGTAACATTTAACAAGCTCTTCACCGCCAGGGACAAAACTGAGATACAAGGACAAGGTGAATCCTCCACCGTTCATTTTTTATTGTATTTTTATGCATCTGGCCCATAGTTAGATTTACCCTGGACAAAGAAGCATAAAAGCCCAATGAAAGAAACGATAAATACAGTACGATGATTAGCCTTGAGCGACAACATAAGATTAAGTGACAGGTCAATACAGTGAATAAAGTAAGTAACCTGGGTAACTAAACTATGCAATTTATCAGATTTCTATAGATTTGAGATGCACCGGTCCAGTTTTTTTCAGTTTTGATGCAGATAGTTGAGCTTTGAGGATCTGCCCAAACCCAATATCAACAGATGCTAGTTTAGTTTCCTTAAAACTACTTCAACATGTTACTCTAAACATCCCAAAAGAGTCGTTAACGCCATACAACAGCATAACATTTTAAATAAACTCTATAAATGAGATTTCACACATCAAGTTTTACTGGGTTGAAGTTGGTAAAAATGTGTTCAAAATGTGGCTAATTGGAGTATCGGAGACAGCAACTCGATACAGTTTCGAATATACATTTGATTATTTTGTGTTAAAAGCATGAATTAGACTTAAATCTATATTGAAACTACTTATTATTTGACACAGACACAAGCAAAAAATAAATATATTCAGTTGTATTAATATAAAAAATATAAAATGTTAAAGGAATAGGTCAAATCAGTCCTGAAATCGGCAAAAGCAACCTTTACTCTATAAGTGTAGTGGAGAAGTGTGGTAAAAGTGAGTTGTTAAAAGCTACAGTTGCTGAACATGACTTTAGTCTAATAACAGGCGTTGTTCCGCTGCTGACCTGTGGGAGCGCTGTGTTGAGCTGCCTCTGTAGTGAGTCCCTCTCGTGGCCGACTTCGTGGAGTTTGCCCTGCGCCATGCCCAGATTCTCCTGCGTCTCCCGGAGCGTTTCGAGCAGCCGGTCCCGCTCCTCCAGCATGGACACCATCAGGGACTCAAAGTGGCCCTCGGAGTCCGACTGCAGCGGGGACCCGGAGCCCCTGCGGCCCGGCCCCTCCGACTCGCTGATGGTGGGCATCACCTCGCACATCATCTGCATCAGAGAAGAGCAGAAGATGAGATGTGGATGGGCACAAGAGTGTAATAAACATAAACAGAAGACACTTTAACACCTAAAACTAGTCTTTAGATGTATCAGTATCAGACAAATGTGGCTAATTGTTGTAATTCTCACTGTGACATAAATGCTGTAAACATGAACTCAAGATATAATAAGTGACAAGATATAATAAGTGGACATAAAGATCATTTGTGTTGCATTCTCTCGGTAAAAAGATTAAAAAATGTCCAGTCATAATGTCTTGGTTGAGGTTTAAGTATTGCATAAAATGTACTATGAAGAACAAAAGTGCAGATTACACTAGTCATTTCTCTTATTTTTAATAGTTTAAATTGTAGACGATTAGGGATGTCAAGAGAATTCAGTTAAACCAATGATTGTGATTTTTTAAGATAATACAAAACTAGAACCAAACAAATTTTCATACTACAAAAAAAGTCTATTAGACTGATCCATCATGCATCTTATAATTCCGAGTAACCCTTTGTTCATTCAATCTAAGCTTTTAAAGTTGTATGATTTGGTAGACCTGTGCACTGCTAAGTTTATGTATTTAGTTAAATATAATCACATCCCTAAACCATTGAAGACAAAGAGATTGCCCAGAGAGAAAGTTAATATAATTTAAGGGGAGCGTGTATGTTTGACAGACCTTATGAGGGAACGACCCTGAGGGAACATTGTTTATCTAGTCAAGGAGTTAAATTATGGAACAATTGTTGCGACGAATTAAAAAATGCCACTTCTTTATTTCAGTTTAAATGTATCTTTACGAAAATAATCATAGAAAAATATTTAGCAGAAAAATGCATTTTTGCTGTTGTGAAACTTGGAATGCTTGTGGAGGATACTTGTGAGCAGACTGTCCAGTATTATGCAGTTTTGTTTTTGTTGATAAACTGTCACTTGTGTACTACAAAATGACAAATGCCCACCAATGTTGAGAGTTTGAGAGAAGGGCCTATAGCAGGGGTGGGCAATTATTTTCCTCCGAGGGCCATATTCGAATCCAGGCAAGTAGCGGAGGGCCGGCCCGTGATCATTGGTGTGGAATTTTTTTTTAATATCAAATAAAATCTAACTTTTCTGTCAAATATAGGCTATTGAATCTGATATTTAATTAAGTACACATCATATTTATTAAGGATACAAATGCAGACAGATGCCCGAGGGCAAAAAAAAGAAGAAAAAAAAAGGATTTTTTTTTTATTTTACTTGGACAAGTTTGGCGAGCCGGATTGAAAGGCGCTGTGGGCCGGATGTGGCCCGCGGGTCGTAGTTTGCCTATAGGCACAATAAGCCTTGGCTTCTGCCTATACCTGGTCAAATAACATAAATGTATCAAAAAATGTATCACAAAAATATCATCGTGAGAACTGGAAAGTGACAATTGTGAGAATTGTAGGCTGCAACAAAAAATAATTTTAGATCAATCTATTATTTAAAAAAAATAGACAAGAGCATTACTTTTTCATCCAGAAAGCTTGATTAAGAAACAAAGAAAGGAGGAAGGAAAGGACAAAATAAAAGGACAAGGAGGAAAATATGAAAGAAAGGCCCACAATATTTGCACCTCTAAAATGTGACACCCGATATTCAAAAAGTCCGATAGCTCACTAAACATTTAAAATCACAGACCAATGGCGAGTCTTCCAATCCAATTGACTAATCGTTCAAACCAATCGTCACTATGCGGCACTACGTTTCCCAACCAGTGGACCACGTCCGCACTTCTGCTTCTCACAGAACATGTTTGCTCTGCTTTACAGAAAAGGTAACGTCACAGGTGCTGCTTTTGTTGGCGTTTTCTGTAAAGCTTTTGATGCGGTGAACCATTCTGTTTCTGTCTTTTCATTTTTCTTCAACCTTAACACAAATACTGAAATCATATCTGAGTCACAAGTTGTCAAAAATTGGACAGTTAAAGTAAAAAACCGAGCCCCTGAACTGTAATATGGCGGCCCAGCAAGGCAGTATATTTAGTCTCATTTAGAAGGGTTTGTCATTTAAACGCATTATATTACAGAAACAAACTGTACTTTTCTGTTGTGACATCTCGGGATGTCACAATATCAAAATGTTAGTGTTACGATCATTGTAAGAAAAAACATCACAATGTAACAATTATTCACAATTAATCACAGTTTAATTCTCGTGTTCTGACATGTTACTCTTCAAGTTTGTGACCAAGTTAAATATGACTAAATCAGCCAGATAAATAAGTTATTTCCATTAAAGTCCATTTTTTGGGCTGTAGATTGAACTAAAAGACATAATTTTGCTTCTAAAAGTCACAATTATAATTTTTTGGGTTCTTACGTTTATATTATGACCTGAAAAATCCTGGTTATCAATCAATCTTGAATCCCTAAGTCCCGTCTCTGAACTATGCAAAAGGCACTTTTAAACTTTACTCTACTTTATGTTGCCACTCAAATATAAATATACAACCCTTTTCACTGGAACACAGGTTTAACCTGATCTCAATCTTTAATTTTAGCTGTAATGCCTGTGGATTATAGATAACGTGTGTGTGTTGTTAATAAAAATATGAAATTCCCTTAGCAGCTACCCAGTTTAGTTGTAAACACTGCATGACACCAAGTCCGTGGTCCAGTCCCATCGTATTCAAACTACAATTTAAACTCTTTCTGCGCGCGTTTTCCTCACATTGTTCGGCTCAACAGTTTGTTACTGTGCGGCTCTTGATCTAACGACAGCTGTGCAAGAGGTCTGAGGAATTAAAGCCCCTGTGGACGGCAAAGAGCTTAGGTGCAGCGGACACGAAACTAAGAATCATGTGAATGGGATTTCGCATACCTTTAATCGCACACGGACCAAGCACATCAAACCGACTGCGGCATTTCCACAACAACAACAAAACGAATGCCATCCTCTCGTGTGTAGATGACAGAAAGGGAAGTCGCACAATCGCGGTGGCAAAACTTTTGGCCATCGATTGCGTTGACGTGACACGGTTAGAAAAAAAGTCTGGTTTAAACTGTCGATTTGCAGATTTGTTGACTTGATTTTACGGTTCACATTGCTCCGCACGGAACAAAAACCGGACAAACAATCAACGTCTTCGCTGTCTGTGGGCATAAATTAAAAAAAATTGCAGCAGCATCAGAAAGTGGTGCCGTTGAAAGGACTTTAAGCTGTAAGATTAAGTTTGTGGAGCCAAAACCGAAGGAATAATAATAAAGTGGTTCAACATTTGTGTATTTCTATTTTGCATATTTCCCTCCAAAAACAGTAAATCTCCTACAGACTCAAACCATCTGAGGTTATAACGTCGTCAAATTGTACAAAGTGAACTTGGACTGAAGAAAACAAAACAAACTGAAAATGCATGTTTTTCCATGTATTAATTTATCACATATTATTTTAGTCTTCTCTCAAATGTTCAAGCTCCTTGAGTTGCCCTACTCTTGTATATGCAAATCACAACATTTGACAGAAAAATCTATGACTGCAACTGACAAGTATTTATTTCAGTAGTCGACCAAACGAATATTTCTATTATTGAGACTTTTTACATACGTTGTCAATAAAATAAAGGTTGAAATATGTGACTGAAGTCTTCTAGATGGAGAATATTCACAAATAAAGTAATATTGACGATTAGAAAGTTTATTCTTTGACATTGATTTAATAATGCCACTGTATTGTTACAAAAGGTATTTACTTATATATTTAAAGTCGGTATGCAAAAAACGATTACCAGTATAAAAATATGACAAGTAGCAAGACTTTTTTTCAAAACCACACAGCCCTACTCAGTATTGACTTGAGTAAAAAACGTTTTAAAACAAAACAGTAAAAATGGCAATTTAATTTGGCTACACAAACGGGATCCCAAGCGTTGTCAAGTCGCTTTATTAATTCACATTGTACCCATAATGTACAGTAGAACGCCGCTGCTACCTTGTGCGTGCAACTTAACCTAATTTAGCATTGGGACAACACAGAGCCAGCTACAATATCCAGGTCAAGCCACTCAAGAGCCACTGTTTACAGGGGGAGGGGTCTGTGACAGATGGCCCGGCACAGCAACTTAGCCTGGGCGCAGCGTCAAGGTAGAGATGACCCAACAACGTCCTGGGCCAAGCGTCATGGTAGAGATGACTCACCGTCCTGGGTCCAGCGTCAAGGTAGAGACAGACCCAACACCAACCTGGGCCAAGCGTCAGGATAGAGATGACCCAACACCAACCTGGGCCAAGCGTCAGGATAGAGATGACCCAACACTGTCCTGGGCCAAGCGTCATGATAGAGATGACCCAACACTGACCTGGGTCAAGCGTCATGGTAGAGACGGACCCAACACTGTCCTGGGCCAAGCGTCATGATAGAGATGACCCAACACTGACCTGGGTCAAGCGTCATGGTAGAGACGGACCCAACACTGACCTGGGCCAAGCGTCATGGTAGAGACGGACCCAACACTGACCTGGGCCAAGCGTCATGGTAGAGACGGACCCAACATTGACCTGGGCCAAGCGTCATGGTAGAGACGGACCCAACACTGACCTGGGCCAAGCGTCATGGTAGAGACGGACCCAAAACTGTCCTGGGCCAAGCGTCATGGTAGAGACGGACCCAACACTGTCCTGGGCCAAGCGTCATGGTAGAGATGACCCAACACTGTCCTGGGCCAAGCGTCATGGTAGAGACAGACCCAACATGGTCCTGGGCCAAGCGTCATGGTAGAGATGACCCAACACTGTCCTGGGCCAAGCATCATGGTAGAGACAGACCCAACACTGTCCTGGGCCAAGCATCATGGTAGAGACAGACCCAACACTGTCCTGGGCCAAGCGTCATGGTAGAGACAGACCCAACACTGACCTGGGCCAAGCGTCATGGTAGAGATGACCCAACACTGTCCTGGGCCAAGCGTCATGGTAGAGACAGACCCAACACTGACCTGGGCCAAGCGTCATGGTAGAGATGACCCAACACTGTCCTGGGCCAAGCATCATGGTAGAGACAGACCCAACACTGTCCTGGGCCAAGCGTCATGGTAGAGATGACCCAACACTGTCCTGGGCCAAGCATCATGGTAGAGACAGACCCAACACTGACCTGGGCCATGCCATATTTTCACAAGATGCATTATAATACAAACAACAGAGATGACTCACCGTCCTGGGTCCAGCGTCAAGGTAGAGACAGACCCAACACCAACCTGGGCCAAGCGTCATGATAGAGATGACCCAACACCAACCTGGGCCAAGCGTCAGGATAGAGATGACCCAACACTGTCCTGGGCCAAGCGTCATGATAGAGATGACCCAACACTGACCTGGGTCAAGCGTCATGGTAGAGACGGACCCAACATTGACCTGGGCCAAGCGTCATGGTAGAGACGGACCCAACACTGACCTGGGCCAAGCATCATGGTAGAGACGGACCCAAAACTGTCCTGGGCCAAGCGTCATGGTAGAGACGGACCCAACACTGTCCTGGGCCAAGCGTCATGGTAGAGACAGACCCAACATGGTCCTGGGCCAAGCGTCATGGTAGAGATGACCCAACACTGTCCTGGGCCAAGCATCATGGTAGAGACAGACCCAACACTGTCCTGGGCCAAGCATCATGGTAGAGACAGACCCAACACTGTCCTGGGCCAAGCATCATGGTAGAGACAGACCCAACACTGTCCTGGGCCAAGCGTCATGGTAGAGACAGACCCAACACTGACCTGGGCCAAGCGTCATGGTAGAGATGACCCAACACTGTCCTGGGCCAAGCGTCATGGTAGAGACAGACCCAACACTGTCCTGGGCCATGCCATATTTTCACAAGATGCATTATAATACAAACAACAGAGATGACTCACCGTCCTGGGTCCAGCGTCAAGGTAGAGTCAGACCCAACACCAACCTGGGCCAAGCGTCAGGATAGAGATGACCCAACACCAACCTGGGCCAAGCGTCAGGATAGAGATGACCCAACACTGTCCTGGGCCAAGCGTCATGATAGAGATGACCCAACACTGACCTGGGTCAAGCGTCATGGTAGAGACGGACCCAACACTGTCCTGGGCCAAGCGTCATGATAGAGATGACCCAACACTGACCTGGGTCAAGCGTCATGGTAGAGACGGACCCAACACTGACCTGGGCCAAGCGTCATGGTAGAGACGGACCCAACACTGACCTGGGCCAAGCGTCATGGTAGAGACGGACCCAACATTGACCTGGGCCAAGCGTCATGGTAGAGACGGACCCAACACTGACCTGGGCCAAGCGTCATGGTAGAGACGGACCCAAAACTGTCCTGGGCCAAGCGTCATGGTAGAGACGGACCCAACACTGTCCTGGGCCAAGCGTCATGGTAGAGATGACCCAACACTGTCCTGGGCCAAGCGTCATGGTAGAGACAGACCCAACATGGTCCTGGGCCAAGCGTCATGGTAGAGACAGACCCAACACTGACCTGGGCCAAGCGTCATGGTAGAGACGGACCCAACACTGACCTGGGCCAAGCGTCATGGTAGAGACGGACCCAAAACTGTCCTGGGCCAAGCGTCATGGTAGAGACGGACCCAACACTGTCCTGGGCCAAGCGTCATGGTAGAGATGACCCAACACTGTCCTGGGCCAAGCGTCATGGTAGAGACAGACCCAACATGGTCCTGGGCCAAGCGTCATGGTAGAGATGACCCAACATGGTCCTGGGCCAAGCGTCATGGTAGAGACAGACCCAACACTGTCCTGGGCCAAGCATCATGGTAGAGACAGACCCAACACTGACCTGGGCCAAGCGTCATGGTAGAGACAGACCCAACACTGACCTGGGCCAAGCGTCATGGTAGAGACAGACCCAACACTGACCTGGGCCAAGCGTCATGGTAGAGATGACCCAACACTGTCCTGGGCCAAGCGTCATGGTAGAGATGACCCAACACTGTCCTGGGCCAAGCGTCATGGTAGAGACAGACCCAACACTGACCTGGGCCAAGCGTCATGGTAGAGACAGACCCAACACTGACCTGGGCCAAGCGTCATGGTAGAGATGACCCAACACTGTCCTGGGCCAAGCGTCATGGTAGAGATGACCCAACACTGTCCTGGGCCAAGCGTCATGGTAGAGACAGACCCAACACTGACCTGGGCCATGCCATATTTGCCATATTTTCACAAGATGCATTATAATACAAACAAAATATTCCATTGATAACAGGACAAAATATGAAACGATTAAAACAAGGACCAAGAAAATGTACGGCCATTATATTCGAAATATTATTTTTATTTTATTTATTTCAATTGTGTTATTTACGTTAACATAAATTATCATCACAATCAAATATAACACTTTATTGTATAATTTAATGGTTTTAAAAAGGTCTTAAATGTGTCACTATCGAATCACCCTGCACTCAATCAAATGAACTTCAGTAATATTTTGTCTTGGTTCAAGATATTTATAACTTTGCGGCAAATTCAAGTGACCATTTGAAATATTAGCGAGGAGAAAGGAATGCATCAAGATAAAGCGTGAAACGTCAATAAAACATAGCCTAAAGCAAGATGATGCGTCAGTGGTGTAAACAATAAGATTTGAGGAGTTTATGACGGAGGATTGTTGATACTGTTCAACAAACACAGGTTCTCTCACCTTGGATCAAAACCCGGTTCCGACGCGGTCCACTTCAAATAGAGCCAAGAAAGGGCGTAAATCAAACCCCAGATACATCCACAGTGTAGTTTCAGAAGAAAAAATAAATAAATTCCACTCAGATGTTGGTATCCATTAAGGCATCTCTGTGAAAAGAGTAACTCCAAAAGGCCTCAAAGGAAAACCCACGTAAAGTGAGCAGGAGCAGCAGTATCCAAGTTTGGCCGGCTAACACAGCGTTAGCACTTAGCATCAAGCTTCGAGGATTGCATATCTGATGAGAAGAAAAGTGTCTTATTCGCCTTAAACAAGTTTTAAAACAGCAGCGAACAAATGTACACACGTTGCTATACACGTGCACGACACGATAAAAGAGTTATCATCACCAATGCTTGCAAATTAGAACCAGAATAATTTGGCTTCAACTCAGTTTAAATGTTCAGCTGGTCAGAGTTAGCTACTAGCCAGCTAGTTAGCTAATTTTTGCTAGTAAGCTAATGGTTGCTAGTTACATACATACATCAACTCAAATAACTCTCAAAGAAGATCTGCCTCGTGGAAAAGTAAACAACATTATACGATTATTTACGTTTGCATAAATCTTGTATTACTTAAAAGTGGAAAAACAGACTGATATGAGCCTCATTTGTGATGGTTTTCTTAGTGTAGTTAGCTAGTAGCTAATGCTAGCTTCCCGAGTGCTCGGTGCAGTCGCGTCACCACATCACGGCTCCGTTCTCAAAACTTCAGATGAAAAAGTCCCGTTTCTGTGGCTTTGTCCAAACCCGAATATGGAAAAACGCAATAATCCCTGTTGTGCCCGGCTTTCTTGTGTTTTCTGAGCGTTTCCACCGAACCGTCCGGTGCTCGGTGCTTCTCTGCTGCTGCTGCAGCCTCAGCCTCGGCAGTGGAGCTCAGCCTCTGGAGCTGGAGCTTTAGCCTCGGTTAACACTTCCCCGGCACAAGAGCAACAAGAGGAACGGGAACGAGCCGAGGCTCCCGTGGCATCTTCGCTCCAAATCAACTCCATAACTTTGCACACAAATATATGATAAGTTTCATCATTTACACAAGTGATTTGCATTAAATCTTTAGTGCCCAGGAATTAATTAATTGATGTATCATGACTAGGATTTATGTTATAAGATATACTATTTAACAAAAACGTTTGCTTGGAAAATAATCTTTGGCATTATTTTATTGAAACGTTGTGGCCTTTAAAGTAATTCATTTTATATGTGATTAGACAATGGATTAGATCCACAAACGCCACGTCAAGTCGGTCTTTATTTTGGCCCCTATTCTGAAACTGGCATTTGTGATGACAAATATTTGACCAAATGGCGCCATCTTGTGGTATAATAGAAGACTACTATTGGAGTTATCCTGCCACATTATATCACAGTACAATTAATCAATCAATCAATCAATCAATCAACCTATCAACCAATCAGTCAGTCAAAATTATTTATAGAGCACAATTCGTTCAAAGTGAAATTCAGTACTTTACAAAACAGTTTCTAAACATATATGTGTATATCAGAATAAATAAATAAAACCATAAAAACAAATTAACGTGGTATTTAAAATATTCAAAACCAGGTAAAAGTATTTCAGTCATAGACGCAGCTAAACAAAACTTAAGTTAGGATTTAAACACAGCAGGGGTAGGGGCCTGTCTCACAACCTCAGGAAGGCTATTCCAGACCTTGGCCCCATTGAACTGGAACGCAGATTCTCCGTATCTGGTCTTGGTTCTGGGCACCAGCAGGAGGCCGGTCCCTGAGGTCCTCAGAGTCCGAGATGTTTCATATGGCACACACATGTCCGAGATGTATTTTGGTGCAAGGCCACAGAGAGACTTATATACAAGTAGAGCTGCTTTAAAGTATATTCTCTGAGCCACAGGGAGCCAGTGCCGAGACCTGAGAACAGAATCATACAATGGAGTGCGGTCAGGGCAATCAAGGATAGCAGTGATTGACCAATAAAATCTAAAATTACAGTGTGTCACAACTCTATTTAAATTGTTCAGAAATATATCCAAATAAGCCTGTTTTTTCCTGTTGAAGCTGGGCTGGAAGTAACAGTGTAATTTAGTGGCCTCTACAGGCCGCTGAGCAATACTGCAGGAAGCTTATTTCTTCTCCCACCCTGTTTCAGTCTGTGGCCGTGTTCAGAGGCCCGTGCTGCTCTCTAACATGAGCTTTTAGAACCAGAGCGGCCAGCAGCTTGTTTTACAGGTTGAATAAACCTGTGTGGGAATCTTGGATGTTTGCAGGTCATGCCTAACTGAGCATGTGCAGAGAAGTGAAGCAACAGCGCTTTCAACAAACTGACTTAAAAACTAAGTCTTTGTTTGTAGCTAAGGCTTTGTTCACATTGTGAACATGTATCCCACTTAGTTTAGCTCAGTAAGATAGGCGGTAGACTTTTGCAAGCATTTATTTATTTATTTTTCACATTTGTGTGCAAATATTGATGAACACCAAGACAGATTCTGCTTGTCCATGCGTAAAAGTCATCAAACGCTAGTGCAGTTATGGCATGAAGCATAGGCTTATTTTTAACCAATACTACTGTTTAAAAATACAAGATGTTTTTATGTGAAATGTTAAGTCCCAAAATAAAGGGGAAAAAATAAATTATTTCTTCATTTTGCCCTTGGTCTTTCTGTTTGTTCACAACAAGACAATCAACACTTAGATTCTCATAATCAAATACATGCTAAATAGCCACCACCTTTGTGACCCAGCTGTTGTTTCTAATTATTTTTATTAACCCTGTACTATCCAGGAATAACCTGCCTCAGGCTTGAAGGTGCTGGTAGAGGCGTCTTTTATCATCAGAAGATAAATCAACTAACATATTTAAAGAAAATGTATATTGTTCAATGTACAAAAATCAATATCTGGTTAAATTAATGCTAAACTACATAATGTATTCATTTTGTAATTGTCGTGAGATTAATTAAAATACATTAAACACATTGATAGATGCTTCATTCATCCCCAGGGATAATCTGAAATTCCATAGACTAACATGCAAACTACATGTACATAGACAAAAAAAAGTAGACCCAACAGTATGAACTTTGTTACAGACCCTTGTAACATCTGCACACAAAGAAAGATCCAAAATGTCAAGAACACAGCTTCAGACAAAGTGCTGGTTATAAAAATACACTGTTCTGAGGCGTTCACTATTTGTAATCTATAAACTCTAGTCATCATTTAAAAATTATGTATGCATTGTAGTTTACTGAATTCAATGATGGTTTTTAATTTTCCACAGAAGAAAGACGTTGGTATTTAAAACTTGATGTTTTTCTGGCTCGGTACAGGAGGACTCCACAGATCATTCCCACAGCAGCTAAAGCACATACAGCGATGAAGACCAGGTTGGAGTTCAGGCCTGGAGAAGTGGGAGATACAGATGTGGGGTTACAATCGAACAGCCCTTTGTTTTAAGATGCCAAAGAAGTTATTATCAGCATTTAATATTACAATAACAACATGTGATAAGTTCTATTTTTCACAAACATTTTCAGTGGATGTTGTTTTGAGCTGGGATAAGCCTTCAGAAAGAAATTCAGTTTTTAAAGAGGGAATGTAACAAGATTTGAAGGGTGGTCAAGTATGTTTTGACATTAAGTTCTAAACAGTGCAGTAAGATGCAGATGAAATATGAATCTATTTGTTTTATTGGGTGTATATATTAGAAATGGTGATTTTTGCACCCAAGAAATGATCCCATGCTTGTCAGTGCTTCTATTCCACAGGCAGATAATTTAGCTTTAATTAAAATGCCTGTCAAAAATATCACAAGTCTGGGCCTGAAAATACCTAGTTTAAACATAAAAGTCTTAGAGCACCACTGCGTATCTTTTATTTGAGCCAATAAGGCTATAAAATAAAAGTGAAAGGGAAACTTCACAATCATTGGCTTGCCTTTTCACAAACCTTCCTTGTACCTCAGCCAGGTGGTGAGAGATTGCATTGCCTTTTAACGCATCTATCTCCACGGTGACAAGAGGGTGACGTGCCTTCCACCCAAATGTTATGCAATGGTTCTTTAAATCAATATGAATATTTGGAATTGAACAAATGTAAAGCGATGTAGGTCTTTTGTGCAGTGAACCCTGTAGTTTACCTGTGTTTCCTGTCTGCGCGGCCCTCCTCAGACGCAGAGGGCCCTGGGACACATAGTGGGTCCGTGACTCAATGACGGCCTCTCTCTTGGCTCTTCTTGTTCCATTGGGCTGGCATCCGCGAGAGCAGCGAGTACGTGAGTTTCCAGCCTCACACATCACCACTGAGCAGCTGATGTACACCTGAGGACAAGAAAGACACATTTCAGACAACATGACAGCATGTAGTGGCTTGTAGAACAGACCAAATTAATATAACTGCAATGTTCTATGTTTTCTGTCTAGTTGCATACATGACCCAATTAGACCCTGTTGGTAATACAAAGTTTAATATTTGTCTATTGTACCAAACTATTCAATATCATCTATAGTTCTGTTTACCATGTCATGCAAGCCAATGAACTTGAAGGCTTCGATGCTGAATCTGAACTCATTTTTGTTTGGGGTTGAATAGATGATAAGAGTTGAGTCCAAGTTACAACTGTCAAAAACAGCAACACACAAACACAAATGTTTATAATTGCAATTATGATATCACTTTACAACAACTACACATTAATTTGCCTCAAGTAAGCATAAACAAAGACTCAATACATAATGCACATATAGTTAAGCATGATTCACGACAAGCGATCATTCATGTTAAATGAACTGTCCCTTTTTCTCTTGTCCCTTGATGAAGCATTCGCTCACCCGTTCTCAATGAGGGTGTAGGGGTGAGGGTAGTTGGAGTTGTCGTAGGGGGCAGCTGTGCAGGACTCCACAAACAGCTCTGTGTTGTTGACCGGAGTAGTGGCTTCGATCTCCATGAAAATGCGATCGCCCACGTCAAACTCCAGTGGGTACATCCGGGGGGCTATCCTGGAGGTAAACCGCTGATCGGGATAGAACTCAAACCCATAGGTGAACTGACCAAAGCCCTTGTCCCACACGGTCACATTGTCTCTGTGGGCGCTGAAGGAGAATGTCACATTTCCTCTTTTGGAATACTGGCAGAAGAACTTCATTTCCACCTGGTGTCTTCTGGTGATGAGAGCCGAGGAATTGTCCTCTGTGGTGATCTCATTCTTGAAAAGCAAATCATCAGCATCTTCCTATGATGAGAAGAGGGAAAATACATACAAATTATTTATTCTTTTACCTTAATTGGTGGCACAAGTCCTCTAAGTGGCTTTAGTATTGGACTGGTTTCATTGAAGAACACAATAAAAGCCTCCTCTCCTCACAATTTTGGGTCCATAAATCACACTATTATTCACATTTAAGAGCATATAGGCCTATTTTGTTGTTGTTGCCTGATTACTTTGATGATGGAAATAGTAAAAGCACATTACCGTAATAGTAAAAGCACATTACCTCATAGTTTTGGCCGGGGTGCGACTTATACTTATGTACTTATACTTGCAGCATGTTTAGTTGCAATATCTATATTCAATTCAATACTTTTGCCATTATAGCTCTCCTCTGGTGACACTGACCAGACTCCCTTCTCTCAAATAGAAGCTCCACTCAGCGCAGAGGGCTTTGGAGATGATTATTTGTCTCTCAAATTAAGGACTTTCCTTGGGTTTATTATAAAATTAATAAATCCCCCCCCCCCCCCCCCCCGGGGCAGTTCTGATAAAGCCACCTAATTCCACGAGAAAACCACAGACCTGGCAACGCTGCATCAGAACAACCATGGGTTTAAGCAACCCTAACCAAAAGTCCTGATAGTGATTTGTATTTTAGAATAATTGGAATATACCTGCCTGGTTTTATAATGTTATAAAATAGCTAATTTTAGAAAAGGATTCAATTGTAGTCATGTGGAAATCTGGTTCATCTGGTTTTGAAAATCAAGATTTTTCGACTTTCATCCGAAAGTCATTCTCAATCTGCTGACCTAGTCTGACAACTCAGCTGAGCTGTGTAAGCCCTGTCCACTAGGTGGAGCCAGAGCAGCTTTGCAGTTTGAGAATGACTTTCGGATGAGGGTCGAAACGTCTTGATTTTCACAACAGTGTCCAGATGACCACACTTTGTTTGTTTGAACGATATCCATAGAACTTACTGATTTATTTGATTTAACTATTTTAGAAGGCCCCACAGCGTCATTTCTTTTAAAAAAAAAATGTTAAAACGGAGCAAACACTGGCTCTTGTTGTGCTATTCTTTGGCCAGATGTTTCCGTATACATTTCCCATTTATCTTCAAAGTTATATCTGGTTCTCAAACTGAATATTAACGTCAAAAAGCAGAATGAGCTCCTGGTTTCCTGGTCCTAAAACCTAAATCAGTTTACAATAAACCCTAAACGACTTCTCAGCTAATGGCAGCTGCAATGTTCAGTTGAGATTTTATTGCTGTTTTAAACCATGTTACAGATATTACCTTGATACACTGCAGTATTTTGTATTGTCTTGTCACACTAAAACTTGCCACTCAGTATTTCTCCACAGTGATCAGTGCTTACCTCGATCTGGGTGCCACAGGCGTTGAGGGGCACTATAGCAACGATGTGAGTGTTGTTGGAGTGAGTTTGGAGGCTGCAGACTGTGTTACTGGGATCAGACAGACGCAGGTGTTCATAATGGAGTCGAGGTAATGTGGCTTTCTCCACCTCCACTACCATAGAAGACTCCTGACACGTGACCACTGTGTTCACTGAAATGAGGGAATAGACTAAATGTGATCTACAGTGTCCATGGAAATGTAGTTTAAGTTAATCCTTATGCTGCATTCATGAGCCTTCCAGAAGTGACACGTTTTGTTTTTGTTTGTTTTTCTTTTTAACTGTCGTCCAGGCTTAATAATTGGCATGTATTACTTATATCTTTCACTTTGGGAGACAAAAAGCCCACAAACTATTATCACAAATGATTAGCTAGATTTAGAAAAGGAAACTGGTAACGTCAAGATGGAAAAGTCAAGCAACAGGTTTGGTCTTTCAAGTTTAACCGGCATTTACTGTATGTACATTTTCCCAGGTTTTCATGAATATAGAATTCATAGATAGAAGAAAGCAGTTAAAATACACTATAAACAAATAATGTAAATGTAAATAATAATGTAGACATAGAATACTGCACGAAGGAAGGTGCAAGGAACATTTTTTTGTATTGATCAAATGGGAAAAGCTGTTGTTGTTGTACTCACCTCGATCCAATCCAGTTGTAACGTTAAGTATCACACATCTTAGCTCAGTTTGATATATGGCAGATCTAATTTAGCACAGAAGAAAATACTGTTAAAAAGTGTGTCTTCCCTGATGTAACGGTGTACTAAATGTATGCACAATTACAGTCAAACAAAGCAATTTTTTCTATTAATTTCAAACCTGCACATATAGTTCAAATTACATGACGTTTTTGACCTCCTCACCTGTTTGTAAATTCAACAGCAAAGCAGATTGGAAAATAGTCTCCCAGGTTTTCATCTAGAGGTGTCCATCTAATGGCGAACTCATCTCCCGTTGTTTTGTGCTTTGTAACGTTCAGTGGGCCGCTCATTATGATGTTTGAAAGTCTGCAAAAAAAAAAAAAAGGATTTATACATTTATTCAACAAAAACACAATTAGAATTATTTTGTACTTACTCTGAAAATTTAGCCTCTGCCTTGACTTTTATCTCAACTTCTCTTCCAGCCTCTGCCGAGAGCATTTCCCCATTGAAAGGTGTGGGGGAGACAAACTTGGGTAAGAACTCTCCTTCAGCACAAGACGGAGCAGGCGGGTCCACTGAAAATAAAACGACAAACAGCTCGATTGATTCCGAATTGAAACAGCCTTTTGAAACAGACACGAATTACCCTCATGCTCACCTTGGAAAGTGAATTGCAACGGCAGCTGACTGAAGATGAAGGGATTTTCGAATAAAGTAGATTGTGGGTAAACATGATCTATAGTAGTAGAGGTAAATATAGGTGAAGGAAGTCCAAACATAATTATGGGAGAAGTCGTAACGGCATTGGTAGTAGTCTGTCGGCCTATATTAGTTGTAGCTTTCATAGTAAGAAGTGAAGCAGGTTTTGAAGGGGTAGTGGCAGTAGAAGCTGTAGTAATAGGTGTAGTAGTAGTAGTAGTAGTTGTAGTAGCAGTAATAGGTACAAAACGGGTAGTAATAGTAGGAGCAGCAGTAGTATTCATACTTGGTGTAGCATTAAAAGTGTAAAGCGCAAAAGTTGTTGGTGGTGGTCTTGTGGTAGTAGTAGTAGTTGGTTCAGCAGTGCGAGCAGGCATTATCAATCGCCCAAAAGTGCTATTTTCAGTCGTAGTGTATTGCCATCCAGGTGTTGTCACAGCTCTTTTCCGTCGGCCGCTCATCGCATATTTGAACGCCCTGAATCCGTCCGAGTAAAACAAGTCGACGGTGTTGCGCGGAAGGTCCTCCACCACCAGCTCAAATCCGTAAACTCCTTGGCTACTCCCGGCGAGGTACTGTAGTGTGCAGGCAGCCTAAGGATGTGACAATGTTCATTAGAATTGTACAAGTCCACATCTACTACTTCTACTATTGGCGACACAGTGATGATGTGTGTAGTTGCTTGGTCGATTCATTTTTCAACCAAATACATATTGGTCGACTAAGTTTTTTAGATTATACAGATATAACCCCCACCCTGCAATGAGTTTATGTGAAAATAGTCAAACATTTTGCTACTGTTCTTGTAACAAATGTTTGAACTGTGGGGATCAATAGATATCCCTGTGTGGCTGTCTGATATAGCCTGTCTCTACAGTCTACAGTTCTACTAAGACTGGATTTGGGCTCACCTGGTCTATCTGGAATCCATGATGTCGTTTGCACTCGTAGCACTCGGTGTTCATTGTCGTTCCATATCGGCATCTAACTTTGTCTCCATCACGATCGAAAGTCAACAGCTTGTATGATCTTCTGCAGTTCTGAGGGACTCTGCAAAACACCATAAGTTTCATCAGTTGCTAGCTTTGATCAACTTGCTACTGATATTTTCACTGTTAGCTGATTAATTATAAGTGTGTCCTTCTGAATGATATAAATGTTGTTTTTATTCTAGATTTACCGTAGAATAGGGAGAATGGCAGCACTTGGAGAGTTGTTTGGCTTGTTAGTGTCTGAACGTCGGCCCAAATCCACTGAAGTCAGAATACTCCAATATGGAGTGTAGCCAGAGTTCTGCAAGACCCAACAACAGCTGTGTTCCCTGTAAAGCCGATAACAGCATTTAGCTGACAACATTTTCTGGCCCGAAGGCTTTATTTCACAGAACAGTTGTAGCTTAAATTTGGGAGAAAGAGGAAATAGACTTGCAAATGGTCAAGGGCCGGTGCTGCGGTGGTAGCAACCACACAACTGCAACACCTTCAATCACTGCACCACTGACATATAGTTTAAATGATATATAGAATCTTGCCTGGTTTGGAAAGGTCTGTTGCTAGTGAGAGTCTTAGTGATGACAGTTTCTGTTTCACACCAGCGGCCGCTGTGATTCAGTGAATTCATGCCATAGTCGATTTGACCCATCTCCATTTTTGTGTTTTGTCCGCAGTTGCCGGTATAACAAGTCCCATAATTGTAGTAACATCCACGATACGTTGACTTTGTTCGAATTTCAACCTGCAAAAGTAAAACGTCAAATAAAAACCTTGATGTTGATTAAAATTCCCCTGTGCCATGTCTTTTACTGCGTGCATACAATTACAATCAATTATTCTTTGTTATGCGTAGATCTGGGACTGTATTGACCGGTTTCTCAATTATGATATGTTATGACCATTGCCATGATGATCATTAATTTAAAACTAAATATGATGTCTTTTGAATGGGAAAATCGGTCCTCAGGAAGCTGAAACCCATGAATTGTAACAGTACATTTAATTTATACCAACTAAACTGAAAATAATTATTGGAAAAATTCTTAATTAAAGCTAAAAATATTTGTGGTCAAATGACCGTGGCTTAAACTAAATTTAAATTGGTTGTCTGTTGTGTAAAACTCACAGATGTACACATTTGATGGAGCATAGAGAGGGCAGAGAGATGGACATAAAGGAACAATAAAAGTAAACCTTTATTGTAAAAATACATATTGTCAAGTAGCTTTACCCCATAGTTTCCAGTGCTGTCTGTTTTGGCAGTGAAGGTCACCACAGAGCCGTAGAAGTGAGACGCAGAGCCCAGAGAGAGCCACAGCAGCTGCAGGAGGACGACCGTTGTGGAAAACATGGTGCGCACAGCTTTCTGTCGCTCCTGCCTCCAGCTCAGCATCATTTATACCTGCACCCTGCCCATTTACCGGCAGCGCTTTCCATGAAACAAAGCACTGAAAACCAGTTCATCGGAATCAAGGAAAACACAGGATAAAAAAAAGAAAAATGTCAGAGGTGACACGAGACATACAGTAAAACTCACGGGAAGTTCCAAAACACAATGTTGCATCCATGGAAACGGAGACCAGGTGAGTTTCGATTCTGTTTGTATTTTTTTCATTTATTGCGCCTTATCTTGTGCATAGTTTTGAAGTAGAATGTTGGTTCCATGGTAAGTTATTTTTGTGATTATTGCGCTCTTCCGCTGTCATATGTAGTCTAACCTTTATCACAACAATCTTTTCCAGAGGGATGACAGTCTGATGGCAGCAGCGCGTTGTTATATGTTATATGTTGATATATATATATATATCAACATGTATATATGTTATATGTAAAAAAATGAAGTCTAAACTACTGGTTAAATAGTTGTGCATTTCTAATACATCCATTTTCCCCATGTGGGACAATAAAGGAATATCTTATTTTAAAACAGAAAAAAAAACAAAAAAATGATGCACGTCAATGTGTTAAATCTATCCACTGGTCAAGTTACATTTCCTTCTTCTGGTGAATTGCTTAATTATACCTTTGCTTCTTTAAGCCTTTGGAAGAATGTGGTCTATTATTGTGTTATTTGTAAGGTTTTAGATTTTTGGGGACATTTTGGGACAAAGGAGCCTTTCCTTACTCAAATTCCACCTGCACAGAATACACAGAATATGCAATGATTGTGCAGTGTTACGGCAGTTTCCTGTAAACAATGATCAAGTAAAGAGTAACCAGGCAATAACTTGAAGCAGAAACAGTCTCTCGGTCTCTCTCAAAAGGTGGAAGTTTATTCACGTGCACAGTGGATAAACACCCTCTCTCTCCCTAAGACAAGTTCGTTCTGTCCCTACCTAACTTTACAATTTACAAAGTACACCTTTTATAGGTGGTAACAAACATAACATAATCACAACCCAAATCAGCTCAAAAAGAGATAGACCAGACTATCACGTCTGTGACGGTTCCAGCCATCTCTTCAGAGGTTTAATCAAAGACCATTTCCACACTGAATCCGGTCCTGACGCATTAATTGATGATTAAGAGGCGCCGGACAGTAGATATTCAGTATAATCAGGACCTCATATTCTTATCCCATCTGCACACAGGAGAACAACAAAGATATTAATTCCGTGACATGTCATGGCCTAAAACAACATTAGAATGACATGACATGACCCATTTTCTGCCATTACAATACCACTCTTTAGATTATCTTAAACCCCTGTTTAATATCATATCAATCAATTACCAATCAGAGAAAATATTAATTAATAACACAACAAAAAATGAATAATAACAATAATTAGATAAATTATCCAAAAAAAAAAAATAATAATAATAATAATAAAATAGATAAAATTACTCATAAAAAATATGAATAAAGTTAACCCCAGCTCCCCCGTCCCGAGACCCCCTCCACCGGCCAGGAAAAAAACTACCAAACCTCTTTGGGATAAAAGTAGAAAACCTGAGTAGGAGAAAACTACAAAACCACTTTGGGATAAAAGTAGAAACCTGGAGGAATTCCCCTGTGAATCAGGACGGACAGGCTGATGCTGACTTCTGGAAGAAGAAGAAAAAAAAAAAAAAAAAAAAAAAAAAAAAAAAAAATAATGCTCGATTAATTTCATCAAAATAAAGATTTCAGTCTATCTCTTGTCTTAATTTAAGTCATTACAATTTCCCTTTGACTCAGTGATTTTAAAAACAGTTTAAAAGAAATTAATAAAACTGTTAAAGTTTTATTTGCCTCCGCTCTTGTTTATGCCGTTACTGGCTTAAGGTCTCATTCCCTTGATGATTGAATCATCATCTGAATCGCTAATGTAGCCTGTGTCTTGCTTAGACGCGTCTCTATCTGGCCCTGGAACCTGAACAGACACATATTGAGCAGAAACCATTTTACCAATCGCTTTGAACAAACATGGGAGAACACAAGAAAACAGAATCAAGATTACCCCTACAATAATGCCAAAATTTATGAGCACGTCACGCCAGGAAGTAAGAGCCCATCCTAACACAGAAAAAGGGTGAGTGGCAGTGACAGTTTCAGATTCCATGAGATTACGGAGTTTGGTCAAGTTTGCGAGTCCCTGTTGGATCGCACCCCCATCCTCATCATTAGCAGGAATGTAGGTACAGCAGCTCCCTTTTAGTAAAGTGCACCCGCGTCTAGTTTTACATTTTTAGGAGGTCTGATGTGAATCTGAGGTCGGAACTTAATCTTGCGTGGGAGAAGAGGAATCACCGCTCTCCACGCAGACCAAACTATCCTACTCAGAAGTTTAACATTATCTCTAGAAATTAGAGTGTCAGGTAACATGTTGGATAAATTAGGCACAGGGAGAGGGAGCACGTGTGGAGAGTTGGTTGCCATGGGCATGTGTGTACATACATAACAATCTCTCCGCTTGTGACTGTCGGCTACATATTTAGCATATCGATACCAATAGTTTAGTGTATAGACGGTGGAATGGTTATAAGTGTCTGTGAGAGACTCGATCTTGGATGTGTCGTCATAGTGCAGTGTACGAGTGTTACGGTCTACTCTGTGTTCTCTGTGGGGCCACATCCAGCTAGGCAGAGTGATAAACCATATTATTCCCAACGCCAAAACTATTGACAGACCCAGTGCATAAATCATTATTCTATAGTTCAGCAACCTGATGTTGAGCTCGACCTTTCTGTCGGTCAGATACCATTTAGAGCTCTGATGCTCCGGGGGACTCCTCCCCCCAGGAGGAGCCGGCTGAGCCTCAGGAATCATGAAGACGATGAAGACAGTATTTGTGTAGATATTACCAGATGATGCAGAAGAACGTGGAGCTTTAAACCGCGCCGGGTTTTGGCAACGTGCCCCGTGCTCGGAGCACTCGATCAGTGGGCTCTGGTGCCTTTCGAGGTTTACGACCTGCTCGGACCCCGACTTTCTCGAACTTGAGATCGTTGCAAAAAAGGTCCCACGACGTCCTCAGTGGTTGCCCCTTGTGTCCGACCCACGAGTGGACCGACACCCGCGTTGTCGTTGATCTCCGCAGGTGTGCTGAAGATGGCTCGGCAGTGAGATGCATGAACCCAGGTGCCCCGTTCTGCGACTTTCACTGCGGTGTGAGTGATGAGGAGGACCTGGACCGGGCCAATCCACCTTTTGGAACACCACCTTTTCCTCCTCGGCTCTCGGATCAAGATCCAGTCACCTGGTTTGAAGTTGTGGAAGACAGCTTCTGCTGCCTTTGGGAGAGCGGCTTTCACCTGTGCAGAAATTGAGGACAACAGGTCATCCAATTCTTTACAGTAAGCTAGCATTGAGTCGTCGCACAGGGAGGAATCGGGCAGATCTCGTGGCGGAGGTGGGTCGAGGCCTATGTTAGGTGGGCGAGCAAACAGGATTTCAAATGGACTCATTTTACATCTTGCCTGTACCCGCATTCTCATGTACATCAACGCCAGTGGCAGTGCCTTAACCCAGGAGAGTCCAGTTTGCTCACATATTTTGGTCAGTTTTGTTTTGAGTGTCCCGTTGCATCTCTCCGCGGGACCACAAGATTCTGGGTGATAAGTATGTTTTCGGAGATCGATGCCCAGAAATTGACCCACCTCCTCTATCACTTTTGCAACAAAGTGGCTGCCATTGTCACTTGAAATTTTTTCAGGAACGCCCCAGCGTGGCACAATCTCTGTAATTAAAGCTTTAACCACTGCGTTGCTGGAGGCATGTTTACAAGGAAACGCCTCGACATAACGTGACCAGATGTCAACAAACACTAAACAGAATTTCTTGCCTTCTGATGGATTAAGCTCAATGAAATCCATTTGCATATGCCCAAAAGGTCTTTCTGGCGGTGGGTGTGCCGCCTGTGGAATTTGTCTTGCTCTACCTGGATTATTGTTTAAACAGATAGCACAAGATTGACAAAATTTTTGGGCATAAAAGGTAAAACCTTTCGTGAACCAATTCTGTCCCACAGCCGTCACCATCCCCCCTTTTGACTCATGGTCCCGTCCATGTGAGATCAGCGCCATCTGCCTGAAAAAATGTTTAGGTAAACAGGTTTTTTTGTTAGGCCCAACCCAAATGCCATCACACTTCTCAGCCCCCGCCTTCTTCCACACAGAGATTTCCTCTGACGTGGAGAATTCCTGCATGGCTGATAAGGACTCTGGAAGAGAAGTGTTATTAGACACAAAACATTCATTTTGCTCTTGTCTGCAGAGATAAGATGCGGCCTTGGCTGCCTTGTCCGCTCTGCTGTTTCCCTGTGAAATTGGGTCAGTTCTGTTAGTATGAGCTTGACATTTGCATATAGCGATATCAGATGGGAGCAAGATCGCCGTCAGGAGTTCCCCAACTTGCGTGCAGTTCAGAATAGGCTTACCATCCAATTTCAAAACGTGCTCCTGTGTCGCCACAACCCCGCCCAGTCGTGGCATACACCAAACGCATAGCGAGAGTCTGTGAAAATTGTGACAGACTGACCCTTCGCCAATGTGCATGCGACTGTCAGAGCCACCAATTCTGCAGTCTGTGCAGAGAAATGAGAGGGCAGTGGGCCTGAGGCCGCCACATCCCACTCAGAGCATACTGCAAAGCCAACACGGTTCTGTCCCGTGTTGGTGTCTCGAGATGCTGATCCATCTACATAAAAAACCAAGTCAGAGTTAACAAGTGGCTCCTCTTTCAGATCCGGTCTCGGGGTGCACACCTGTTCGATTGTAGAAATGCAACAGTGAGCTTCGCCCTCTTCAGGGGTGGGCAAGAGGGTGGCAGGGTTAAGCTGTGTGCATCGTTTTACTGTGACGTTAGGTAATTCAAGCAAAACTGTGTTGTACCTGAGCCATCGAGAAGCAGAAAGATGCGAAGTTTTCTGTTCCAGCAGGATCAGAGAGACAGCATGTGGCACAAGCAGTGTTAGCTCAGCATAGCCCACCAGATCACGCGAGGCCAAGACTGCTTTTTCAGCAGCCGCCACCGCTCGTCGACATCGTGGCATGCCGGCTGCAACGGGGTCCAGCTTAGCAGAGAAAAAAAGCCACAGGTCGCAGGGAGCCCCCGTGCGCCTGTAAGAGGACAGAAGTCATGCAGCCGTTGCGTTCGTCAACAGTCTGTGTGAAAGGTCTTGTTGGGTCAGGTAACCCCAGAGTTGGAGGCTTCTGTAAAGCCATTTTCAACTCACAGAAAGCTTTGTCTGCTTCCTCTGTCCATGTCAGTTTGTCATTAGTCCTAAGGCCTTTTCCATGGATTAGTGCACCTAAAGGAGACTCCATTACAGAATAATTTGGAATGAACTGTCGACAATATGAACACATTCCTAGAAATGAAATCAATTGTTTCTTAGTTATTGGTTTCGGAATATTCTGAATGGCTGAAACGCGCTTCGTCGTAATGCTTTTGCCATTTTTAGATATCACATGACCCAGAAATATTACTTCCTCTTTAACATATTGCAATTTTGAGAGACTGGCCTTGTGGCCTTCTGCATGCAAATGTTTGAGTAAGGTCACCGTATCTTGTTTACATTGGTCCTCGGTTTGCGAGCACAACAATATGTCATCCACATATTGTAGCAGGCAGCTACCTGGTGCCAGTCGCAAGGGAGCCAATGAATCTCGCAGCGCTGCATTGTACCATGTTGGAGAATGCACGAACCCCTGACACAGCCTTGTCAGAGTCCAGAGTCGATTCTGAAACTCAAAAGCAAACCAAAACTGCGAATCCTGGTGAACGGGGACAGAGAAAAAAGCATTAGCTAGATCCACAACTGTGAAATATTTTGCCTCTGGAGGAATCTGAGATAAGATAGTGTATGGGTTTGGCACCACAGCAACGACAGGTTGAATAGCTTCGTTCACTGCTTTCAAATCGTTTGTAAACCTCCATTTCTCTGGTACCCCAGGTTCGCTTTGTTTTTTAACCGGAAATATGGGGCTCCGTACCCCCCCAGATTTACAAGGAACTATTACTCCCGCCTCCCTCAGGGCTTCAAACACCGGAGTAATACCTTCAACCGCCTCTGGGCGCAGAGGATATTGTGGTCTACAGGGGCGAGCGTCAGATTTCGGGGTGATCACCACGGGCTGACAACCTCGAATCAGGCCGACATCGGTTGGACTCTTAGCCCACAGGTCAACCCCCACCTCTTAGTTCCGGTATCGCCTCTGCCCCAGCCTGAGATAAAAAACAATCCGCTCCCGGAGCAGCGTATCTCTTACCAGTGGAAACACAGCGAAAGGAATGCAGAGGCGACTGTAAACACACCCGCCATGCGCCCGAAGACCGTGAAAATGTCACATTAGAGTTTGGAACACTATCCCAGTCCTCCGCTATAAAACATTGATGGACAAAATCCTGTACCTCCCCCCAATTAGCATTCTTTGGTTTTGATAATGCTACGTACAGATTTGAGTTTGACAGGCTAAAGTTTTTAAGTGAATCGGGGAGTGACACGGAGACAACAGAAAAGTCTCTACCCCAGAATAAATGTTCCGTCTTTAAAAAGTCCTCACAGCATTCATTCCAACAAGCATCAAAATCACATTCTATTTCTGTTGCATCTGTGGGCAAACAAAACGAGCACTGCAACTCTTACATCCTTGAAGTCAACATTCTCATTGTGTGTCACTTTCTCATAGGCTAATGAAATTAACTGAATTGAGGAATTTGGGGACAATTTCCAAAAATAGTCATATTCAGGAGCCTCTGTACGCTCTGCCAGAAAATTTAAACCATGTACCAATTCTCTGTTATTTGTGACCTGCAGGCTGTCTGATGTGGAGATAAGGCAAATTCCTAATCGACACATCAGATCCCGTCCTATCAAGTTCACTGGACACAAAGGGGAATAGAGAAATGAATGTTTGAACGAGTGACCACCGACATCAAAACATGTTAAAGGAGATGTGAAATGCTCCTTCGTTGTCTCCCCAGAAGCTGATAATGAAAATGTGTAACGACCCCCCAGCCGAGGTTTTTTCGTTAGTGCAGAACATTTAATCACTGAATTTGTAGCCCCTGAATCCACCAAAAAATATTTTTTTTCCCCGTTAACGTTCAATTGGTACTCTGGAAATTTAGCTTTAGCTTGACTAATTTTAGAATAGGTACCCTCCGGTACCACTGCACATGCCTCAAGATAGGTGATTGCGTGTGTGAGTTGTGCCAGGTGCATGTTACCCTCTTGCAGGTGTTGTTGTGGGTGTTGTTCCGGTGCGTGTGTCGTTGAGCCAGTCGTCTCTGCTGCGTGCTCGGACCTGCCCCCTTCCGCCCCCGCCAGTCAATCTGACCCCCCATAATGTCCAGGAGCTGGAAGAGCTAAACATGGTTGAGTGGGCAGAGCTTGTTGTGATCTGAGTCCATGATTGGCCATGGGCAGTTGTCCGTTAGCATAGTAAGGTCCAGGCTGCATAGTGGGGAGAAAATGTTGTGGTCTGGGTACGTGGGGGGTCGGTGCGTGATTTGCTGTGGGAAGTTGATCGTTAACATAAGGTCCGGGCTGCTGTAGTGCAGCTGTGCAGTCTCTGGCAAAGTGTCCGAACTGTCCACATGTGAAACACGCCCCCCTACGTTGTTCTCGTCTCCCACGCCCACGCCCACGGCTGCGTTGGTGATGCCCATCTGGTCTACCGGAAAAAAGTGTCAGTGTGTCCTCGTGTTGTTCCGTAGCCCGTTTCTCTTCCTTTTTTTTTGTGTCTTTGAGATAAGCTTTTGCGCATGACGTGCATATCTGCGCAGGTAATCGAGCTTGGGCTGGTCAAGTCCACCAATATACAACTTTTCCACTTTGGCAAAAATGTCTGGAAGGATGCCAGGGCAGAGGGCCCGACAAAGGCTTTCTTCATATGCTGAGCCCGGTGTGTCTACCATGCCACTCTTTTCTTTATACAGAACGGAGAATCTATGAAAATAGTCGTCTGTGGTCTCGTCTGGCTTTTGTTTACACCCCAGGAGGGCTTCAGGGTCATATTTGATTGGAAAGGCCTCAGTGATGGCCGTATTCAGCCCCTTTATAGCCGCAATGTATCCCACATTGTGTTCATAGACTGGTTTGTCGGCCCGCATGTCATTAGGTGGAATGGCTCCTTTAATTTTTGCAAAATCGCTAGTCCTCAGAGCAGATAGTAAAATGTTTCTACATTCTAACCCGGAAGGTCTTAGCTCTTGGCAAAATTCTTCGAATTCTCTAGCAAATGTAGTCCCATTGGGCACTGGGTCAGGCAGGGCTTTGGAGTTGGCCAGGACCTCTTCTGGGCTCCAGGGTCTATAAACAAACATCTGTCCCTCCGGGCCTGCCACCTCCACCATTGGCAAGGACATGTGTGGTCCAATATCTTGTCCTGTCCGTAGAAGGTTAGTCCAGTCCTTTTCTACTTGAGCAGGTTTGGGTTTTTTGTATTTTACTTGCGTTGGCTCGATGCCCCCTGTGGCTCCGTCCTCGAGTTCTGGTGGTGGGTTTGGGTGGGGTCGACCGCTGGGGTAGGCGTCCAGGTCGGTGTCGAGCAGCGCCGCAGAAAGACCGGTCAAATCTGGATAAAGAGAAGGCATAGACGAAGTGATCCGTTCTCCCAGTTGTGGCGGTGTGAGTGTGAGTGCGTGTGTGCGTGGGCGCGCACCAGCCGTGTGTGTGCTGGTGTCTGCTATGCGATAAGGGTTGGCAGCAGTATGTGAATATTGCGGCGGTTTTCGACTCTCTCCTTCTTCCTCACATTCAACCTTCACAGTCAATTGTTTACATAGTCTCTTTCGCTCACGTGACTCAGCTTCCGTCTCCCATACTTTTACCCACTTCTCGTGTTTCCGCACCCACTTAACCGATTCACTTGATACTTTAGATTTTAACAGCTTCTCTTGTGCTTCCTCTAAGTTTGTTTTAAGTTTTGCAATTTGACTCATGCTTAAAGACCCTCCTACTGGGAACCCATATTTTTCAGTCCAAATCGGCAGGCATTCTAAACACTCCACCCCATACTTGTTTGACATTATCAACATTACTGGTGTCTCAGGAATTTTTACACACTTCGATTGATTTTTCCCCATTTTGTAACCGTACGTTAAGTCAAAATCACACGTCTGTATTATGCTAAATTGTACCTTCCACTCTTCTTTAGTCTAGGGTCCACCACTCGCTAAGACTATTTTTACCCCAGGCAAAACTAGACTACAAGACAATTTTTAAATTGCTTTAGCTAGTGAAATAAGTGGGCTCTTCTCTGCAGTGGCCTTCTGCCGACTGATTATGGTTATCTCGAGTGTGTTATAAAAACAAACAATGTCCTCCTACAGACACCAGTAAATGTAACTTTAGCAAAATATCACAAGAAATATTGAAAACAGATCCGAGAGTAAAACAAAGTACCAAAAAAAATTACAAAAACAGAATACCACCCTATGATTCGACCTAGTTGAGAGAGACAAAAAAAAAAGACTCACCGCGGTGGTTGTTTTCGAATCCGAACGTCGGCGCTCCCCTCCTCCGGGCCGGTGACGCAGGCCTCCCGTCTCAAACCGTGGAGAGTGGAGGCTGGAATGTGGTGTTCCAGGTGGCCAGCCCTGCTTCACACGAATCCCGAAAAGATGGACCGCCGCCGAAGGATCCGTCGTTCGTAAGACGCCAAATTGTTACGGCAGTTTCCTGTAAACAATGATCAAGTAAAGAGTAACCAGGCAATAACTTGAAGCAGAAACAGTCTCTCGGTCTCTCTCAAAAGGTGGAAGTTTATTCACGTGCACAGTGGATAAACACCCTCTCTCTCCCTAAGACAAGTTCGTTCTGTCCCTACCTAACTTTACAATTTACAAAGTACACCTTTTATAGGTGGTAACAAACATAACATAATCACAACCCAAATCAGCTCAAAAAGAGATAGACCAGACTATCACGTCTGTGACTGTTCCAGCCATCTCTTCAGAGGTTTAATCAAAGACCATTTCCACACTGAATCCGGTCCTGACGCATTAATTGATGATTAAGAGGCGCCGGACAGTAGATATTCAGTATAATCAGGACCTCATATTCTTATCCCATCTGCACACAGGAGAACAACAAAGATATTAATTCCATGACATGTCATGGCCTAAAACAACATTAGAATGACATGACCCATTTTCTGCCATTACAGCAGAATGACTAGTCACTAAATAGTGGAACAATATTCGATTTTCTATATAATTACATTATAGTATAATAACTTTTTTTTCATCAATCAATCAATGTCACTTTATTTGTCCCTGAGGAGGCAATCCAAGCACATTGAGCAGTTGTAGGGGATTCTTACTCTTACAAGTATTGGAGTGTAATCCATGTCCTCCCACTTATGAAAGAGTGACATTCAAAGTGGATATCGATTATTGAATTGATTTCAAACATGACACACTGCATAAGTGTGGGTATGTTTGTTATCATATTTTAAAAGTCATTTGGAGAACCAGTCATTTATTAGGAATTTAACAAGTCTATAATAAAATATCTAAATGAATTAATTCACAACAAATATTTGCTCGTTAATCTGAAGGTTTGTGAGAACAGAACCGTGACACTGACCCTTTTTCTGGAAATGTATGAACACTTTACCAAATGTGGTTTATGAGGATTTATTGACCAAATATTTAAACAGATAAATATGAATATGGAATGTGCAAGTCGATAACAGATGGAGACGTTAGACATGATTGTTCCAGAGCTATCTAGTTGTTTGTTAGTTAATCTAAGGTGATCTCATCAGCCTGATTGTGAAATACATCCGTTTTACCAACAACCAGAAGCAGGAGCTGTGATCCTGAGGAGATGGGCCTGTGTGTGTCCGAGAGCCTGTGTGTCCATGTCGCCTCCAGGGTTCACTCAGGGGCCACGCTGGGCGAGACTGGCTCTGATGGTTTTTGAATCTTTGTTGATTCATTTCTCCCTGTGGCCCTCAGAGGCAACTGTTGTTGTGATTTTGGGCCTTACAAAAATAAATTGATTTGATTTGATTTGATGGTGTCAGGCCAAAGAAGCACTGGATCAGATCCTTGTGATTGTGTTTTCCTTGGTTCTGAGGCGTTCCTCAGATAAAAAGGGCAGTTTTTTTTAGCGTTTTAGCTTTTGCCTTGGAAGAGGAAATGGCTCTTTGAGATAATTTTAATGAAAATAAAATAATTTAATTTCATTTAGATGGAAAAACTTTTTCCGGCATTCAAAGCGTGAAGTTTCTTCTCCTGCAGAGACATCATAAATCTGCAGTACCATGGTACAACCTTACTTCCTCAATCCTGTCACCATGGCAACATTCAGAGGTCATCTGCTGGTCACTACACTGGTCTCATCCCCATTTCTTGCTGTACTGTCTTGTCAAATAAAGCCTATGAGCCAAAAAATCCTTAAAAAAAAAATAAATAAATAAATAACAGGCTGAAAGGTTAATGTGTTGTCCAGACTAAGCAAAAACCAAACTAGCCAGTCTGTTTTTGACTTTCAACTATGACAGTCTCTCATGCATAGCATTAAGATAGGGCTGCAGCTATCGGTTATATTAGTAATCACATTTAATAAACCATTTTTAAAAGGATATTACTTTTTCTGCTTAAAATAAAACATTGCATTCTTAATTTCACCAAATTGTCATCAGTCCAAACTGTTCTGTTAGAATATATTATCAAGGACTAATTAACTTGTCACCAGAATGTGTGTGTAAACAGTTACAGTAGCTATGAATTAATTTACGTTTTATGTCACATCTCTTTAAATAAGAAACTTGTTTGTAAAACTTGTTATGTTGAGTGAGACAGTGATCCCTGGTGTTTTTAGCTGGAACTCTGCTGTCATTTTGCAGCATTAGCTCCGTGTGCCATTCACTTTAGCCTCTGTGTCTTCGCCCCGTCATCACGGACTTTCTATTTCATAATCGCGATCCTTCTTGCTCTCTCACACAACAAAACTTCCCAGTTTCCCAGTCACCCTCATGTGTTTAAAATACCTGTTTTCTCCTCTGCGCTTTAGCGCCAGATGACCACAGAAATAAACTCTGTGTGCCACAAGTAGTTCCGAGATATATTAAATAGGTAAATTAAACAAATCATTGAAGCAATCAAATAATAAAAGCTTTTTTTTTTTTTCTCGAATTACTTGATTTACTTGATTAATCATTTCAGCCCTACATTGAGATTAGTTCAAAAAGTGCAGTTCAGCGCCAGTCTTGCAGCTCGATTCTGAGCTGTCTGGAGTTTATCTAGAACTTTTTTTGCAAACAACAGACAACACAATGGGACATTAGTCCAGGTGAGATAAGACAAGAGAAATCTTGCTTCTGTTGGCAATAAATTAGCATTTCTTTTGTAGTGCAGATGTCATGTCATTTACAAAAATACTATAAAGCAGAGGGCCAAGGCTGCTGCCTTGTGGAATGTGTTTGAAAGTGAACCATTAAAGGCAAGTAAATGTGTTCGATCAGCCAAATAAGTGCACATAAATTGTATTCTATTGAAACCATTTGCAGATAGTTTCATTTGTAAAAGTTTATGATGACAATATTTCTCTGCTCCACCTAACTTTGTCTCCATCAGGATCATAACACATCGGCTTAAATTCTGCAATTCTCACACTTCAAAATACCATTTTTTTAATCAATTTAATATTCTATCTGTTTTGATCATTTAAAAGGATAAAATAAAGCAAGTCCCTGATAACAAAATATGCCCATGTACAATAAACAGCCTCTTTATACAAGAGTTCCCAATTAAACACACATGACCACAATTACCACACTGGAATATGTGCATTTCTCCTAAATTTTTTTTTAGGTTATTAGCATTAAGCACTGTTATCTGTTTTACAGTCGAGAAAATGTGTGATACATCTTTTCTGTGGCCACATTAGTATCAAAAGCCCTCAACATTGGCATTAAATGTATGAGATTTACTATTGAATCTTTTTGCTACTTTAAAGAAAGACCTTGAAAATGGAATCTTAATGAAATGGAATACTTCAGTCTGAATCAAAGCTATTTTTTAAATGAGCCAGGATTTCTCTATCTATGTGTAACACTAACTTAAAATAATACGCATTTGACTTGTCAGAAATGACTAAGTTCGGCCACAGGAGCTTGTGGGGAAAAAAAAGTAACACAGGAGGACGTTGTAGTATAAATTGTATTAATATAAATAAATATAAACAAATATTCAAAACAACAAAAAAGGTTCCCAGCAAAGTTCTGTTCCTTTGGGTGCTTAAGTTCAGTTTGTAGGATCTCAAAAAAAGGTGAATATATTCCGAGTCAAACGAAAAAAATATTCCAACTTAGGGTGTCCGTATCCGGGGAAAAAACAAAGAGTGATCCTACCAGATTCTTAGGTCACATGGGTCGCTCGCCACCTCTTGCAGAGGATAAGAATCAGGGGGTGTCAGGGGGGGGAAAAAAACCTGACCTATAAAACAGAGGTCTAGTAAAAATATCCACATAACATACATATATATATATACCACACACACACCACACACACACACACACACATTTCATAATTACAATCAATAACAATGTTTGACCATTATCTTAATATTCAAATAGAGTTGATTAAAAAAGCAAAGTTAATTAAATGCAATTCATTCATGGAAAATCAAATTCAGCTTCATTCACATTTCTTAACGTTCGTTCTTAATGTTCATTCACAAATGTTGCGCAACAATCAATCTAAACAACGGGGAAAGTTTGCCGCGGGAAAGGCGGAAGTAAATTTGCCGCGGTAAAACGCGGAAGTAACTAAAACATCAAACATCTAAACAACAACGAAAGCAAATACATTTTAAACAAAGCGGTTCAATTTGGTGTAGTTGTAGTTCACTCACCATTGAGTCTTGGAATGATCTGTAACCGCTTCAGTTAGTTTCGAGACGTTTAACAGTTCATAACTATACGTTTTCAGTCCACAGCCGGAGCAGGAAGCGGAAATGGCTTGGTGGTTCGGCCATTTTTATACTAGCGCCCCTTGTGGTTGGGCCAATGAAAGTGTATGAGGGGGCAATATCAATCATTTAGAACCGGATTTGAGACATGGGTTACAGGGTCCCCCCCTGACCTCATGTACGTCCCCGTACATGGACTGGACTGACAGCTGTCAGATGGATGGCCAGGAGAGTGTTGATAACCAATATCCTCCTCAGGCACGGCAATTGAAAACACTTTTCCAAGTCCATCAAATAGTGATTGTATGCTTTTCAGAATTGGATGGCCCAGATGGCTGTAGTGTAGTCTGTCTGGTGGGCGTCTTGCTCTGGTTGAGCTTCTTTTTGGTTGTTCCGGGGTGAATGTTTCAGACTCAGGACCAGAAGGTAGGGTCTGCACTGAATGTGGCGAGTCAGGTTCAGAGTCAGGTTCAGAGCCAGAGTCAGCAATTGAGTTTTCACTTTCAGGGTCTGGAGGGTTTGTTTCAGGATCTATTGGTTCTTGCTGAATATCAGTGCAGTGTTCAACTTGGGCAAGAATTTCTGTTTCAGTGTCTGATGAATGTTCTGGCAGTTCTGATATTGGATCTTGAATTTCAGGAACAATTTTTTCGGTAGGAATGTTCAAGGTAGTTATAAATCGTGTAGGCTCTGAGTAAGGTAAGTTGTACCAATTGGTTGGCAGTATTTCTTCATCGGATAGTGGTTCATCTTCAGCAATTTCAGTGTCTGTCGTTAGATGTACTGGCGGTTTTACTGTTCTTTTGGCATGTGATGGCTGGACTTGAGCTGTGACAGGTAGGTATCCACAAGGCAAAAGTAGGTCTCGATGGAGTGTTCTTAATGGTTTGTCGGCGTGTTCAAGACGTACGGTGTATACAGGTAAATTTGTAGCCTTCTTCACCACCACATATGGTTCCGATTCCCATTTGTCTGCAATTTTGTGTTTTCCTCTAAGTCTGACGTTCCGGACAAGAACTCGATCTCCCACTTCAAGTTCAGATGCAATGACTTTTTGGTCGAAGCGTCTCTTATTCTTCAGCATACTTTTACTTGCATTCTCTGAAGCCAATTGGTAACTTTTTTCCAGATGTAATTTTAGCTTCTGAACATATTCAGAGTGATTCAGACTGGATTTGGACACAGGCAGGCCAAATATTAGATCTATTGGGAGTCGTGGTTGGCGACCAAACATTAGTTCATATGGGGTGAATCCAGTAGTGTCGTTTTTAGTGCAATTGTAAGCATGAACAAGTGGTTTTACAAAGTCTTTCCAATGAGTTTTCCTGTTCTGCCAGCGTACCAAGCATGTCCAGTAATGTTCTATTGAATCTTTCGACGGGGTTTCCTCTTGGGTGATATGGTGTAGTTCTTATTTTGTGAATGCCAGCCAGTGAACAGAGTTCTTTTATTGTTCGTGATTCAAAATCTGGTCCTTGGTCGCTGTGAATTTTCTGTGGAATCCCATAGTGCACAAAGAAATTTTCCCAGAGACCTTTGGCTACAGTTCTCGCCTTCTGATTCGGAGTTGGTATGGCAAGGGCGTATTTAGTAAAATGATCCGTTATGACCAGAATGTCTTTGATTTTGCTTTTATCAGGTTCCAATGTCAGAAAATCAATACAAACAAGTTCAAGTGGTTGGGAAGTTCTGATATTCACCAGTGGTGCAGCCTTTTCTGGTAGTGTTTTGCGTTTTATGCATCTCTCACATGTCTTCACCTTGGTCTGTACATCGTTGGCCATCCGTGGCCAATAAAAACGGTTCCGGACCAGATCCAAGGTACGTTCAATGCCCATGTGGCCCATCTGATCATGTAGGCTGAACAAAACATACGCACGACATTCATGGGGAAGCACAAGCTGATGTTGGAGCTGGTTGCCAAGTTGCCTTCTCCGTACGAGGACGTTGTTATGGAGCTTCAAACGATTTAGGTCCCGTAATAGGAGCGGCAGCTCTGGCAGTTGTTCCCTCAAGGAAGGTGGTGGTGATTCGCCAGTCTCCAATTGTGCTATCACGTGTCTGAGAATAGGATCCGCGCGTTGCTTGTCAGCTATGTCAGATGTGCTCAAGTGAGGATCCAAAGAGGAAGTAAACTGCTCGTCAGCAGTAAAACTATCTGGAAGGCTGTCAGTGGACATAGACAAGGAATGAACGAGAGCATAATCAGGAGCACTACAGATTAGTTGTCTGTCAGAAAGAGCTTGTACAGTATGTTGATCAATTGTTATGACGTTGGGGCATTCGAGATGTTGCTCAGCAAATCTGAGAATTCTGTCCTGTTCTTTTTGTGACATTAGGTCATTTGAGGGTTTTCCATGGGGTCTGCGTGAAAGTCCGTCTGCATCAGCATTTTGTTTTCCAGCCCGGTACGTGATCTTGAAGGAATATGTTGATAGAGCAGATAACCAGCGGTAGCTTGTGGCATCCAGTTTTGCTGAAGTGAGGAGATAACAATCCTTTAACTTGTCAGTCACAACAGTGAAAGAGGTACCATACAGGTAATCACTGAATTTTTCTGTGACAGCCCATTTGAGAGCCAGAAACTCCAGCTTGTGGGCTGGGTATCTTGACTCACTCCGGGACAACCCCCTACTGGCGTAGGCAATCACCCTTTTTTCTCCTTTCTGCTCTTGGTACAGTACAGCACCGAGCCCGATGGAACTGGCGTCAGTGTGTAACAGGTAGGGCTTCCTTGGGTCAGCGAAAGCAAGAACTGGGGCAGAGGTTAATTTTTCCTTAATTTTTTCAAATGCTTCTTGGCACGCAGATGTCCAACGGCCTCCAAATGGCTCTTTCGGATTAAGGTAGTTATCTGGCTTGATCAAGGCCTTCAGTTTCTTTTGGGACGGTGGATATCCAGAGGTAAGTTCATGAAGTGGCTTCACAATGTTTGAGTAGCCTTGCACAAATCTTCTGTAATAACCAGAAAATCCCAAAAATGATCGGAGTTCTTTTAAGTTCTTAGGAATTGGCCATGATCTCAAGGCTTCAGTTTTCTGCGGATCAGTTTCAACACCGTTTCGGGACACAACATGGCCGAGGTAACGGACAGAGGTTTGGAAAAAGATGCATTTTTCGACAGAGAGTTTAAGTCCAAAGTCTTTCAGCCGGTTTAGGACTTTCATAAGTCGTTCCTCATGTTGCTCCAAGGTTGGTGCAAAAACAATGAGGTCATCAATAAACACCAGTACCTCTTTGAGATTCATCTCCCCAACGCATTTTTCCATTAAGCGTTGAAATGTAGATGGAGCATTGGTGACCCCTTGAGGCATCCGATTGAATTCCCAAAATCCTAGTGGGCAGACAAAAGCAGTTTTATCCTTTTCATCCATTTCGATTTGATAATATCCGGACTTTAGGTCCAAAACAGAAAACCATTGAGATCCTGTGAGTGCTGTGAATGTGTCTTCAAGCTTGGGAAGAGCATAGGCATCCTTTATGGTTTGTAGGTTAAGTTTTCTGTAGTCAATGCAGAGTCGGACACTGCCAGTCTTCTTTCTCACGACTACTATCGGTGAGGCAAAAGGTGACTCCGATTCTCTTATTACTCCTGATTCTGACAATTCTTTAAGATGCTTTCTCACAGCATCAATATCTTGAGGATGTATGGGTCGAGGTCTGTTTGAATGGCGTTGAATCAAGCAGCTTTATTTGATGTTTTACTCTGTTAGGTCTACCAAAGTCTAAATCATGTCTTGCAAAAACATCCGGGATACTATTAAGTTTTTTGATTATTCTGTTCTTCCACTCAGGAGTGAGAGGAGAGTTTTCAAAGTTGTAGTCAAACTGTGGCTTTGGCAAAGAGTTAGACATGGATTCTGAACCGGTCTGTGCAGCACAGGAAATTGATTGAAATGCACTGATCTCTGCAAGCATGGCACGAGGAGGTAGAGTTACATCGTGGTCAGATTCGTTAGTGACTGGGACTGGCAGGAAAATTGGATTCTGGCTTGAGAAATCAACAAGACAGGACTGGATCATCAACCCGCCAGGCAATTGAAATGAGGTAGGATGTTCAATCATGACGGATTCTTCTGCTTGTAACGAATGTGAGATCACGATGCCATCTAGAAGCATGGTCTGTCCAGCCGGAATAGTTTTTTGAGTTGTGCTGTAGAGTTTCACAATTCCATGATGCTCTTCTCTTTTTAATTTATGTCTGTTTTCAAGTATTTTCAGGACAGCACGATAACCATACGGAACTTGGTTGAAGTCAGGACTTTGCTCATGGTGGACTGTGTAGACAATGTCCAGCGTATTGGTTCCAATAAGGACAAATGGCTGATGGGTTTTAAAGTCAGGTACTACCAGAGCCAACGTCTATTGGAGTACCCAGGAAGTCGGGAGGAAAAGTGATGTTGAGACTGATGTAGCCCAGATAAGGTACTGCTTGTCCGTTTGCTCCTTCAACTTCAAGAAGGTCGTCCAGAGGTCTGAGTTGATGGTCTGATAGATGAGCGTTGTAAACTGATTCAGGAATGGTGGTAACTTGTGAACCAGTATCCAGCAGACAATTGATTGGTGCATTTTGGATGATAACTTGAGTAGTACATTTGGTACCGATTAGTCCCCTTGGTAATGTGTTGAAAGGTTGTCGAAGTTCATGTTTGGAACACCAAGATGAGGCAGCCTCCACTTGTCCCGCAGGAGAGACTGATCCTAGTTTAAATGGCTTTGATTGTTGTTCTGCTCCCATTGTGCCTGTTTTTGTTGTAATCGTAATTTATTTTGCTGTACCAGTGTAGGATTAGCTGGTTGGTTGCATGTACTAGCAATGTGGCCATCTTCTCCACACTTGAAACAGAATCCGGGTCTTGGTCGTGTATTCTGGCCTTGGCTTCCGCCTGGTGATTGGAAAGAATGTGCTTTGCTGCGATTGGTGTTTTTCGAAGTCGGGGTGGTTTGAGCGAGGAGTGCTGACATTTGTTGCTGCAGTTTCTTCATTTGCTGTTTTAACTCATTGATTGAAGCAGAGTCTGTATCCGCATGGTTACAGGGACATGTGCTTTGAGCATGAAGAGTTGCTCGCTGCTTGATGGAACTTATGCGTTTCCTCATCAAGCTCTCCTTTACTTGTTGCCTGTCCTCTTCAGTTCTTAGAAGGAGGAGCAGTTCCGCAAAAGATGGAGGATTCTCCCTCTTTTGTTCAAGTTGCAACTTGCTAATAATTATATTGTCCCAGCACCCTCTGCAGAATTGTTTCAGCAATTGTTTGTCGATGTCAGTTGCAGCAACTCCACCTTGTTTGACAACCGTGTTCAGGGTCAGCAGCAGGCGTTGAAGATAACTTGAAGGTTTTTCACCATGATCTTGAAATGTGTTTAGAAATTGTGCACAGTGGAGTAAGCAGAGTCCAACACTTGTAGATAGATGGATGGCAATGTGTCAGGTTTCAGGCCCTTTATTACATCAGCAGCGGGTGACAAGAGGCTTTCGCACATTTTTCTGGTCACATGTAGCGGCGGTAAATTCACATCAGCTAACAACAGTTCAATGTGAGATCGCCAGCTTTCATAATCCGTTTCATTTGATGGTTTAGGCACCCTGCCGGAAAAGGGACGAAGTCTTAAGGTGGGTATCGAGTGTGATGTGATCTCTTCGGCTCTCACGATGTGCTCCACAACCATTTTTTGAATTTGGGGTGGATTTAGTTCAGATGGGGAGAGTATTCGGTGCGGAATTTGGTGCTCAGGTAAGGAACGGCTTGAATGTTGTGACGGTACTTGTGGTTGCGATGTTATTGCAGTTGGCGCTCCCTGCTGGCCAGGCATGAGAGAAACTGTTTCCACAATTTGCACTGAGTCATCTCCTCCGCCTGATGCCTCCACACTCTCCAAATGTTCACTTATTTGCGACATCACAGTTTGAAGCACTCTTTCAAATCTGTGTCCGCTCCGTCTTGCAAGATGTCTTAGTTCATTTATGTAATTAGGGGGAAAAGCCTCTGCTCCGACTGGGACTGTGTCTTCAATTAACGTAACGCAAAATTTGAGATTAGGTTCGGTCTCAGAAACGTGCGTATACGGCAATATTTTCTTTAGCTCTAACAAAGCTAAGTCATCTTTATACTCAATGATCAGGTTTTTAAAAAACAGAATCTGCATCATCAACCAATACTACTTTGAATTGACCATACTGTTTCAGTACATCTAATATTTCATCGTCTTTAGCTGTGTGAGTAACACCAGAAACAGTAACACAATTCATCATGTTCAACCCTGATTTTTCAAACAAATCCATAATATAAATCGGACAAAACAAAATATATTTATACTGATTCACTGTGTATTAACACTTTCATTCACCAACACAGGCTCCTGGCTAGCTCGCCACGTGTAACACTAACTTAAAATAATACGCATTTGACTGTCAGAAATGACTAAGTTCGGCCACAGGAGCTTGTGGGGAAAAAAAAGTAACACAGGAGGACGTTGTAGTATAAATTGTATAAATTGTATTAATATAAATAAATATAAACAAATATTCAAAACAACAAAAAAGGTTCCCAGCAAAGTTCTGTTCCTTTGGGTGCTTAAGTTCAGTTTGTAGGATCTCAAAAAAAGGTGAATATATTCCGAGTGAAACGAAAAAAATATTCCAACTTAGGGTGTCCGTATCCGGGGAAAAAACAAAGAGTGATCCTACCAGATTCTTAGGTCACATGGGTCGCTCGCCACCTCTTGCAGAGGATAAGAATCAGGGGGTGTCAGGGGGGGAAAAAAACCTGACCTATAAAACAGGTCTAGTAAAAAGATCCACATAACATACACACATACACACATACATACATATTTCATAATTACAATCAATAACAATGTTTGACCATTATCTTAATATTCAAATCGAGTTGATTAAAAAAGCAAAGTTAATTAAATGTAATTCATTCATGGAAAATCAAATTCAGCTTCATTCACATTTCTTAACGTTCGTTCTTAATGTTCATTCACAAATGTTGCGCAACAATCAATCTAAACAACGGGGAAAGTTTGCCGCGGGAAAGGCGGAAGTAAATTTGCCGCGGTAAAACGCGGAAGTAACTAAAACATCAAACATCTAAACAACAACGAAAGCAAATACATTTTAAACAAAGCGGTTCAATTTGGTGTAGTTGTAGTTCACTCACCATTGAGTCTTGGAATGATCTGTAACCGCTTCAGTTAGTTTCGAGACGTTTAACAGTTCATAACCATACGTTTTCAGTCCACAGCCGGAGCAGGAAGCGGAAATGGCTTGGTGGTTCGGCCATTTTTATACTAGCGCCCCTTGTGGTTGGGCCAATGAAAGTGTATGAGGGGGCAATATCAATCATTTAGAACCGGATTTGAGACATGGGTTACATATGTCTGTTTTAGTGGAATAAAACAATCTCAAGATTTGTATGGTAGGGAAAGAGACCTTGTAGCCCATTCAAAACTCTACAACTATCAAAAAGAAAAGGAGGCTGGGGTTTACTTTGTCCTAAAAATGACTTTATTTCAGCTCAAATCAGTTGCTGTACTGGTGTGACCCAGAATATGAACCTTAATGGAAAGATATTGGAATGAGCTAATCAAAACATATAGGCTAAGCAAAGAAGTTCAAATCCTAAACTGGTTGGCTTTATGATCAAGGTTTTGTACCACACAGCACAGATCTGAGATTTAAGGTCTGGATATTGTGGATTTTTTGCAAACAGTTAGAAATAAAGACATAAATATAACAGTTTGTCTTTCTCAAAAGGTGGATATTTCATTTACTTGTGCACAGTAAATCATTGTCCCTAACCTCCAAAACAATGACAAAACACATAATTTTAAAGGTAGTGAAATAGACTGCCACATCCTCACTTCGCACCAGTCAAACCAGCTCTGGAGAGACAGAACAATCCAAGGTCTAAAGGATTAGAGCTATGACAACGGAGGTGATCTGATATGTGCGCTAAGATAAAGAGACAAAGACAAATCTTTGGGACACGTGTTAGCTGTGTACAATATCACCAAAATAGCAGATCGTCACAGGGATGAGATCACGTTTAGATTTTTATCGACATATTGCCCAGCCCTACTCCAAAGTGGAGTGTAGCCAGACCCAACAATCGCTGAATCCTATAAAGACAATAATAGCATTAGATCAGCAATCATGTAGATACACATAGACACATGTTCAATAAGCTGTTATAACAAGTCTCATAGTTGTAATGACATACATCATGTTATGGATTGTAGAAAAAGATTCAGTTGTAGTCATCAGGACACTGAAGACTCTCGACTCTCTATGACCGGTTGTATATAATAGTGTGTTGAAGCCATGGGGTGGGAGAAACCCTGGTCATTCTGATTATAATCAGGTACTCAATTATGAGGGAGCGACAGTCAGTTTACAATAGGATTTTGAAAGCCCATTACAGGGCCGTTAGGGTACAAAGAAGAGTAGTTTCAAGTGAAACTGTAATTACCCTTTATCAGGAGGTCCCTGATAAAGGCAGAGCCCACTCAGAGTAGAAAAAATATCTGAGTTCTCAGACTTGATCCGCAGAATGAGAATAACTCTTGGATGTCGAAACATCTTGTTTTTCTAAACAGTGTCAAACACTATGCTATGTCGCTATGTCGATGATACGTTTGTAACAATCAAGGAACAAGAGCTGGAAACCTTCTCTGATCACATCAATGCTGTGGACCCACAAGAGAAGACGCTAAGGAGAATCGCTTGGCCTTTCTTGATTGTTCCACGATCAGAGGAGAGGACGGGAAACTCCAAATAGAAGTATATAGGAAACCTACACACACGGACCAGTATCTGCTCTTTGGTTCCAACCACCCACTACAGCACAAGTTGGGTGTGATCAGAACCTTACAACACAGAGCTCAAGGTGTGCCCACCAGCTCAGAGGGCAAGAAGAAAGAGGAAAAACATGTCCGAAATGCCCTCTCAGCCTGTGGTTACCCCGCTTGGGCTCTCAACAGAGTGAAGAGAACCAAGAAGCAGGACAAAAGGGAAACTGAACAGAGAAGGAAGGGTGTTTCTAATAAATTCTGAATATGCTAGCTCGGTAGATACAAGGGGGGAGTTTCTGTTGAAACAAACAACTCTTTCTACTTCAGGAAGGCTCCTCCCAATGGGCGGGTCTTACCACAGAACAGTATTAATATCGGAGTTCTCGATCTAAATTCTTTTATTGACAATGACTCTTGGATGAGAGTCGAAACGTCTATTTTTTCAAACTGAGTCCAGATGACTACAACTGAAGCTTTTTCTACTATGGAACACGCCTGGACGAATGAGGGATTACACCGACAGTGTCAAACAACTAAACCTTTTTCTACTATGGAACACTCCTGGACGAATGAGGGATCACACCGACTCATCATGTTATGGAGCTTAAACGGAAAATGCGAGACAAGCTTCTACTCCGACCATGTTAACTAAAACGGTTCTGTTTTAGTTCTTAGACTGAAGGGATTTTATCCGCACCCTCCTCTTTTAAAGTACATTTTATAATGATTATTTCTGTTTTTATGTTTGTATTGTGAATTTAATGCATCTTTTCCTGTTTTGTAAAGCACTTTAAATAACTTTGTGGGCGAATTTTGCTCTAAAAATAAACTTGCCTTGCCAAATTAGGGACCACACAGACAAATGATATTTTGCCCCCGGAGATAGCATTAAAGTGAGTGCAGCGGAACTCATTTCAGCGCAGGGGGTGGACAAAAGGTGTGATTATGCGGTGGAGTGAAGCAATTTGAGGGTGTGCCTTGGAGTCATGTTATGTTACTGTAACATATGATTTTATTTCATATTAATTTCTGTTTGATTTACTTGGGGAATTTATTATTTGATTATAGTGTGTTGCACTTATTTTATTTTGGGAACATTTATTCCATATATTGTTTCAGTACAACCCTTTTTGTTGACGCACAGGAACTCGAGTTGAGTAGAGAGCACGTGAAATAAAGAGACGGCTGCTCAAACACTGTCCTGCCGTGTTGGTCTATTTTAGCACAGGAAAATAACAGAAAAGCCACAACATTATAAACTCAACCGTAACCCGCAATATCCACTGCCTCAGAGACTGGTGAGCCACAAGAAATAAGGGTTACAGACTGGTGGCAGCGGTGTTTTTCTTGCTTGTTTTCGGCTGTGCTAATTTGCCAAGGCAGTCAGCTAGCTTCGGCGGTGGCTCACTTGTTCGGGAATATACAAGATTACCATCACCGGTTATTTTTGTGAAGACCCAGAGTTCCACTTGCTTGTTTTAGCTGGACAGTTTTTCAGTATGTTGCAGCAACAGCCAGATGACGGCGTTGAGGACAACAACGCACATGTTAATGGCGATGCTGGTTTGGCGGGAGACTCTCCAAAGACTGTAATTCATTATCATCATTTGCCGCCATGTTTCCACGGCGATGGTAAGGACAAGGAAAGTTTTGCTCTATGGAAAACCAGATTGGAGCTAGCAGTTAAAGCCTGCGCTGATGGACAGAAGCTGGATATAGCCACAATACTTCCCACTCGCCTTAGTGGAGATGCGTTAGCATATTGGCTATCTTTGTCACCAGCTGTGAAACAGGACTATGACCAATGTACAGCTAAGCTCAATGACGTTTTTGGCAGAAAGGAATTTTTGCTTCATTTTCAAACTTTTGTTAATGCAAGACAACGCCTGTCCAAAGAACCGTTGGAAGTTTATGCTGCTGAAGTTACAAGGTTAGTGCTGGAAGCTTTTCCGAACTACGGAGAGCCAGCCATTGCCATGGAACGCTTTAGAAGATTTATTGCTGGATTAGACCCCATTCTCCAATCGAAATGTCACGAGCATGGCGCAGCGACGTTAGAAGATGCCCTGGCGATTGCATGTAAATGGGAACGTGCTCAGGAGGCTTTAAGACTCCTTCCACCATCATTCCCAGTGACAAACACACCATATGCAACAACACTTGCAACCAGAGAAGAGCCGCTGTCTGCTATGGTTTCCACCAAAAATGAAAAGAACCAGGCAGATTGCTCCAACGAACTGCTTGATGCTATTAAGCAACTTTCCAGAGATTTTCAAACTCTGAAGATGCATGTTAAACAGGGACATGATGTGAACCACCGTGATGTTCCTGACCACTTCCGAGGTGACCGTAGCAGGGAGAGGTATCGGCGCACCCCATCCGTGTCTCCTATCCGAGACGCCCGCTCCTCTACACCAACCTATCACCGGCCCAGCAGTGGATCCTACAGCGACTGCGGGTTCTCCAGGCACTCACCGGACCATCACAACCGTCGGCGCTCACCGGATCATCACAACCGTCGGCGCTCACCGGACCATCACAACCGTCGGCGCTCACCGGACCATCACAACCGTCGGCGCTCACCGGACCATCACAACCGCTGGCGCTCACCAGATCATCTCGACTGTCGGCGCTCGCCAGACCACCTCGACCGTCGGCAGTCTTCGGGACCTGCACCTACTCCTCGTCACCAGGACCATCAATCCAGCTACGTGAGGCACTCTAGACCCCGCAGCCCAGAGGGATGGCATCCTTCCCATCACCATGGTGATAAGTCCTCCACTTACCATGACTATGACTCTACTTCTGGTGCAGGTAGACACAGATCCCCCTCAGCACGCTCAGGCAGGGATAAATATGACAGAAACCACCGTGTGACCTTTAGTGACGATCACTACAGTCAGGGAAACGAGTGACAGTAGACACCGAGGGCCAAGTGTCTGCTTCTAGTGATAAGGCCCACATTCTATCAATAGGACAAACCAAACGTAAGACATTCACACGTAATGTATTGGCCATTATTGAAAATGTTGCTACCAAAGTGTACATAGATTCTGGTTCAGACATCTCACTGATTAGTGAAGCATTTAGAATGTCAATTCCCTCTCTGAGAACAAAACCTTTACAGCGACCTCAAGATGTCCCTAGAGCTGTGACTGGTGACTACTTGGACAATCTCGGCATCCTCACAGTAAACATGAGGTTAGGCAGTGAGATGTTCTCTCACACTGTCCAAGTAGTCAGGAATGTCACACAGCCTGTTATATTAGGCTGGGACTTTCTTTTTGCACATTTTGCAATCATTGATTTAAAGGAAGGCATGCTCGCAGTGGGTAATCGAGCCAAAGTTCCTCTTTTGTCCACTGCAGAGACTGCCCCTTTAAGTTGCAATGCCATTACTGTGACACCACTTCTTGTGCCTGCAATGTCACAGATGACTGTTCTGACAAAAGTCCAACCCACTATCGGTGTATTCGACTTTAACACGACCTACGTAGGTGTTATTGAACCAGAACTAACTATTTCCCAGGGCTTACTGGCTGCACGCACAGTTGCTCCAGTTCAGGCTGGGTTGACTTATGTTAGAGTCATGAATCCAACTACCTCTGACTTACAGGTGCCCAGTGACACTAAACTAGGTGATTTTTATCCTATAGGCCAAGATAGTGATGACGACTACTGCATTGTTGAGGGAAATGTAGATGCAGTCACTACCCAGATTGGCACCACTGAGCAGTTACTGCCAGATGTTAACATTGATGACTCTGCTCTTACTGCTGATCAGAAACAACAGCTCCAGGCTTTACTTATGTCTTATTGTGATGTGTTCAGTGCCCATGACCAGGACTATGGACGGACTGACCTTGTTAAACATAGCATCAGGACCGGTGACAACCCTCCTATCAAGCAGTGAGCGTACTGGGCTTCCCCTAACATCAGAACTGAAATTGACAGACAGGTCCAGCAGCTCCTCAAACAGGACATTATTGAGGAAAGCTACAGCCCTTGGTCCTCCCCAGTTGTTTTGGTACGGAAAAAGGACGGTACTTACAGATTTTGTATAGATTACAGAAAACTCAATGCAGTCACTATCAAAGACTCTTATCCCCTTCCTCGTCCAGCAGAGGTGCTTGACAGCTTGTCAGGTTCCTGTTGGTTTAGCACCATGGACCTCTCAAGTGGATATTGGCAGGTTGAACTTGAGTCACAAGACAGAGAGAAAACGGCATTTAACAGTGGGACTGGTCTTTTCCAGTTTAAGGTTATGCCGATGAGACTGACAAATGCTCCCCCGACATTCCAACGACTGATGGAACTAGTCCTTCATGGTTTGCATTGGAAGGAGTGCTTAATCTATTTAGATGATGTACTTGTCTTTAGCCAAACATTCACTGACCACCTTAAGAACCTAGGTGAAGTTTTTGACCGGTTCAGATCAGCTGGTCTTAAATTGAAAGCAAAGAAATGTCACTTTGCCCAGACAGAAGTGACATTTCTGGGTCATGTTGTCTCCAGCCAAGGACTTCAGCCCGACGAGAAAGAACCTGGAAAAGGTGCGCAAGTGGCCAACGCCCAGGACGGCTACAGAAGTTAGGGCTTTTGTCGGACTATGCTCCTACTACCGTAGGTTTGTTAAAAACTTCTCTGTCACTGCTGCCCCACTGCACTCGCTTACTCACAAAGGTACTATTTTTAGATGGACAGTTGAGTGTGAGGAGGCATTTCAGTCACTTAAGAATGCTCTTACTAAACCACCGGTTGTGGCACATCCTGTATTTTCTCAACCTTTCTTGCTGTACACTGATGCATCACTAGAGGGCATTGGGTCAGTGTTAGCCCAGAGACAGGACCGTAAAGAACATGTTATTGCCTATGCAAGCCACACCTTGAGTCACTCAGAAAGGAAATGGTCTACTTTTGATCGTGAACTGTTTGCTATTGTCTGGTCTGTGAGACATTTTAAACATTTTCTTTCTGGCAGTTCCTTTGTTGTGATCACACACCATAAGCCTCTGCTGAGCCTAAAGAAAACTGCCGTTGACAATGATCCCACAGGCAGACGTAGCCGATGGATACTTGAGTTGGACGTTTATGACTATTCTATCGTGCACCAGCAAGGTAAACAGCACGCAAATGCTGATGCTTTGTCCAGACGCCCCAGTGCAGAAAGACTTGACCAAGCGGAGCAGTGTGTTACTGTGGCTGTCACTGACACAACCACAGCGGTGGCTGCCACAGACACCAACACTAACAACATTGCTCAGGACATTGGCGACACATTATCTATTGACTCTGAACAATTGAAACAACAACAACAGAGTGATGAATGTCTCAGTACAGTTATTTCATGGGTGAATGATAGTACGTGTAGGCCCCCTATTGGTAGGCTGAGGTACTCCTCCCCTTTGTTGAGAAAACTATGGCATGAGTTTCCTAACCTTATTATAAGACAAGGGATTCTTTGCAGAAAGTCAAAACAAAGTTCTCACTCATCTGTTTTACCAAAAGTACTTCTCCCCAAAGCCTTGTCAACTTTACATGGTAATCAGTTAAGTGGACATTTGAATGCAGAACGCACACTACAGAGAGCTAGGCGTATCTGTTATTGGCCTTTTATGACACGTGATGTGAACGCTTTTTGTTCTCAGTGCCTCCCTTGTCAAAAACGAGGTTCTCCAGTACCACATGAACGCGCTCCACTGCAGTCTATTCAGGCTGACAGACCTTTTCAAAAAGTAGCTGTTGATATCACTGAACTACCTATTACATCTCAGGGCAATAGGTATGTTTTGGTTGTCACAAACTATTTTACACGTTATGCAAATCTATTTCCACTGAAAGACCAACGTGCCGTTACGGTAGCAAAATGCATTTTTGAGGACTATGTCAGACAACACGGGTTGCCCGAGTCAATTCACACAGATCAGGGTAGACAGTTTGAATCTGACCTTGTGAAACACTTGTGCAGGTTACTGGGGATAACCAAAACACGCACCACCCCGTACCACGCCCAGTCCGATGGTATGGTGGAGAGACTGAACACGACTCTGAAGGACCAACCTTCTAAGTACATTGCTCAAACTGGGGGTGAGTGGGACCAGTTTCTCCCACAAGTGGAACTCGCATACAACTCCAGTGTACATTCTAGCACAGGGTTTTCCCCATTCTTTCTTGTGCACGGCAGGGAACCAAACTTGCCACTGGACGTTATTTTGAACTGTAGTCCCTCTGTGACCTCACCTACACCAGGTACGCCTGCAGCTTATGCCTCTTACCTGACGTCACGTTTGACACACGCGTTTGTGGATGCGACTCACAATTCCACACTCAGTAAGTTGCGTCAAAAATTCCACTATGACAAGAAAGTTGTGTTTCATCCGCATAAGCCGGGGGACCCTGTTCTTCTTGATGACCCTGCTAACAAAATGAATAAACTGGCTCCCAGGTGGAAAGGACCATTTGTCATTTTGAAACATGTGACACAAGTCGGTCGTCCAGGTGTGACTTATGAGGTAACGGATCCTAAGAAAGCACATTCACGGACATGGATTGTACACCACAATAGACTCAAAGCATTCAAAGGAGCTTTGCAGCCTGTTGAGAATATGGACAGGACATTTTCATCCGGACTGACTATTACGCCCTCAGTAGCTCCTCACCTTACAGCTTTGTCTGGGGCTCTACCTTTTCTGCCTCCTACTCCACCACATGTGCCTGCTCGGTGTAGGCAGCCTGAAGTTGCACCTGCAGGAGAGGCTACTCCAGGTGCTCCGCCTTCTCCTTGTTCTTCTATTCCCTCTGTTTCTCCTCCACTCTCCCCTGTTTCCCAGCCCAGTGTATCCCCTTCATCCTCCCCCATGGCACGCCCTGTTGTGTCCCGTTCTGGTCGCAGGGTTTGCCAGCCAAATAGATACAGGGACTTTGTCACTTGATATGTTACTCCCTGATGTTTCTAGTGCTGTATGTGTGCAGCCTAATTTTACACATATTGTACTGTTCGTATTGTGTTTTGTTGATTATTCTACTGTGTGCTCAAGGTTATGAGTGTCCTATTTGAAATGGGGACATTTCATTTTGTGGCAGGGGAAGACTGTAACATATGATTTTATTTAATATTAATTTCTGTTTGATTTACTTGGGAAATGTATTATTTGATTATAGTGTGTTGCACTTATTTTATTTTGGGAACATTTATTCTGTATATTGTTTCAGTACAACCCTTTTTGTTGACGCACAGGAGTCGAGTTGAGAGTTGAGAGCACGTGAAATAAAGAGACGGCTGCTCAAACACTGTCCTGCCGTGTTGGTCTATTTTAGCACAGGAAAATAACAGAAAAGCCACAACATTATAAACTCAACTGTAACCCGCAATATCCACTGCCTCAGAGACTGGTGAGCCACAAGAAATAAGGGTTACATTACTATCCCCACATGGCTGAGATAATGATAATAAAACAAACTTCATGGGCAAAACTTGCTCAAATTATAAGTTATAATTCGCAGAGCTGTTACACACTCTTTGCTGGACATCTCCACCTCCTGCGTTGGACACCTGGTTCTGCGCAGTCTGGGCCAGACTGGACCTGCAGACTGTCACATCACATTTACCCAAAATCCTAGTCCCAGTCTGCGAAAAACTGGCCCAGACTAATACATACATACTGACATAAGATCTGTACATTCAATGAGACTGAGCTGATCACAGTGTGAGCTCCGTTCTCTGTGTGCGCGGACTGTTCTGGACCTTGTTTAGTCTGGGTTTATTCTGGGTTTAGTCTGGATATAGTCCGGGCAACCTGGTGATGACAGCGAGCTCTCTGCGTTGCGCAAAACAAATAAAGGTGAATTAAAAATAGAAATCACGCTCCAAGGCTGTATTTCTTTTTTTGGGGGGAACAAATTGAAAATTGCAAAATCAAACAATGTTATTGCTCACTTCTTTCATTTCCTGTATATGAGGTATGAGTGCAAACATCTCCCACAGGCGGCGCTTTTGAATGCCACAGTTATCAGTCATTGGTTCAAACACTATGACCATATATGGACTGGCACCATCCCACTCCACCTCCAGTGGCCAAGTCCAGCCTCTTCACGCCAGCGCTAAGGTCGACAAGGTATCAAAATAGTGCCCTAGAGACGCCCCCCTGGAAAAGGCTCTCTCCGGGGGCAAAATACCACCTCATAAGTAGCTTTACCCCGTTGTTCTCACTGCTGTTAGATCGCAACCATAGACTGCGGTTGAGTGAGCATAGCTAACCATTTAGCCACCACGTTCCAAATAGGAACTAAGCTTGATCTTGAACTGGTTCCTTTGATTGATTCACAGATTACATTTTTGAATAAAAAAAAACTGCATATCTTGTTTGTTTTATTTATTTATTAATGTTGCAGTACAAATGAGATTACACAGCTATTGTATGAGACAATCATCTTTGTCACTGAATAGAAAAATGTATACAGGATTTTATATAAATGTTTCCTTCACTTAATCATAATTACCTTAATTAATATTAACCATTAACCATGATTAATTATTGTTTAACACTATTCAAAGCTTTTTATAGGTAATTATATTAAAGATAATTTTAAAGTGGAACAATAAAGCATACAAAAGTCTTCCTCATTTGCAGGATGTGTGTGTTTCTAACTTTCATCTAAAGGCAGAGGTTGGTATTTAACACTTGATTTCTTGGATTTGTAAAGGAGAACTGCACAGATCATTCCCACAGCGGCAAAAGCACATCCAGTGATGAAGACCAGGTTTAGGTTCAAGTTCTGGCCTGTAGGGGTAGACATTGTGTCTTTAAAAAGAATAAATACTCATATTTTTTTATCATTTTACTGCTTTTGTCAATTTACCTGTGTTTCCTGTCTGCGCGGCCCTCCTCAGACGCAGAGGGCCCTGGGACACATAATGGGTTCCTGACTCAATGACGGCCTCTCTCCTTCTTCTTGTTCCACTGGGCTGGCATCCGCGAGAGCAGCGAGTCTGTGAGTTTCCAGCCTCACACATCAGCACTGAGCAGCTGATGTACACCTAGAAATGTTGAAGAGGTTGAGAGATATAACGTTGTGAAGGTTTGAACTAGAACTGAAGGTTCTACTAGCGTGTGTAAAGCAGCGTATTGAGTAATGTGGCAGAATACCTGGTCATGAAGCCCAATAAACTTGAAGGCCTCAATACTGAACTTGAATTGTCTTTTGTGACTTCTTGCATAAACGATAAGCGTTGGGTCAATGTTGCAGCTGTTTAAAATCACAGAGAAAAGATGAATTAGTAACATTAATGTTGAGCAACTACACACACTTCAGTAATACTAGGCCCAAACTTAATGTGATTGCCCCAACATATATTATACTGTACCAAAAATGTTTATCCACAGATGCATTGATTCTAAGATAATTGTTATTTCCCCAATTCTCACTCACTGTCGCACTCACCCGTTCTCAATGAGGGTGTAGGGGTGAGGGTAGTTGGAGTTGTCGTAGGGGGCAGCTGTGCAGGACTCCACAAACAGCTCTGTGTTGTTGACCGTAGTAGTGGCTTCGATCTCCATGAAGATGCGATCGCCCACGTCAAACTCCAGTGGGTACATCCGGGGGGCTATCCTGGAGGTAAACCGCTGATCGGGATAGAACTCAAACCCATAGGTGAACTGACCAAAGCCCTTGTCCCACACGGTCACATTGTCTCTGTGGGCGCTGAAGGAGAATGTCACATTTCCTCTTTTGGAATACTGGCAGAAGAACTTCATTTCCACCTGGTGTCTTCTGGTGATGAGAGCCGAGGAATTGTCCTCTGTGGTGATCTCATTCTTGAAAATCAGATTATCATCATCTTCCTGCAAAGACAGTTTTATGGTTTATTATCTAAATCAATTAAGTAAATATTGGGAGTGTCTTAACATGCATGGGAGAATAGTCAGGTTTAAAATAATTTGATGTCAAAACTCCAGATTGAATGGTTCTTGACTGGCTTTTTTGTGCTTACCTCGATCTGGGTGCCACAGGCGTTGAGGGGCACTATAGCAACGATGTGAGTGTTGTTGGAGTGAGTTTGGAGGCTGCAGACTGTGTTACTGGGATCAGACAGACGCAGGTGTTCATAATGGAGTCGAGGTAATGTGGCTTTCTCCACCTCCACTACCATAGAAGACTCCTGACACGTGACCACTGTGTTCACTGAGTTTAGAGGTAAAAGTGTGGTGAGTTTGAATTGGGGCTGAGTTGCTTTTCTGTTGCTGTTATGTTTTTGAAGAAGAGGATTCACATACCTAGTTGTTCTGTAACGTTCACCAGCACACATCTCATCTCAGTTTGGTAAACTGAAGACCTGATTGCACAAAAGAGAACACGTTTTTTACTTGTCTTTAGTAAAATATGCATGCTTATTATGATTATTATATATGCTTACCTTGATTTAAATTCCAATGCAAAGCAGATAGGAAAATAGTGTCCAATGTCTTCATGGATAGGAGTCCATTTGATGGTGAACACACCTCCAGTGGTTCTGTGCTTGGTGATGTTCAATGGCCCGCTCATTATGATGTTATCAACTCTGTTTAGTAGAAAACAAAACTATTTTAATACAGGTTTTATTTCACGCTTTTTGCATTTTTGGCTTACTTACGTTGAATAGATAGCTTCTGCCATGACACTTATTTCTACTTCTCTTCCAACTGCTGCCAGAATGACCTCTCCATCTCTAGGTGTTGGATGAACAAATCTTGGTAGATAATATCCTTCAGCACAAGTTGGAACTGGTGGGTCCACTAAAATAAAATCACAATGTTAAAGAGTTTTGTTTATGTATTACTGTATCTATAGATTATTGTAGATATTAAAGATTATGACAACATGATTCTAAAATGAAACTTACCTTCGAAAACAAACTGCAATGGCAGCACACTGAACGGAGCAGTGGATGGATAAGTATAAGGCCATGTGGTAGTAGTAGGCCATGTGGTAGTAGTAGTAGGCCATGGTGTGGTAGTAGTAGGCCATGGTGTGGTAGTAGTAGGCCATGGTGTGGTAGTAGTAGGCCATGGTGTGGTAGTAGTAGGCCATGGTGTGGTAGTAGTGGCAGCAGTAGTAGTAGTGGGGGCAGCAGTAGTAGTAGTGGGGGCAGCAGTAGTAGTAGTGGGGGCAGCAGTAGTAGTAGTGGGGGCCGCAGTAGTAGTAGTGGGGGCAGCAGTAGTAGTAGTGGGGGCAGCAGTAGTAGTAGTGGGGGCCGCAGTAGTAGTAGTAGTGAAGGCAGTAGTAGTAGTGTAGTACCACCACTGCCATGGGGTAGTAGTGGGGGCAGCAGTAGTAGTGGATCCCCAGGATCTCTTTTTTCGTGCAATCCTATATCTGGTAGACCAGGATCCGTCTGAGTAGTCGAGCATAACTGTCTTCTGTGGAAAATCCTCCACCACCAACTCAAATTCATAGACACATTGGCTTCCAGCGCCCAGATATTCCAATGTGCATGTAGCCTGACAAAAAAAAACATGGAACGTGAATTCTCAGTATATCTTTTTCCAAAAATGAATGCAATTTGGTTCATTTTATAATGTGTAATGATTCATTGTTAAATGTTTACACCAAATCACCAAAACTCATTTCTAGTTTGTGAACTATTGTTCACTGACATTGTGGTCATAATTTCACCTCTATTCAGGAACCAAATGCAACCCAATGCTTCAATCCACTTGATTTGTTAATAATAATAACTACGTTAATAATAATAGTAATAATAATAATAATAATAATGATAATATTCTGGGAAGACTTTTATTTCCTTAACACTTGTATGAGTTAGACAGACAATTCGTTTATCATATATTTGATGTATCTCTATAGTGTGTATTTTACTAACCTGATCTAGTTGGAATCCAGCATGTCTTTGACAGTCAGAGCATTCTGAAGTCTGTCTGTTTCCATATCTGCATCGGACTACATCTCCATCAGGGTCAAAGGACATGGGTTTGTAGGACCGTCTGCAGTTCTGAGGGACCCTTAGAAAGACAGAAGAAGAATATATTTACCAAGACTTTAGTAAAACATCATTGGTTTCATGAAGTTGTGGAGGTTTAAAAATGATCCAAATGTGTTGTGTATTCATAGTGATTTCAGATCGCCTCTGTGTCTAGTGTCTGAGTAAAACCTTTCTCTTCCCTCTCATTGTCTGCATAACAATGACCAAGTTTTAGCTTTGCTTTTTTTGAAGGGGGAAAAACACTTTATAAACCACTACATAAATACACTGTAATAATATTTATAATAATTGTACACTTACCGTAGAAAAGGGAGGATGGCAATATCTGGAGAGTTGTTTGGCCCGAGAGTGTCTGATCGTCTGCCCAAATCCACTGAAGTCAGAACACTCCAAGATGGAGATCTAGAAAAGGGGTATTGATAGATCCAACAACAGCTGCTCTCTCTGCAAAGGCAAATACATTAACTAATCCAACATCTGTTCGAGACAAAGATAAACAAATATCTGCATGAATATGTAATGAATAATAACCTACAATGTTCTGAAAGGTTTGTCACTTGTGAGGACTTTAGTGACAACCGATTCTGTTTGACACCATTGGTTTGCCCAAGTGGCGCCATTGTTGCTGCTGTCGATTACGCCCATGTCAATTTGGTCATTGTATCCACAGTTGTTGTAGCTGTAACAGGTCCCATATTGATACTGACAGGAGCGGAATGTTGCCTTGTTTCGGAGTTCCACCTGCCAAAGACATGTATTCAATATTTATTCCAACTTTGGTTTCATTAAGATCATTCACTTGTTGTCAGTGTCTGGCAGTGGCTCATGTTGATATATTGTTCATAAAAGTGGTGGTAGTTCAAATTATTTACATTGTCATTGTGTCTTTGGATAGGACTTAATTCCCACTACAGGTTTGTAAGATTGTATTGGTGGTGGTCGTTGCAGTTGTGGGGCCACGCTGGCCCCCAGGCCTCCATCAGGCTACCACAGGGCAGTTGAGCTACAGAAAGTAGTTGTTCATCACTGAGGACATATGCTTATGGAGTGAATTAATGTATCAAATCCAAGCAAATTTGAATACAGGGATAAGTAGTCAAAAGACCATTTCCTGCTACGGACTTATGCACATGGAATTTTGTGCAGCAATAAATTGAAAGAATATGAAGTAGCCTTACCTCAAACCTTCCATCACTTCTTTTTTTGGCATTGAAGGACACGACCCCTCCGTAGAAGTGAGACGCAGAGGCCAGCGAGAGCCACAGCAGCTGCAGGAGGACGACTGTAGTGGAAAACATGTTGCCCACAGCTCTCTGCCGCTCCTGCCTCCGACTCATCATTTATACCTTTCATGTCCTTTATTAATTGGAATGTGGAATGTCCAAACAAAGGGAGAGCTGCAAAACTAGTTTGATGGAATGGAGGAAATAGAGATGGTGGATTTTACTGTAAACCTCTGTCATGGTTCTAATATGTGCTTTCTTAATCCATGTATGACTGATCTTTAAACGAGCCGAGCTTATACTGCAGCTTGTCCAGTAAGAACTTTTAATTAAGTTAATGACATGTGCAATGACTTTAATCAAAACAGAGAGCCAAGCCTTTCTGCTCTACTTATTCTTCATCACAACAGAACATTGACTACGTATTACAGATCTATTCATGTATTCATGGTTGTGAGTCAAATTTAGCATTCATTCATTGTATTTATTTATACAGGGAAAACCCAATGAGAAAGTTCTCTTTTTATGGGTCCCACAACACAAAATAAACAACAGACAAACACAGGAAACTAAAACACAAATAACCAATTACCAATACATAAAAACACATTTACACATACAATATGATATACAATTATGTAAAACAAGTGCACTGGCACTGTGGGTACTCCCAGTTCTTTAAAATCATTCCAAGGCATAACATGATTTAATTTTAAAAGTCTCTGTTTTTTGTTTTACAGGAGCAAAGTTGTTGAAAGCCTTTTCTCCTGTCTCTGTGTTAACACGATGAGATTATAAAATAAAAATATTCTGAGTCCTGAAACGGTGAATACTTGTACTGACGTGCAATAAACTTGATAAATAATCAGGCAAAATGCCAACTAGAGCCTTATACATAAACAAAAGGCAGTGCTTGCTAAATGTTCAATAGAAATTTGTCAAAATCTGTTTAATCTGCATGGCGGGTGGAAATATTGCTGTGCTCATTGAGAATCCCTTTATTTAGGCTTCATAAAGTCATCATTACGGAACTTTATTATATTTCTTTCTGAAAATGTTGATTTCACTGGCATCCAACCCTTCTCCGGAGTTCAGAAATGCAAATAACATAAATGACCTGTAGCCCATTAGATTTATTTTACAGTGTGGTTTTCAAAGCAATGTGCTATAAGAGTGACTCTAAACACAGAAGAACTTCACTGTCCTTCAAGTCACTAAACATGTGTTTTTACTGCCACTGAAGGCATTTTTAAATGTTCTCATCTCTTGAACTTTAATTTATCTTCGGCTTATTCCAACAATAGTTAAATGACAATCAAAAATGCAGGTGGATTGTTCAGTTTCACTTCTGGTAAAACTCTCACGATTATTTATCTCTTTGTCTAAGAAAGGAGTGTCCAATGTGCCCTTTTTTCATTTGTTGGACTGATGCAGTGTGTGTGTGTGTGTGTGTGTGTGTGTGTGTGTTTAGTGTTTTATTTTAGATGATAATTAGCATGTAAACCTGGCATCTGAGCTAAAGGCTAACTGACTTTAAGTTGATATTTCAGATCTTGTGTGCTTCTGGTAAGAATCTTTTACATGTTAAGCTTGGATTATACTTCCCACATGTCAATTCCGTACTGAAATGGGACGGTTCACGCGGTTACACGTGCGGATGCCGTGCAAAGAGGCGGGGCGGTGAACATATTTGTGCATTTAGTTTAGTGGCTTTGAAACTATTCTAAGTTTGGTTCATAACAACCATATGCAGTCAATTGCTAGTATACATTCCAAGTTCAAGACCTGCCACTGCTCCTCTGCCTGTGCTGTAGAGGCCAGTTTCTCAGTGTACTCAGTGTACTCTTTGTGCAAGTCACATTGACATGTGTTACATGACTGTGTTTGGAAGGGCATTTTGCGAGTAAAATGTGTCATTGTTTTTTGGTAAGAATGGAAAAGCCAGAAAAAACTTTTTGTGAATTCCAGTTCTCTGTATCTATTTGACTGTTTATGTCATGATGTCTTCACAACAGTGTATTCTCCTGCTACATGATCAAAGTCCCTCTTATAAAAATGTGTTTGTAATATGTTTTGGACTTAGCATGCATTCTCACTTGCACACAAAACACAACATAATTAGCAGGCACCAAACCAGGACTTGAACCCGAGGGAACTAAGTCTAAGTCAGTAATAAACTGGGCTCAAACTAGAAGCTAACATGACATATGTCTTTGAACAAACAAATACCACAGTAAAGCCCGGGCCTAACCCATGTTGCAGTAAATCATAAGAAAGAAATGTGAAAGTAAATAATTGCTTTATTGTGAGTGAACAAATGCAGGGTGTAGCAGTAACAGGTTTACTGGAACTGCCGAAGTATGCCATTTTGTTTTACTGTCGCTCATGTGACCGATGTGGGTGAAGTAACGCTTGTCGACACCTGGTAAAGCAACAAATATACTCAGACCCACTAATTATGTTGACAAAACAACTTTAGAAACAGTAAAATCTAAAAACAAAAAACACTACATTATTGCAAATTTAGTATTATCCAATATTCTGCAGCCCTAATTCTAATGGACTACCATTTTATGAAGTTATTGAATCAGTGTGAGTGTAATTAGTTAATAGATAGTAGTCTGTTCATGTTTTTTTTAAAGTACCACCACATTTTCTTTTTGATTGACAGTCCAGGTCATCTTCAAACCAAAACTGATAAAGGCGCAGATCAATCCAAGTTATAAGAGAAGCGTGACACGAAGGCAGATTTAATAGTGACCTCTGAGGCGTGACCGACGGCAACGATGGTGACATGGCAACTAAGCTGGTATTAGAGCATGAAGAAGCTACACAAACTGTAGAAACAGTAAAATCTAAAAACAAAAAACACTACATTATTGCAAATTTATTAGTAACACATCAATCAAATTCAAATTATTCTTTAAAGCCATAAGTGTAAACTAGGACATAACAGGCATATTCATTTCTTAAAGAGCAGCAGACACTGATGATTTGGATCACAATCAATTAAAATCATAAGTAATCATCCTAAGTGTGTAGAAAAAAAAATACATGTATTTTTTGTCCATACCGCCCAGTCTACCGGGAACAGAAGGGAGTTTTGGAATATAGAGAGAAACAAATATTCTCTTTTCTGCATGTTCCTCTGTTGTCTTGGTGCAATACTTTCTGTCCATATAACTGCTGTAAAGAAGAGTGTTATTTTTTATTAAGAATGTAAGAAAGTTATCTGTTTTTTATTATTATATTTCTGTGCCTAATCTGTTTCCGTCCCTAATCTGTGTTGCAACAGTGGAATTTCCCCCATTGTGGGACAAATATAGGTTATCTTATCTTATCTTTTCGTATCTTATCTT